>NW_027491051.1:0-600000 GCF_021521415.1 Bidens hawaiensis | reverse complement strand
TTAATGCACTTGTTTACACATGAAAACAGGAAATTAAGTTTCTTAGAGTTCCCCGAAAGGCTCTCCTCCTCCTAATGGTCCTGGTGGTGGAAAATACGTGAAACCGAGAACTTGAAACTGGAGTTGTTCATTGATGTCTCAGAATTCCATTTTCATGTTTTCCACTGATTCGGTGAGTTGTACAAGACGCATCTCAGCAAGGAGATTCATTTCGGTGAGTTTTTTCACGATTTCTTGAAGTTTCAAGAGAAGCTCGGTTTTGGAAACATGGCGGGCATCGTTTCTCGGATGTCGAGAAACGAGGATTGCTTCACTCATCTCAGTTGGCATGCTGAATTTTCAGAGGTTATTGGTTTTGGTTTGGTTTGTGCAAGGAATGCAATGACACAAGGTGCCTTTTATAACCAACCAGTAACCCGAGCACGATACCGTGCTTTTGGAAGCACGCCCCCGTGTTTTTGCTCTGGCAATTCTGTTACAAGCCAGTCTGACTGAAATTTTTGCAGCGAAGATGCCGGTCCGCATTTCTAGGCACGGGACCGTGCTTTTAAAAGCACGCCCCCGTGGTTTTTAATTATTATTTTATATATATATATATTTTTTCAAGTTTATTTATTTACAAGGCCTAGTTTTGTAAAGGTCTTGGCCAGACCTTGTTTCCTTGATTTCTTATTCAAGAAGTTTGGAGGGTTAATACCTCCAAAACTTAAGTGGACCGTCGATATATGGCTTTAATCGATGTCCATTTACCTTGAAATTTTGGTCATTTGAATTTGAAATTTCGATTGTCCCATAGTCAAAAACTTATTCAACTACGTATGGTCCTGTCCATCGGGATTTCAATTTTCCTGGGAAAAGACTTGAACGAGCGTTGTATAATAGTACACGATCGCCAGTTTGAAATTTTTTGTTTCCTTTTAAATGGGCGTCGTGTATGCTTTTAGTCTTTTCTTTGTAAGACCAGGAATTTTCATAGGCCAATGTTCTCAGTTCCTCGAGCTCACGAATTTGATCTTCCCGGTTTACTCTGGTGAACGTTAGATCAAAATTCACTGCTCTGAGGGCCCAGTAGGCTTTGTGTTTTAACTCTACTGGCAGATGACATGTCTTCCCATAAACGAGCTTGAAGGGTGTCGTTCCTATGGGAGTTTTATAGGTCGTCCTGAGGGCCCACAAAGCGTCATCTAACTTTTCTGCCCAATTTTTGCGATTCATCCCCATAGTTCTTTCTAAAATTCTCTTAATTCCTCGATTCGAGACCTCCACCTGCCCACTGGTCTGAGGGTGATATGGTGTTGCCAGTCGGTGATGGACCCCATACCGTGCTAAGACCTTGTCCATACCGTGAATGCCCTTTTGAGCCAGCTCATTTTTTGATGAGATGTTCCCGGCTCTTTGACAAGCATCGCATGCTTGGATCAAAGTATGTGTATCTTTGTATATAGTGGGCCAGAAAAATCCTGCATCAAACACTTTCCTGACCGTAGTGGCGGTATCATTGTGTCCACCTGTTGGTCCTTCATGGTAGTGTTTGAGAATGTCTAAGGCCTCCTTGCCTGCTACGCACCTACGAATAACTTGATCCGCACCTATTCTAAATACGTATGGATCTTCCCAAAAGTAAAACTTAAGATCGGAGAAGAATTTCTTCCGCTGTTGATGGGTAAGTCCTTTTCTTAGGATTTTACAAGCTAGGTAATTTGCGAAGTCGGCATACCAAGGACTTTCGTCTTTTTCTTCTATGACTTCTTGAATGCGCATAAGAATTTCATGTGGGAAATTATCATTGATAATTTCTTTGTGAAGTTCTTAAGGAGTTGGACATTCTAAGCGTGAAAGGTGGTCGGCAGCTACATTCTCTGCCACCTTTTTATCCTTGACCTCGATGTCAAATTCTTGGAGTAGTAGGATCCATCGGATGAGTCTAGGTTTGGCATCTTGTTTGTTGAATAGGTAACGTATTGTGGCATGGTCGGTGTAAACTATGGTTTTGGAAAGAACTAGGTAGGATCTAAATTTTTCAAAGGAAAATACTACTGCTAGTAACTCTTTTTCTGTTGTGGTGTAATTTTCTTGTGCATCGTTCAGAGTTTTACATGCATAGTAAATTGGGTGAAAGTGTTTTTCTTTGCGTTGTCCGAGTACGGCTCCAACTGCAAAGTCACTTGCATCGCACATGATTTCGAATGGAAGGGTCCAATCGGGCGTGGTCATGATTGGTGCGTTGACAAGTTTGTCTTTTAATGTATTGAATGATTCAACACATTTCTCAGAGAAGACGAATGGTGCGTCTTTCTCCAGAAGTTTGGTCATAGGTCTTGAGATTTTTTAGAAGTCTTTTATGAAGCAGCGGTAGAAACCTGCGTGACCTAGAAAACTTCTAATAGCTTTGACTGAAGTTGGCGGTGGAAGTTTGGATATGGTTTCTATTTTGGCCCTGTCAACTTCTAGTCCGTCTCTAGAAATCTTGTGACCGAGAACAATGACTTCATTTACCATAAAGTGGCATTTTTCCCAGTTGAGTACTAGATTTACTTCTTCACACCTAGCTAACATTTTGTCTAGGTTTTTCAGACAATGATCGAAGGAGTCTCCGAATATTGAGAAGTCGTCCATGAAAACTTCCATAGAGTTTTCGATCATTTCATGAAAGATGGCCACCATGCAACGCTGGAAGGTGGCTGGAGCATTACATAGTCTAAATGGCATTCTTCGGTAGGAGAAGGTTCCGTATGGACATGTAAAAGTGGTTTTCTTCTGATCCTCAGGAGCAATGGGAATTTGGAAATATCCGGAAAATCCGTCAAGAAAACAGTAGAACATTTTTCCAGATAATCGTTCAAGCATCTGATCTATGAAAGGAAGTGGAAAATGATCTTTTCTTGTGGCGTCATTGAGTTTCCGGTAATCAATGCAAACTTGCCAGCCTGTGATGGTTCTCATTGGTATAAATTCGTCCTTTTCGTTCATTACGACTGTCATTCCTCCCTTCTTGGGTACTACTTGAACGGGACTAACCCAAGGTGAATCCGAGATCGGGTAGATTAATCTGGCATCAAGCAATTTAATTACTTCCTTCTTCACCACATCTTTCATGTTGGGATTGAGACGTCTTTGATGTTGGACCACGGGTTTGTATTCTTCCTCCATGAGGATTTTGTGAGTACAAAAAGAAGGACTGATGCCCTTGATATCCATGATCTTCCATGCGATAGCCTCTTATGGTTTTTAAGAACCTTAAGAAGTTCGTCTTTCTCTTCTTTAGAAAGGTGAGATGAAATAATTACTGGGAGTTGAGAATCTTTTTCTAGAAAGGCGTATTCGAGATGTTTTGGTAGTTTTTTTAATTCTAAGGCTGGTGGTTTTTCGATTGATGGTTTTGATTTTTCATTGTTTTCAATGATTTCATATATCATTTCTGATTCTTCGTGGTAGTTATTGTTGAGATTTTCGTCTTCTAAAATGGGTTTGTTGAGTGTTTTGTCTAAAACTTGTGTTTCTAAGGGAGTATTGATGGAGGAATCTCACATATAGAAACTTACGATGGAATCTATGATGTCAACACAGTATAATGTGTCACGTGCTGTTGCAGATATTGCATAGATTTTCCTATGTCAAAAGTGATTGCCTCGTCATTGACCCTGAGAGTGAGTTTTCCGGTGCAAACATCAATGATAGCCTTTGCGGTGGCTAAAAAGGGTCTTCCTAAAGTCAGAGGTACACTTTTGTCTTCCTCCATGTCTAGAATCACAAAATCTACTGGGAAAACAAACTTGTCAATTTTGACAAGCATGTTTTCAACAATGCCCCGAGAATATTTAACGAATCTGTCAGCTAACTGAATGCTCATGCGGATGGGTTTTGGTTCTCCTATCTCTAGTTTTGCAAACACCGCATAAGGAATTAAATTAATACTAGCTCCTAGGTCAGCCAGGGCATTGCTAACAGATAAATTTCCTATGAGACAAGGGATAGTAAAACTCCCTGGAACGGTCATCTTTGTCGGTAGCTTGCTTTGGAGGACAGCTGAACATTCTTCACTTAGGGTGACATGCGAGAGCTCCTCCAACTTCCTTTTGTTTGTCAGCACTTATTTGAGAAACTTGGCATATTTTGGCATCTGAGCAATAGCCTCGACAAAAGGGATGTTGATATGGAGTTGCTTAAAGAGACCTAGAAACTTTCCATACTGAGCTTCCAATCGCTCCTGCTTCAGTCTTCCAGGGTATGGAATAGGTGGAACATAGGTTCGGACTGGCTCCTTAAGCTGTACTGTGCTTGTTGGGGTCAGCCTTTCCTGTGTTTCATCACGAAATTTCTTTTCCATAACTGTTTCTGAAGTTGGTGAGACAACAGTGGTCGTACCGCTCCTGAGTGTAAAGGCGTTAGTTGTTGCATTCGGGTTGGTGATTGTGTTGCTTGGAAGAGTGCCAGGTGGTCTTAGGATAATTTTCGGGCAATTTGTCCGATTTGGGTTTCTAGGTTCTGAAGTGATGCTTGTTGACTTTTGATATAGGCTTCATGTTTTAATAATACTCCGCTGATATCAACAGCTCTTGAGTCGGCCTTTTTCTCTGCTTCATTTGTTTTGGTCATCAGTTGGATTAGCATTTCTTCGATCTCAGAGTAGCTTGGGTTTTGATGGATACTAGAATTATGATCTTGAAATTGGGGTTTAGGTTGGAAGGGTTGATTCATTGGTCTTTTTTTGAATCCGGGTAAAGGTTGAATGTTACCTCCGTCTTTCCAGCTGAAATTCGGGTGGTTTCTCCATCCTGGATTGTAGTTACTGCTGAAAGCGTTGTTCTGTCGAGCGATGAAATCGACTTCTTCCATGGCCATGATGTCTTGTTGACAGTCACTCGTCTTATGATTTCCTCCACAAGTGTCACAGGCGAGTCTGGTTTTTGATAGCTCGGTTTGAAGTTGTTCGAATTTTTTAGAAAGGGCTTCAAGCTGTGCTGTGACAAGAGTGTTGGAATCGACGTGGTGTATTCCTTTATGGGTAGGTGTAGATCTTGGTGGGTTGTAAGCAAAACTCTTCTTTGCGGCCTTCTCCAGGACTTCAAATGCTTCGTTAGGTGATTTGGATCCCAGGTCTCCACCAGCGATCTGGTCGATGGCCTGTTCGTTTTGACTGGATTGTGCGTCAAAGAAAGTTTGAATTTGTAACCATACGCTCAGTCCATGATGTGGGCATCTTCTTAGAAGACTTTTGTATCTTTCCCATGCTGCGTGTAGCGATTCATCATCATCGGTCCGGAATCCGGTAATGCTGGCTCGGAATTTGGCAGTTTTATCGGGCGAAAAATATTTGAGGAGAAACTATTCAACCATCTGGTCCCAAGTGGTGATGGAACCAGAGGAAATAGATTCTATCCATTCTAGGGCTTAACCCCTTAGAGAGAAAGGAAAAAGTTTGAGTTTGATTTGATCGTCTGAACAGTTTTGGATTTTAAAGGTTCCGCAGATTCGTAAGAATCGAGATATGTGAGAAAGAGGATCTTCGTCGAGGAGACCATGAAATTGAACTGAATTTTCCACCATATGAATGGTGCTTGATTTGATTTCGAAATTTTTGGTGATTTCAGGTAGAGCCACTCCATTGCCGTAGCCTTCGAGAGTTGGCTTGGCATACTGGCTCATGTTCGGCTCATTGTTCTGGGCTGCCATCATTTCTTCGGTTTGATTTCCTCCTGATGTGGTGGCGTCTACTGATTCGTCTTTGATTGCTTCGGCGTTTTCTGTAGTCCGTTTACGAGTTCATCGACGAAAGAGTCGTTCCGGTTCAGAAATTGGAGAAACAAGCTCAGGCTCAAAAGTAGAGGACATACATGGGACTAAATCAAAATTAAACAATAAAGTAAGAGTTAGCTAAGGTTAGTCTAAATTAAACTATGCTATTTTAAACTAAACTAAGGTCTAAATTAATTAAGCTAAAGTAAGGTAAGGTAAATAAAGGTAAAAGGTAGGCTAACCGTAAAATTTTATATTTCAGTATTTTGTAAAAAAAAATAAAGATAAAGATCAAATAAAATAGAAGTTAAAAATTTGTACAGTTATAGACAATGATTAAATTAAAACTTGGATCGTTCTTAGAAACGTACCGTGTCCCCGGCAACGGCGCCAAAAACTTGATGTGTGCTGTGTAGCTTGTATAAAATATGATAGATTGGATATTTAGCTTTTGCACAAGATCGTGTTTTAAATTTATAAAAGTGATTTCTACAAAGACTAAACACACACAAAATAGGCAAGTGTACCTATCGTATATGTAGAATAATATTGGTAAGAACCAAGTATCGATCCGTGGACACAAATGTTTCTAATAATAAATCGTTGTTTTACTTTAATCGGAGATTTTAATCATTTTGGGGTTAATTTTGAACTTTTTATAAAATGTAAATACTTGTATATAATATATAGGTGACCAAGACAAGAAATTCTAAACGAGTTGTTCAATTATGCGAAGGTTACCATCTAGGATCAAGAATCCGCTCCATTTTAACATTGATAATTAATATTTAGACATGTGATAAACTTGTCGTAGCAATATATGATAGATAGCTCCTTAAACCTTAAGTGAGCATCTTTGGCACTAAGGAGATAGCATGCGCATTTTAAAGTTCACCCTTTCCTAATGTCATACCATCTCAATGATGTCAATTTAAGTTGGCAAGTAGTTTCGTAAAGTAGAAAGATTAGGATTGACTTCGATTTCTCAAATATCGATTCTAACAACTTCGGGTGGTTGTAGTTCATCACACAACCTCCCCTTGGTTGATTTATGTAGGTTATAATTACACATTTCGTTAACATATGATTTCTTTAACTAATTTGATATCCTAAGCAAAGCCATTTTCGGATTACCAAGGTTTAGAAAAATACATCATAACTTATATCTCATCATTTCTAAGTACAATATAAGGATCCATGTTTCGATAATGTATCAAAGTATTTCTATCTTTCAAGAACATGAATCGCCAATGGAATTGACAACCACCAACTTTGAATTAGTGATTTAAGACGGTGAAACATTTCTCATCAAAAGATAATTATAATATAACCATGTACTTTACTAGACTACATCACATGTAGCACCCCAACCCGGAACGGGCTGACGTGTCACTATTACAGATATCATAACAAAATAAAACAAAAATTAATGCAACCTATGTCATATTATTTAAACCAAATTAAATAACTTTTAAAAGCTTGAACTTAATTATCTCTCTCATAACTAATTTTCCACGAGTCCCGGATCACCTGAAAACAAGAAAAACAAAACAAGAAAATACGGATGAGCCAAAAATTGCCTAGTAACGGAATAAACAATAGTATAGGTAAGGACGGACGAAGGAAAAGCAATTCTAACAACTTTGATTCGAACTCGAAACCAAATTTTTTACTAATACATATACGGAGTAAAATTCAGAGGTATGATCCGACACTTGGTCAGAACATAATCAAACGCATACGGAAGCATATTAGAAACATATTGTAACATATACACACATCAAACCACGTGACTACACATATCAATAAAATAAAATAAAATCAAAGTCACGTGAAACGGAAGCACCCACGAGCCAAAACAGAACAGACTGGTACACAGCTAGCTAGTCCATGCACCTATGAGACGGTGAGCGTGGCGTACACCCATTATTCCATCTCCACAAAACAAACGCAAACTCAGAGCTAAGATCGATCTATACGCCTCTAGGGGCCAAAGTGCTACGTAAGCACTGGCTAGAGACGCCGTGAACTTTTATTACGCACCGTCACGATAAGTGCATGCCGTTGACGCCCATACGACATTTCAGACATGCTCGGGTGACAGAGTACAAAAGCTAATTTCATATAACGAAACATATTTAAAATCGGAACATGCAATAATGAGTATAAAATAAATAATCTATTGCATGCTACAAGAATATATTATATAAATAACGGAACTCAAACATAACTGACGCGTAACGAAAATCCGTACTACAAAGTAACGGATTGGAATTTATACTATGAGTAAACGAAAACAGAAACCGTAACGAAGTAACAGAATATAATTTATACTATGAGTGACAGAAACCAAAAACCGTACTATAAAGTAACAAGAAACAGAATCCGTACCTTAACAAATAAAACGTAAACAAAGTTGAGTAGTTCTCAAGTCGTGTTAGCACCTACATTAAAATTATCTTCCAATTAACTTATCAAAGTTCAACTAGTTGGTTAACTGACTTTTCCGGCGACGTGGACTCTTAAAAATATGATTTATTGTTAGAAGCTTATTGTCATGCTTGTTTTAGTAATTATTGTCAAGAACGTTTAAGTTTTCAAAAGGTGACAGTTTTACTAAACTTTATTTATTCAAGTAATAAAAAGAACAAAACATAATAATACTTTATTTATTATATATGCATCTACTATGCATATGTGGGTAAAAGAACAAATCAAAAAAAGATAATACTTCCATACCCAAAAGCATGAGTTAGAGACGTACATGAGTTGTTGTCTATTTTTTTTTATAGATATGAATTCAATATAGAGATAGCTTACGTATTCTCTTTACATTCCTACTTATCTTCTTCCAAATCAAAATTCTATATTAATCATGTGTTAATCATGTGTTAGTCGCCGGAATAATCAAAATCCCACAAGCATATTTAGGGAACGCGTAGCAGCAGAGAGTCGGAAGTCCTTACCTCAATAACTGAATGAAACGGAACAAAGAGTTTGACGCGGGAATCGGGTTCCGATTTGGCAAGTTAAATCGGGTTGGTTTCCGGTGAGTAACGGTTTAATGCAGTGAACGGAGAGGCGGGTTTAAGTGGTGTGACGCGGTGGTCTCCCGCCAATGGCTCAACAGATCCGGTGAGAGGGTCGAGGGCAGCGGCGGTAATGATCGGGTTGGCACAACGGAACCGAAGTAGAAAGCGATTTATGAAGGCAAAATTTTTATGAGTGTAATCTGAGATTGAGAGAGTATATATATATAGAGCCAAAAAGAAAGCGTGCATGTTTGACAAGAATTTCATCTCGAAGAATGCGGTATTGAATCATAACGTAGATGCATTAGAAGGTGATAAGTAGTTCAAAATTTGTACCTAGAAATAATAGGATTATGTTCCCTTCAAAGATCTGATTACTTATCTATTTTTTTAAATTATATTTAAGTGTTTATCTATTTGAGCTTTCAACGAAAAGTTAACTCATTCAAATTCAACTTCTAATAATATAGAGCCATTTAACTATTATTATCAGAAAATTTGGGTTATTACATCACATGTCTTGATTAATTATCAAGTAAAACAAAGCTTCTTCATAGATTTTAGATGGTAAAAGGAGTTTAGCTCATAATGAGCATGATGATAGACATTAAGATGATTGATGATAACAAATACATGATTAAACTTGGAACAATCTAACCAATTATAGATGAATCTTCCTTCTTAATGATGGTAATGATGGTTGATGATGATGGTAAGGATCTCCAAGCCTTCAAACTCTTCACTAGATCTTCAAAGTGAGTGTTAGTGTGTGTTTTTATAAGAGAGAACCGAATAGATTTCTTTTCAAGGCACCAAATGAGTGCAACATGAGCCACTATTTATAGGCAATCTGGATAGTGATACACGGCCCCGTGCTTGATGAGCACGCCCCCGTGCATTTTTATGACATGTGCCAGATTTGTTTTGTCTTTTCTGTGAGGTGGCAACGGCCCCGTGGTTGGTAGGCACGGCCCCGTGGTTGGTAGGCACGGCCCCGTGGTTTTTAGTGACATGTGCTCAATTATTTTTTGTATTTTCTGTGTTCTCGTCCACGGCCCCGTGCATGATGAGCACGGCCCCGTGCTTTTGCTTCCAGATTTTATCTTTTCTTGTGTTAGAAGCATGGGGGCGTGTTTCTTTGTTTTCTTGTGTTTTCTTCTGTTTTTCTTCGTATTTTTTGCTTGTTTCTTCGTTTGGGGCTTGGTTTTATCTGAAATTATGTTTTATTATGATAAGTAGCCTTTTATGCTATGTTATTTAATAGAAATTGCAGTTTTTAGAGATTATTTGATGTCGAAAAGATGTATATTTCTATGTACATCAATAACTCTAATGATAACATTTATTTATATAAGTTTTTGATTATCATTATCGTAAGAGACATTATGATTGATTCATTTTATTTGTTATGTTCCAGTTTTAATGGAATGATTGTTATTAGAAAAAACAGTAGGATAGTCATATCATGTCTTAATGGATAATTAAAACTGAGAAGAGCTAAATATTATTGAAACTCTTTATGATGTAAAACTTATATTATGCTTTAATATTAGAGTGGATGATTTGAATGAGATAGTTATTTATAGAAGAAATTTATAGTGAGTTATGCTATGGGATATATGTAAGATAGATTAAAGTTTATGATCAGTAGATTAATGAAGGATCATTAATGTGAGGATCATTATATTTTATTGAAGATGTGATATGTTTATTATTAACATCAAACTAATATACAATAATTAAAAGTTCTACTTAAACAAAAAATAAATCACCTTTTGGAAGAATTAAAATTTATTTAAGTATGTGTGCAAAACAATTGTAACACATCACCTTTTGGCAGAAGTGAGACAATTATTTTAATTATGCACGGTCTAGTTTTGCTAGATTAAAATGTAACACACCACATTTGGGCAGAAGTGAGACATGTTGATCATGTTAGGCAAAACTAACAAAAGCTTTAATTAGACTTGAAAGATAGGGTAGATGTAACACAACATCTTTGGGCAGAAGTGATACATCAAAAAATTCATTCAAGTTAAGCCTTTTTATGTTTAGTAAATTTTTATAACATTTAAGTGTTTACAAAACATTTAATTAGTTAATAGCAAAAGAATGTTTAGGGGTAAGGATTTTTAAGTTTCTGGTAAAACCTTAGTTCTCGAGAATTTTAGGTACCCGTGAATCGTCAGTTTTCGGCTTTTAGCGGGTTTTCGGTATTTGTCACACCCTCAAAATCCACTAACGGAGTTTTACCGTCAGAGGGTGTGAACTAACAGGATTGGAATCATTAGTTATAATCAAACCATAAAACAAAGTTTTAAAACCATGAAAACGTTTACGAGTAATTAAATGCGGAAGCGTAAAACCATAGAAACCAATGTTGCGTCACGCAGGACGACTTAAAACCCAATGATAACAGTTTAAAATAAGTTTGCATAATTAAAAGTGTTTCAAGCAATGCATGATCCTAAACCGCGCGCCTGCCTCGGCTACCTGAGAATAACATACTAAAAGTGTCAACACAGGGTTGGTGAGTTCACGAGTTCAAATAAAATAAAGCGTTTGCGTTCAGCGTTTTGCGTTCAGCGTTTTGCGTTAAGCGTTTTGCGTTAAGCGTTACCAGATAGTGTTATGTCAATTATATATCTATAGGTAGCTAGCCTATAAAACAAGTATTACTAAGTGTTCGACACCGAAGCTGACTGTTTATCATTTGCCTTGCCACCAGGTCTATCCCGACCATGGTATGTGTTTAGCCAAGATTACACCCACTCGACCTCCAGTCGAGTTTAGCGTTGGGTGGGGTTTGTCAAACCCAATAGTACTACTCAACAATGACTCGCTATTATCCAATATTAAACGGTTCGATGTGAATGAATGACTTTAGTTATTGCGTTTGCCACTTAGTCTTTACAAGTGATATATAATCTAAATTAACAAAATCTTAAATGCGTTTTCGGAGTATGTTATCTCCCCCAAGTGAAAAGCGTTTGTTGGTACATGATGTCAGTAGTTCAGTATCTAGTGTCTGTAATCGTGTTATTTGGATTTGTATTAAGGTTTAAGCGAACTTGTCTCACAAGTTCGCCTGATATAGGCGAACTTGTGGAACAAGCGAAGTTAGTGACAACTTCGCCTAAACATGTTAGGCGAAGTTGTCGTATGTTATAAATGTTTAGCTGCGGCTTGTTTGATAGAGGTGGTTCAGTTTTGTGTAATCGGTGATTGATATATCACGTGTTATCAGTTGCAATACAACGTGTTCTTTGTTAATTGTAACGTGTGTTTGATTGTGTTTAACGTGTTTCGTCTTCTACGCTCGTATCGTCTTACGTAGGGATTCCGCACCTACGTAGAACGAGATATTCCGTGTAGATCCGCTGGGAACCTACAATTGGTATCAGAGCATTTGCTCGTGATTGTGTGGTTCGGGATTATCACACGGGTGTAGAAATTGTTCCGTTCAACTATTCGCGGGACGAGTTTATGTTAATATACCGAGTTTTTGTGTCTTACTCACCTCCGACCATCAAATACAACCCATTACACCATCGCATACCTCGCAAAACGTCAAAATCAAACCTGCAAAAACAATTGTTCATCAGGCGAAGTTGCCGCTACTGTTTGTAGGGTTTAGGCGAAGATATAAGGTTAAGCGAAGTTATTAACAACTTCGCCTACCTCACAAGTTATCTACAACTTCGCCTAATCAGGCGAATTTAAAAAGGAGCGAAGTTAAGAATTCAGGCGAAGTTAAGACTTAAGCGAAGTTAAGTTTAACTTCGCCTATAGTACTGTTCAGAATAAAATTTTTATTTTTGGTTTCTTTGAGTGCTCATTTGTATTTCTTCCAAAGATGACTTCTATAAATATTACGGAACTGGTGAAAATGGAGGTGGAAGCAGATTCAGCTACTAAGGCACCGAAAATGCCTAAGGGTACCGATTTCGTGGCTAGGAAGGATCGGTTTGAGCAGTATGTTAAATATCAAGATGCTAAGATGTGGGTGTGCATTCAAGATGGATACATTCCACCAACGGCTTTGTATGAGGGTCGTGAACAAATTAAGAAATACAATAAGATGGAAGAGGAAGAAAAGAAGATGTATGAGGCTGAAAGCAAAGCTCATGCTGCGATAACAATGGCTCTTCCACAAGAGATTCTTCACACTTTCAGGAAATATAAAACCGCTAGAGAGCTATGGGAAGCACTTGAAAACCGATTTGAAGGTAATGTGGGGATACGTGCATCCAAGATTAAGCTACTCAAAACCTAATTCTCGGTGTTCAAGTATTTGAAGAATGAATCACTTGATGATATCATCACAAGATATTATCACCTGATGACCGAACTCAGCAATTATTCCATTGTTTACAAAGAAGAGGAGATCGTAGAAAAACTCCTTGATGCTCTCCTACCGAAATGGGAGATGTACACTGTCTTGATGAGAGAAGATAAAGAGTTTGCCAACATTGACTTGGAAACAGCAGTCAACAAACTACGAACTTTTGAACTTAACATGGTTCGAAAAGAGACACCAACTGATCAGGTTCAGGATCCGGGAATGTATGGTGCGAAAGTTAATTCAAGTTCAAGTTCGAAGTCAGAATCATCTGCTTACTACTCAAAGGGAGACTCGAGCTCTAATTCAACTCATGATGGTCATGTAACTCTCAACATGGATGGTGATGTGTGTTTCGTAGCTGGTGGAACAAATTCTTCTAAACCTCAAACAACAAAGGGTAGTTTTTCTTCAAGTGTTCCGAACAACAACTACTCTCAGATGCCCATGAGTGTTAAATCTGCTGAACAGCAGTTTGCCCTCTATGCATCTTTCATTGCTTCTTACGAAAATTACATTAAAGGTAAAATCTTTGATCCTGCAACTTTAGACGAAGACTATGATCAGATCGATGCTGATGATCTGGAGGAGATGGATCTGCAGTGGCAGATGGCAATAATAGTAAGAAGAGTTAAAAGGTTTATGAAGAAGACTGGTAGAAAGTTTGTTGGCGAAAGACCAGGGTTTGATAAGTCAAAGGTTCGGTGTTATAACTGTCAACAGAATGGACACTTTGCTAAAGAATGCACAAATGAACGAGTAGAATGTAGTCAGAACAGGACAACACAATCGAATGGGGGAAGTAATGAAAATAAGGCGATGATATCCAGACAGAACGGGGAATACAATTGGAATCTGCAAGTTGAGGAAGTGTTCGAACAGGCCAACTTGGTTAACATCGAAACTGAAGGAAAAAACAGAGAGACAAGAGAAGATCAAGCTTATATGGCAGAGGTGACAGATCAGCTCTCTGAGGTAAGTTCTAAACTCCCTTGTACAAAATGTGAAAATCTGTCTGAACAGCTGAAAACAATAACTGATCAGTTTGTTAGTTTGGATGCACAATTTAGAAAATTAAAAGAAGATCATTATTACACTAAAACTAGAGAAAAAAATTACACTGTAAAAATAAAAGCTAGTGAGAAAGATATCCGAAGTCTTAAAGCCAGTCTAGCTGAAAAAATACAAGTAATTGATCTTAGCTATGAAGTGTTAGAAGAGAAAACCAAACTAATTGCTGAAAGGGATAAACAGATAGCTGATTACCAGGTGAAAGTGGTGGAACTAAACAGAAAGCTTGAGCAATTTAGAAATTCCTCCGCAATACTTGATCACCTCGTAAGTGATCAACGTTCCCCAGTTAAAAGGGGAGGAATTGGATATTCTGAAGTTCCACCACCTTATAATCATAACTATACTTATGATCCTAGTAATCAGAAATCTGTTGATGTTGAAATTGGTCAGACAGTTCCTGTTAAAGTTACGATTAAAGATCCAGAAGTTAGTAAAAGCGAAACGAGTAAGCCTGTTTCGAATGTTAAGATTTTTGTTCCTAGTTCTGTCTCATCAAATTCGGACAAGACATCCGAGTCTAGTGAGACAAAAGAAGAGGCAGTGTTACTAAAACGTGGAGAGGAACATTAAACAACTGAAAAGAATTCTCCACTAAACCCGTATGTCCCACCATATGTTAGACAAATGGGCAGTAATGCAACCTCAACATCTAAAACAACTGTTGAGACAAAAGTTGAACACAGGAGCTGTTTCAGATGCAATCAAATAGGACACCTGATAGCTGATTGCCCTCTGAATCAGAGATTCAGAGGTATGAGGCCTTCGAAAACTGAGAATAGAACTAACAGTAATTACTATAATGGTAAGAATGAAAACTCATCAAAGTTCAAATATTGGACTAATCTAGGTTTTCAAAGAAGTCGATCTCAGTTTTTCCCTGTTAACAACCAAATCATTAGTAATAATTCATTTAATTCACGAAGGTTTGGATGGCCTCATAGTCAATCTACTAGAAGGTATCCTTTTAGGACTTACAGAAATCATTCTAATACTAACTTTGGACAGCCAAAGTACGGGATGCCTTTTAACAGATTTAATCGACCCAAGACCAATAGGTCTTGGGTCCCCAGATTTTAATCCTTTGCTTTAATCGTGCAGGAACAGTTGAACAGGGCTGCAAACAATCTATGGGTTGTGGATAGCGGCTGTTCCCGGCACATGACGGGTAACAAGAATTTGTTACACGAATGGAAATCTGTTCAGGGAGGTAGAGTAAGTTTTGCTGGAGAGAGTGGTGGTAGAATTACTGGAATTGGAACGGTGACTAATGGTAAAATGAAGTTAGAAAAGGTGAATTTCGTTGAAGAGCTGAAGCATAATCTGCTGAGTGTATCTCAGATCTGTGACAAAGATTACACTGTGCACTTTACCAAAAATGAAGCAATCGTGCTGTATCCTGGTTTCAAGATACCAGAGGAATGGATAGTAATGAAGGCTCCAAGGGAAAAGAATACATATGTTATGGACATGAGGTCGACTGAGACGGCAACAGAAGAATCATGTCTTCTGTCAAATGCAATCAGAATCGGAAGTCAACAACAGGTGGATGTCAGTTTCTTGGAGGCAGATTAGTGTCATGGCAGTGCAAGAAGCAGACCTCAGTCGCCATTTCTACCTGTGAAGCAGAATACATGGCAGCATCGAACTGCTGCTCCCAGGTTCTTTGGATAAAACAGCAATTGCGCGATTACGGTCTGAATTTCACTCATACTCCTATTTGCATAGATAACACTGCTGCTATCTCAGTAACTAACAATCCCGTAAAGCATAGCAAAACTAAACACATTGACATCCGTCATCATTTCATACGGGATTGTGCTGAGAAGAAATTGATAGTGCTCGAAAAGGTTGATTCGTTAGATAATTTTGCTGATTTGTTTACTAAAGCGTTTGACAAAACTCGTTTTCAAAACCTTGTTGAGCTAAATGGGATGATCAATCCCGAGTAACCATGTTTTTCGTTTTTACTGTTTAAAAAAAAAAAAAAAATCGTCACTATCGCTTAGAATTATGTCGGTTGCTTCAGTTTTGAAGGACATATCTTCGGATATGTTTGGTCCTCATTTCTACCTGTATAGTATGAGGATAGCCATTAACCAGATGACTGAAAGTGACCGGGGCGGTTTATGACGGGTTTTTATTCTTTCGCTGAAAATTAGTCGTTCATAAGTAGTTAGAAGGACACATACTCGTATGTGGTCGGTCCAGCTGATCCATTGGATCTTCAGGATAGCTGTTTACCTGAAGACTTCGACTTGATCGGGGCGATAGAAGTTAAAATTTTTTAATAGGGAGATGAAATAATTTTTCAAGTCTACTGCTTCGTAAGAAGTAGCTATACAATGTTTAAAAGAAAATTGATCCAACCTTGGAAAGTGATGGACAAACTGATTCTGTGTGCTTAACTAGTGAAGTTATTAGGCCTAAAAGACTTTAGAACAGTCATTGTATGTCATGGTAGCTTTTTATGGTGCGTAAAAGTAGAAGTGATAGTAACTAAATCTCCTCGATTTTACGTGGAAACTCCTTAAGAGTTGTGCATGTCTCCATATATATCTTTCCGAATGATAGGCAGAAAAGCGATTACCCAGTCATACACGAGCCCGTGAGTGTTCTGATTCCCGAGAAGATGGTGTGACAAGAAACTGCAGTGATCCAGATTCGGGACTTGCAGTAGTTTACTTGAAGCTGTGTAAGTCTTATTATTTAAAAAAAAATTATTATTATGTGTTACTAAGACATTCTAGAGCTTATAATGTTAATACTTCTCAATCAAGATGCA
This sequence comes from Bidens hawaiensis, assembly GCF_021521415.1. Taxonomy (NCBI): domain Eukaryota; kingdom Viridiplantae; phylum Streptophyta; class Magnoliopsida; order Asterales; family Asteraceae; genus Bidens; species Bidens hawaiensis. The sequence continues at coordinate 583,034 of NW_027491051.1, read as the reverse complement.
AGAAAGAGAACGGGAAGAAGACTCTACAGATTGACGTGTACTTACAATTTAATCAGACACTACGGGTCGAGGTTAACTCGGGGTGACTTGGGGAAAGCCAAATACGCTTTGAGAATAGATAGAAGGCATCACAATCTCTGATGTGTTGCCCATTTAAGTTTTGAGCTTAATTGAACCTAACCCGTATCACAGAAACGATGAAAACCATTTTAAGTTATTTACCTGCTTACAACCTGTTTCTTTATGTCATAATACAGCTGAACATGGATCTATGTGACAGTCACTTAATTAGTATGATTCCTGTTCGGATCTTTTCTAAAACATGTTGGTCCCCGACTAGACTGAAATTTGATCCCGTGTACTTTATTTCTAAAAATTTATTCTACTTATGTCGTTTTATGATTTTATACCTGGTTACTTGCTTCTTGATCGGATCAGTTAACTCTTTAAAGGAAGTTTTAAAAGTTAATGGCATTATGTTCAATTTATAAGGGTCTGTTTGGTAAAGTTTCATATTGAGCGAAGTTGAGGAAAGAGGCGAAGTTGCTTAAACAGGCGAAGTTATGGGGTAAGCGAAGTTAACCCTAACTTCGCCTGTATAATGTCAGACATATATAAAGAAATTTTTGGTCAAACTCATTATTATTTTCTAAAACCAGCGAACTTATCAAACTATTAACCCACGGCGAAGTTGTCTTGCTGACTCAAAACTCAATCTTAATCTCGTTCATTCCGTGTTAAAGGTGTGTAGGGTTGTGGTATCTTATAATCTATGTCATTGACGTTAATCAAAGGTCGTTTCGACCCGATTCGTGACCCCGTTCATTCAAACCCTCAACACCCGCTTTTCAAACTTATTTTCACGTGTTCGTAATCATCTTGATCGTCGAGATCTCCATAAAATCATGTGTTTAAGAGTCCAAAACCATCAAATTACCAAAATTCACCTCGTTTGGCCGACTAATCTGTTGCCGCTTCAGATTCAGCGAAGTTATCCTTAACTTCGCCTAACGCTTAACTTCGCCTGTTGATATTTAATTATTTAACAGTATATGAGGCGAAGTTGTGGTTAGGCGAAGTTATCATTAACTTCGCCTGGCCCTTTTTATTTAACATTTATCAGGCGAAGTTCAAGTTAAGGCGAAGTTATTACCAACTTCGCCCCACCCCTAACTTCGCCTATACAGAATAAATCATAACTTCGCTCATGGTAACAGGCGAACTTGTGATTTGACTCGACGATTCTCTAACTTAGACTGTTTTTGTTGCAGAAATGGCAGCTGTAGCTGGAGCAGGTGGTGCAGGTGGTGACGAAGGAGGAGATAACAATCGGCAGTTTTTTCCGGGGCATAACATGTACATAACTTTGGACCCGGATGCGAGCGGTGTTGATGATTTCCGCGAGATCATCACGTTTCTTATCCGCTCGCGTATCTTCCACGCTATTACCACAAAACTGCCTATATCTTTGCCAAACATAGAAGATTTCTGGCAGACAGTGGAGTATGATTGTCGAGTCGAGCCCCCGGTTATGCATGCAACGGTTAACAATCAGATAGTGCAGTTCTCATCTGAGCAGATCAGGGTGGCTTTGCAGTTTGGGGATAAAACGAGAGACGATCCTACAGACTTCGTGGCTCCATTCAGAGATGGTGCTTTTCTAAAAATGGGATATTCTGGTCCATTGGGGGATACTCAAAGACGAAAGGGATTCTTGTTAGACCAATGGCGGTTTCTTATGCACGTGATGATCGTGTGTATGTCAGGGAGAAAGGCTGGTACAGATGGAATGGGTGCGACCATGCAGTCGGCAATGACATCACTGACTTACAATAAGCGTTATAGCTTTAGTCAGATGGTGTTCTACGAGATAGACCGTCAAAGACGAGCGGTGGTGCGTGAGAGATTTCTGATGTATCCAAGATTCCTTCAAATGATCTTGAATCATGTTGCTCCCACGTTACCTCAGCGCCGCCCGATTAGATATGTGGAGAGTGTAAGCAAGAGGATCTTCGCTCGGTGTAGATCATCAAGTGCAAGAAGTAAACCTGAGCTCCGTCCTCGACATACTCCATTATTTGGGTACTTGATCAACCCAGAGTATGTCCCAGCTCGTGGGGACGAGTTTCGGGATCCGGCACCACAACAGGCTGGAGCACCTCAACCACCACCTGAGGTACAACAAGCTTTACCTGCTGCTCCTGTTGTGGCACCGGAGGAAAATGTAGACCTTGAAGCTGCTTTTGGCAGTCAAGGTTTCTTCGATATGGAACGTATTGATCCTGAGGAAGAGGTGCAAGTCTCGGTTGCACGGGTTACTAGTGTGGATGTTGCTATGGCAGCTACGACGGAGGCTGATTCTGATTCTTCAGATGATGATGTGGCTGAAGCTAGACGGATATTAGTTACACAAGAAAGGATTTATGGGAAGAGGAAGAGAGACAACGATGACAGTGATTCGGACTTTGAGGAAGATTTACATCAGTTGGTCCGTAGATCGAGAAGGGAAAGGGCAGGTGCAGGTTCGGGAGCTGGTGAGAGCTCAAGGGTGGTTCGTTTCACTCCATCCGCACTGTCTGGTATGACTATAGTCTCTACACCATTGCCAGTTACAGGGCCAATCGCCACGGATGTTCCCGTGGTGACTACCTCATCTTCCTTCGGCATCCCACCCACTACATTCCAGCTCTTGGCTCCGGAGATTGTGTCCTTGCCACCTCCAACTCTTACTCCAACGGAGGTCGTAGCAAGGTTTGTTGAGTCGACAGTTGTTGCTACTGCAGAGTTGTCGGTTACGATACCACCTGCGGTTACGTTTCCACCTGTTTCTGAGGTGCCGGTTACATTGGGAATCCCTCCTCCGTACGCTCAAGACATATCATATATGAGGTTTGATTTCGATGCAACCTTATCCGATTCGGAAAGAATAGCAGCGCTTGAAAGGGTCGTGGCAGAACAATCAAGAGTAAATCTTATCCAGACTCATGCTATTCAGCGCCTCGTTGCGGAGAATCAAATTCAGTCGTCCCTCCTGATCGAGCATGGTAAAATAATTGATGCCTTGAAACAGTTCTTGGCATCTCAGGGGGAGATGAGCTGTAAGGGTGACGAGCTGAGGACAAAAAAGAGCAACGATCGAGACGATGATCCCAATGCATCGAAAGGTGCAGGTGGAGAGTTGCCAAGAACTGAACAAGCTCTTGGGACTTCCACATCTCAGGGGGAGTCAACGAGTGCAGCTGGCGGTTCAGGGGGTGATGATGTGGTGGTTGTGGATGCTGAGGAGGTGTTAGATGATGTTATAGGTGATGAGGATGTGTTACCGTTGGAGGAGATAGAGAAGATAGGGGCTGAGATCGTGATTGATAGTGAAGTCGAAGAGGGAGAGATTGTGGAGGACAATGTTGAACATGAAATTCCAGAGGTTGAAAAGTCAGATTTGGGTCAAGATACGGGAATACGGGATGTGATGATACATAATGGGAGGAGCAGCCAAGATGGAAAGAAGGCTACGCTCAGTGGTTCGTAAAGACTAAGAAACCGGCGGTCCCTACTATGTTCAAGAAAAGTTACAACATCAGGGGTTATGCTGAATCGAAAAAGGGGATTATATGCTGGTTATATGATAAGCAGTTGAGGCTTTTTGTGATTAAATGGTATGATGGGGTTCAGTATTTCAAGAGGTTGTTGAGATCGTTGAATACGTTGCCTGAGTGTGAAGTGAAGGACTTAGCCAGGTTGGGGTTGATAAACAGGAGTGATGATAACATGGCTAGGATCATTGGGAAGATAGTCTGGAAGGAAAGCATAAAGGAGAAAAAGTTCGAGCTGTTGAAACCACAGAAAGGAAAGCTCGTTGAAGACAAAGACAGAGGAATGAGAGCAGATGGCAAGCCTTGGATGATAATGAAGTATAAGCCGATCCGGTGTCTAAAAGAAGTGCCGATGAAACAAATGCCCAAGGATGTGCTCAAAGATCTAAAATGGTGGTACGTTGATTGTGAAACAGCTGATGCAGTAATGGAGGATGAAGATGAACAAGAGCTGATGAGAGTATATGATCCTATGCATTTAGTGAATTTGTCTCAAGCTGATCTGCAGGTGCTGAACGAGAAAAAGATATTTTACATTCCTGCTTGGAAAGAAGAAGCAAAGAAATATCAAAGAGTAGTTTCAGTTTGTGTACGAGAAGGCGTTCATGCTTGAAGACGGAAGATACAAGATTTTTGGGATTACGAGACACGTGTTTGAAGATAGAGATATGAAGCTACTGCCAAGGGGGAGTCTGTTGGTACATGATGTCAGTAGTTCAGTATCTAGTGTCTGTAATCGTGTTATTTGGATTTGTATTAAGGTTTAAGCGAACTTGTCTCACAAGTTCGCCTGATATAGGCGAACTTGTGGAACAAGCGAAGTTAGTGACAACTTCGCCTAAACATGTTAGGCGAAGTTGTCGTATGTTATAAATGTTTAGCTGCGGCTTGTTTGATAGAGGTGGTTCAGTTTTGTGTAATCGGTGATTGATATATCACGTGTTATCAGTTGCAATACAACGTGTTCTTTGTTAATTGTAACGTGTGTTTGATTGTGTTTAACGTGTTTCGTCTTCTACGCTCGTATCGTCTTACGTAGGGATTCCGCACCTACGTAGAACGAGATATTCCGTGTAGATCCAGCTGGGAACCTACAGCGTTTGAAAACAGTTTAAAAGGGGTAAGTGAACTCACTGTTTGCGAAGTATTCCCAAAATAATTCACCAAGATGCGCGTCACAGAAAAACTCTCTCTAGCGTTCTAAAACAACAAAGAGATTTTTCTAAGTGTCGGAATATTATCGAGTCTCTAGACCCGGCACATAATACCTATGCACACAACATGTTTCGTGTTTCGTTTGTGCATCGTGTGTGACTTTAACAAGTGTATTTGTGATACGTTACATGTGTGAGCAATTATTTACGTGTCATGTATTCATAATGTACATCACTAGCAATTACTCCCCGTAAGGGCAATTTGGTCAACACATAACAATTAACTAGCAATTATTCCCCACGAGAGCAATTTGGTCAAATCATGACAATCAATTAGCAATTATTCCCCGCAAGGGCATTTTGGTCAAAACACGACAATTAATTAGCAATCATTCCCCTCAAGGGCAATTTGGTCAAACACGATAATAAATTAGCAATCACGTTGTTTCATGCAACTTTCACAAAATTCAGCAACTAGTTTCTTAACGACAGAATTTCTACTTGAAAAACTAGTCTATCCCACCGATCATAGCATCACAATTAATTTACAAAAAATAATCACAAAAGCATATATGTCCTAGGTTTCCAGAACATATTTTATTATATTTTTATTCCACATAGGTTTCTCACAATAATCAAATCATTACAGCAAACTCATAACAGTCAAATTCATGCGCAACAGAATGTTATTTGAAATTCCCGTTAAACGAAAAATCCAATAAATGCAAGACCACTTGGGTTAGGTTCCTAACTCAACAAGTCAACTTTCTGAAGTGCAACCAACCCAATTGGTCTCGTAGTTCATGAGATATAACATTTACAAAACAACCTAACAGCAGGTCTAACAACTCAGCTTTGCACAACGTTTTTGTAAAATCATAAAAGTTAACTTTTACACGTCCAAAAATTGCAAATTTATATTCTTTAGAAACTAGACTCAACCTAGTTTACTGTAGTATCAATTATCTCAATCAATTTTCACTTTTACACCCCGTTACAGTCAATCAAACATCAACAACACAATCTGTCCAGAAATTGTTTGCATCCAAACTCAACAATTTAACTATCTATGGACCACAAATCATTCATATAACATTCTAGACACCATAACTGCTATCCATGCATATCAATTACACCATACATACATAGTTAGGGTTTTATTTGATCTCAAACTCAAAGACACAACAATTAACATGCAATAATATCAAAACTAGTTATCAAATCATCATCAATACATCATCAAATCAACAACAATCATATGAACACCATACATACATAAATCGGCCCCTAGGGTTTTCAATTAACCCATTAAAAATCGAAATTAAGTATAAAGGATGCAAGGGATAGTCTTTTATACCTTCCTAGCACCTTAATCTCCAATCAAAAGCTTGAATAATTGATTGTATGTGTGTATATGAGGCCGATCACAAGGGGGGGGGGGGTCTAGAGTTGCCGTCGGGTTTGGGAGAAGTGAGAGAGGGAGCTAGGGTTTGATAATATTATATAATAATAACATGTTACACTTTAGTCCCTAAACTTCCAAATGTTACATCTCTAGCTTAATTAACTTAGTTTTGCACATTGAGTTAACATTATATAACATGTTATCACATAACACATAATTATCACATAATTATTGTTTTGACGTTTCTCGTTTATTCACCAATCGTTTGCGTCAACTCGTTTGCGTTTCGGTGCAATTCCCGAAAGACCACACATGTAGTAAGTGTTAAGCGTCATTTAAACCCTAGTTTAAATGTAATGAGGTGTGCGTTATAGATTCAGTGATCTTTAAGTTTGAATTGACGGAGTTGAGTTAACGGAGTTAACCTGAAATTGACGATTGTCACAGTATTTGGGTGTGTACATGATTTTATGGAGTTTTTGGGAAAATGTTGATTCCCGTATTAGTGAGTTTTCGGGTTTATGGGTTATGACCCAAGCCCATAAACTCTTAGAACCCATAATCTGTTTTAAGCCCATAATACATGATTTTTTTTTCATTTTTTTAAATAACCCGTAAATTGGTTTAATCTCTTAACCCATGATCTTTATTAACTAAATAAATAATTATAAGATTTTGTTCAAATATTTTTAGTGATTAACAATTATATCTGCTTCCTATTTTAAGGGGATTCAAATCTTTTAAGAAAATATTAAAACTACAAAGTTATCCAAGATTTGAAAAAATATTTCCCTAAATAATCATTAGCAGATTTAATCTAGATTTTGAACCAACATATGCACAATTTTTGATAATTATGATGAACACGAAGAACATCATCGAAAATTTGTAACAATTAAACATACAAAAAAAAACTGGAATCGAAATCTTTAATCATGATTTTAATATATTTCGAAAATATTAGGGTTTATTAAATATGAATTTAGCGATTTTAAATAGTTTCATATACTGATTTTGTAATAGAACATGAAAAAATAAACCGTAAAAATTAGGGTTTATCAAGTTTTAGTCCATGTCTTCTGATTCAATTCCAGATTTAGGGAAAACATAAAGAACTGATTAATCAACATCGCTCTAATACCACATGTTGATCAGTTCTTCATGTAAGTAATAGTAAACATGATAAATATTAAACCTATGAACCTGTTACAGCAGAGAGAGAGTAGTAACCGCAGCAGGGTATGATGTAGTCGACATGTTTGTCATCTTGATCGAGTTCCCCTTTAGGATGTATAGTTAAGGATGGTGTTAGGGTTCTTGAGAGGAAACCGATTTAGGAGAGATGAGGCACACAAAATTGTTATGTGTGTGTGATTAGGTTATGATGTTAATATTTATCTCTCTATATATACACTCAAGGGGAAACCCTTTATTAGTTAATTATAGGTAATATGGCCCATCAACAACTACCAAACTAATATATAATAAGGTATAATTAATATTTTGATCTATTATAATATAAATAATTATAATTGTCATATATAAATATATATTATTATATATTATTCTTACAGTTAATACTCTATTATAATCCCTTATACTAAGTAGTTATTACGAGAATTCTAGACACAGTGAAGACTTGAGATGATACACACTAGTCAGGCTAAACCAGTATAAAATAATTATAGCTTCTAATATAGAGTATAAAAAAATGTGTTTTAACAAAAACAAAATCAACTGTTTTTAAGTTTTTAACATAAGGTTTTTTTCATTATGTTCTTAAGAAACAATTTTTAGGTAAAAAAATACAATTGTGTTTTTTTTAGCATAGTTGTTTCATTCATGTGTGTTACCACAAATTGTGTTTTACTAATGCTAATTATATTTTATCAAAATTGTGTTTAGGATAGTGTTTGAAAAATAAAATAATTGTGGTTAAACCAGATTTGGTGTTAATTTGTTCATTTTCTCAGCTATTGATTAAACCACACACGGTGCTTGTCTACTTTACTTAAAAAAAGCATGATATACATTGTTTTGTCTTCCTATACTCCTCCACACACGCCTTCCTTCATGTTCAGCTACATTTCACCAGAAAAACACAATGGTGATGTTTATCACCACCACCTTTCGAGTTAGCCGCTCTAACGGGTTTGAATCTCGGAGGCGTCACGAAATCAGAAGATGTAGCGGCAATCGTTGATCATTTAACCACCCAAAGACCGTCGGAATTTCATAAAGGATGGAATATATATATGTTCAATTTGGTTAGCCATATTTGTGTGAAATTTACTAAAATTTAATTCTCAGAATTTGATATTCCTTCAGATCTCTATCACCGCCAACATCCTCTTCAATTCGAGTAGTTCTACAAAAAATAATTACAATGCTTACATTTTCTCATGTAGATGTGGTTGTGGTTGTACTATGGAAGTTTAGGAAACGAGACTAGACATGCATATTACGATTAGGTCAAATTTAGTCATGTAAGCGAACGGAATGAACATCAAGTGTTTGTGCTTGTTCATTTACAATTAGGTCAAATGTAAGTTTTTACCCCCATTTCAAATAAAATTTTCCTAACCTAATTATTTCACATGTAGAAACCAAATATATTTGTTATTAACCATTTGTTAAAACTAAACAAATAGTTATCGGTAGATTTTGTTTTAATGGTTATGGTTATTTTGATTTTTTTGGTTATTTCGGTTCTTAACAAAATACAAAACTGAACCAAAACCAATATTTTGGTTTTTTCTAAAGTTCAAAACCGAACCGCCGGTTTCTAATTCGGTTCGGTTTTTTGGTTTTTTGGGTTTCATTTCGGTTTGCATCTAAAATAGAAATTAGGGTCATATTGTCACATACCATAAATGTACAAAATCACATTGGTTAAGAAACGAATTTGTTTAGGTTTGTCGCATGAATTATCTATTTATAATATTCATTGATCTCGATCAACTGACACATACTCTCATTACACTTAACCATCGCATTGTTAAACGTTGTTAATCATCACTGACGTAGTGTGTGTTGTGGCCGTGATCATCTACATGATTGCGGGTTTGTACAAGCTGTACACGAATCATTCGGCAATACAAGACAGTAGTTTTAAAGGGGCATATGGAAAGGGCAACCTCAACGGGACAGTGGCGTCTCTTTTAGGCTGGACGTGGTGTTTGTTAAACCACAATCTGTTTTAGAAACCCCAATCAGGGCCTCCTTTGTTCTCAGTAAAAAAATTAACGAGCAGAATTTGATCGCCCACTCCATGCTAGACTAATCCAACCAACTTCTAGTTGATTTTTAAGGGGAAGAAACCAAGTCTAGCACGAATTAGGACGTGGTCCACGTGGAGTGGGCGATCAAATACTGGTCCTTGACTCTTTAACTGAGAATAAAGGAGGCCCTGATTGGGGTTGCTAAAGCAGATCGTGTTTTAACAAAAACACGTCCAGCCTAACATGAGCGTCAAGAGACGCCACTCTCCCGTTGAGGTTGCCCTTTCCATATGCCCCTTTAAAACTACTGTCTTGTATTGCCGAATGATTCGTGTACGGCTTGTACAAACCCGCAATCATGTAGATGATCACGGCCACAACACACACTACTATTAAACGTCAGTGATGATTCAATTCCATGGTTAAGTGTAATGTGTCAATTGTGGTCAATGAATTTAAGGTTACTATAAATAAATAGAGATTGAGCACATAATTCATGCAAAAACCTAAACAGATTCGTTTCTTAGCCAATGTTATTTTATACAATTTTGGTAGCTTACAACATGACCCTAATTTCTATTTAAGATTAGTAAAAGTGGCATTATTTTCCTATAATAAATCAAATTGACATGTATAAACCTAGTCTTAGCATGCAAGTATGTATATATATATTGGGTGTTAATTACAAAACAAAAACTAATTAATTAAGGTAAATATAATTAACGATTTTAAGGAGACTCCAAAGGTTCAGTAATGACAGCAGGTTCAACAACAAGCTACAACCATAGACAAGTATAGTTTACGATTATAAGGAGAAAACGTTTGTGTGGGTGGTACATAGAGCAAAACTCACCAACATCCCATGGAAATATTTTGATTTATCAGGTATGGTTGACTAAGAAAGGGGGATCTAGGGGTCGGGTTGGGTACCGGGGCATAATCGGGTTTATCTATGTCGTTTGGTCCAGTCTGGATATGCTTATGTTTATGGGGTTGGATGTCCAAGTCTTTGACGAGTGTGTGGGTCCGTGAGTCTGTTTACTCCTATGGTTGTCAAAATTTAGGAGTTTTGGGGTTACTATTGTCTGGGTCAGCTGGTACTTTGGAGGAAAGACTTTTGTGTCTTTGGTTATTTGTGTATGTGTCCGATCAGTGTGAGGTCTTGCACTTTGGGTCTGGTCGGTTTTGTCCTTTACATTGTATTTTGTTGATGCGAGTCGGAAAACAAAACCAATACAGAAAGAAATGGATGGCGATATGTTACTACATAAAGGGGCAAAATGGTAAATTGAAGGTTTATTGACTCGGTGGGCTACACGAATATGAGGTTGGAGATGGGAGACGGGTAGTAAAAACACGCGAAGATTGATATTGACTTGAGGCAGAGAATATGCACTTGGAACTAATAAATCCGGACATTCATACCACTAAAGATTATACGTTTGATGTGGAGTGCAATGGGCGGGGTCTCAATATGGAATGTGGTGAATTGGACCAGGATCATGGCAGCTTCCTTTAGGCGGCTGCATTCCTTGTATGCGTGGGCTGTGTGGGGGTTTGGCTAGACGGGCGGTCATGGCATATATTGTATTGGGCTGGTTGGGTTGGACCGGGATGGCATATCCCTTAATGTGAACACCTCTCACTCAAGATGGGCATTATTTCTAAGGAACACCTTCTATCATGACTGACACTAACTACCGAGACCTCAAGATGAAAGAAAAGGTTTTAAAGCCGTTTTCACGAGTATACAGAAGTTTATGTTTATGGTTCAGCTTCTTTGTTAAAATAGGCTTATCAAGGGTGTTGTATAATCCTTTTAAAGATTATCAAGGAAATATGTGTACTTATTCTTTGTTGTAAAACTTATCAAATATGTGTTGTTTTTTCAGCTCCTAGCTGAGATTGTACTTGTATTTGTTGTGGGAATAAAATTTCTTTTGTTGGTCGAAAGAAAACAGAACCTACTTGATTACAGTACAAGCACACATCAAAATTCAAATCCTAAGCCACGCCTTTAGATGAACTATGGTTAGCCACATATTACTCAACATCCCTAAGGGTGAGGGTAGTGGGGCGTGGACGGCTGGGCGCATGGCCGCCGCGCACACCACTACCCACCTGCCGTGGACGGGGGCGCGGACGGCCGCTGTGGACCGGTCCACGGGGCTTGAACGAGTCGTTGGGCATGGGTTGTATCAAAAACTTGGGGTGGATTAATCAAGCCACACTACACCCTCTGGGGCTTGATCCAGGGGCTTGATCATGTGCCACGTCAGCCTACGTGTCGTATATATATTGGATCACTTGGGGGTGGATCCAGACCTACTACCCTTTGCCTAAGGAGCCTAAGGAGCATGCCTTTTAGGATCGTCTAGCAAACACCCATTGGATTGGTTCATCAAGATAGTATGAGTGCTTCGTGGCTAGCTATCTATTAACAAAAGTGCTAAGTAGCTAGCTAGTATCTACTATCAATGATGAATATTTGTAATATAAATAAATACTTAGGGGGTGTTTGAGATTGCTTATTTTCACCAACTTATAACTTATAAACTTTCTGAAAAGTAATAAGGTGTTTGGAATTGCTTATATTGTGAGAGGAAAAGTTCCAATTGTAACTTATTAACTTAATGAAAAAGTTATAAGGTGGCAGAATAAGGAATCCCAAACACCCCCTTAGAAATAGACAAATAGTTGTACTTTTTGGTGAGTCTGTAAACGTAGAGATATGCCAAGTTTGACCCTTTGGATTTGGACATTGCATTAACGATCCGATCATCGACAGCAGCAATATTGTATTTCTTGATTGATTTTATCCTATATTTCTTGATTGATTTCTTGCGCCTATTTGATCATTTAAAAATTCTTATCGATAACGTAATAAGATAGGATATAAAAATATGAATAACTTTATATAGAATTAGTACCAAATGTTGTATTGATTTCGTCGGAAAAGCAATGACATGTTCTATCGTGTGTGACCATGTACACATTAAATGTGACATGTGTAAATGAAACCTTAAAGGGGCATTTGTTTCATGGAAATTCTTTGAATTGAAATTAGAATGGAATTTGAATTGGAATTGAATGGATTCCCTTGAAATCCAAAATGTGTTTGGTTTGATACATTTGTTATGGAATTGGAATCTAAAAATATACAAAAAGACAAAATTACCCCTTTAACAAATATAAACAAAGACAAAACACACTCTCGTTGTCGATACATAGTTGCATACACTACTTCACACACTGACTAGTACACACACACACAATAAAACTCTGGGTCGGTGGCGGGTGGTGGTGGCACACAATAAAACTAATGGGTCGGTAGAGGTGGGGGTGATGGTGGCAAAGGTGACGGTCACTAGCAGATCGGGTTGGGCGATGATCAGTGATGGTGACATCTAGAACGGGCGTTTTCGAGCGGCATTGTCGCTGGGTGGCCAGAGGTTAATGGTTGTCGCAGCCGGTGACATGGCAATCGCGTTGATAGCGGGCGGCAGTGGATTCAACCGGCATGTTGAATAGTGCGGCAGAGGATTGGTCAGGTGGTAGAGGCCGAGGGTATTTACGACATTCAAAAACAATCCTATGAAATCCTTCAAAGCATTGGAGGAATTTGAATTCCATCAAATCCTTTTAACTAGCCAACCAAACACACTAAGAATGAAATCCCTTGAATTCCATCCAACCAAACAGGGCTTAGGGGAAAAAGAAAATACACGAATTCCAATTCCATTAAGCAAAATTTGTTGTTATATGGTGGGAAACTTAACGTTCATGTTAGAAGTGGTATGGTATTATTCGATGAAAACACATTGTATGCATTTAAAGTCATTAGTTATTGTTTACCTTATGTTTGCATTGCCCATGTTTGGGAACAATTGACTTTTCTTCCCTACAAACATATAAAAATAACGAATGAGAATATACTATTAACTTTCAAAATTACTAAGCATAGGACCTAAATTTCGAGACAGACGTGTTATTCGCCTTCAGTATGAAAATAAGATGCTAACGCGATTCCGTTCAGTTTACGCTATTAAAGAGTCCGGCTCAAATAAGAAAAGTTGGTATCAAACCACATGAGTATAATCCATTCTTTGTAAGTTGTAACCATAACCAAGGGTACAAAAAGGAATATTTTTCTATGTCAAAAGTTGGGTTTAACAGAATGAATAACCTAATGGTGCCAAGAACCAGAATTTTAAAGCTTTCCTTTTAATGGATTCGGACCTCAATTCTCATGTTTTCAAGTTGTCGGCTTCTACGCATTCCTAATAACATTCTTCATCACACATGCCCGGCCTTGATACCACTAAAAACCTGAAATATGCACAACACGAAAACATTTACAAAATTTAGGAATATTGGGTAACGGGCAAAAACAAATAATTTATATAGATCAAAACATGTCAGGTAAGACTGGCCTGGCACACTTAACACCTTTTTATCCATTTTTTAAATTTAAATAAATAACTTGTTAAACATGATAACAAAAACTACACTTCTTTTGGGCTAGCAATCCATGAAGTACTAGCTTAACACGTTTGACCCGTTAGAGATAAAACATAGCCCAGATCGACCCATAATGGGTCAAAATTACCACCACCAAGCTGGTATAGATCATGTTTTATTAGTGTGCCAACGTAAAGGTGTAACATACCTATATGAATTTAAGGCGATTGCTCACTCGTTGGCATCTGATTTTCCCTTTAATCTTCTTTTGAAATTGTTAGCATCAATGGTACCGTAGAGGCATATGCGAAGACTGCCATTTAAAAGTCTTTGGTGAAAGTGGGTTGCGTACAATTCCCAAAACTCGTCCCTGCACAATAATAAATATTTAAATCCATCCACATAACCCGTGTTACCAAATCATAAGAAGAAAATAAAAATATATTAGTTGGAAACTAAACCTGATTTGCGGGATGTTAAATAGAGAATATCCCTTGACATCTGTGTGCATATCGAACACAATGACTGATAATCGCGATAGACCCAACGCTTCCATGTCGATTAATTTTTTGATCCTGAAACAAAGAATTAGGCATTGCGACTAATATAAAGACCACAATGCATCAGCAACTAATCTACCTGCTTGGCGTTCCACAAGCAACGTTGACATGATTCTTTAAACAGGCAACCTGAAGGCAACATCATATGAACCGCATGATTAACAGCAAACATGCATAAGAAAATATTCTATATTTATAGACAATTTCACACAATCTGAAATATAAATTCAATATTCAGAAGAAAGAAAAGAAAAAAAAACAACAAAAAACATCTCTTTATAAGTGTGTAGGGGTGTTCAAAGTCGGATATCCGAAGGTTTCAGATATAGTCGATTTCGGTATCCGAATCCGTATCAGAAATTTCGGATATCCGAAGTTCGGATATCCAAGATATCTGTTCAGATAGTGAAACAGATATCCGAATTTTAAAAAACATAAAAAAAAAGATAAAAGATAAAAACTAATTTCATGTTTAATTGTTTATTACTGTATTCAATATTCTATATGTTAATAAAGAAAAAAACTAATTTATATTTTCATTTAGCTGAAGTTACGAACAGCAGACCACTACAGGCACGAACCACCGCCACCCGGAAACCACTGTCGCTCCGTCATCTCCATATCCCTCCACATCTCCATTTTTATCAACCTTAATCGTAGATCATCCTAGTCTTCGTTTTTTTCCAGTTACGGTGCAGATCTGTTGTGGTAGTTGGTTATGTTTTTGGTTGGTTATCAGTCCAGATCCGTGGGAGGTGATGTGGTGGTGGTCGGAAGTGACGTGGAGTCGTAAGGTAGGTGTTGTGGTGGTGGAAAGGAGGTGTTGTGGAGAGAACATAGGAATAGGGAATAGGGGCTAGGGTTTTAAGGGAAAGTGGGTTGTTGGGTATGTATATTAATTAATTAAATATAAATAATATTATTTAATATTCGGATATCGGATATCCAAACTATCCGAAAATTTTCAAAATCACTATCCGAATCCAAAAATTCGGATATCCGACATTCAGGTATCCGAAATTTCGGATATTTGAATTTTCGAATAATTCGGATTCGAATTTTTTTAACACCCTATAAGTGTGTACTTATTTTCGGTTAGAGAATCTACTCCCTCAGTCAATAAGATTCATTTTAGTTTTGTCCAAAAATAAGTGTCCCACTACCAAATCTATTGATCGATTTTCTCATTTTACCCTTATCATTTCAATCCAAGACATCATTTGACAAAACACAATACTAGAGATTTACGTTTCCATTAGACACTATTTGTTTTCGGAAAATGTTATTTACTATATTAAAATATTTTGCACTCACACATTTGGCGTTTGTTAAAAGAAAATTGTCATTCAAAAACTTAATGACGGTGAATCAAGACCAGCAGAGACATCACCCCACTAGTCCACTATCACCAATATAAAAATATATACTATATATGAAAAATAAAATGTTTTGATGATTAGCATCAGCTACCAACAAGTGTTGAGTAAGGTTGTTAACAGTATGTGTTACCTGTTCCTCGATCTTCAAATGTTTGGCGAAAAGTTTGGCAGCAGGACATTCTTTAGTAAAAGGCTTCAAACCCCTGCAGATTCGCAATCAAGAATAAATGTATAACCGTTAAATGTACTCACTATTCTTAGTATGGCTTAAAAATCTTTCTACTCTTAAAAAGCAGGATCATAGGTGCCACATGCCGCTTTCCTATACCTCCTCACTATTGTTTCTCCGTCTATAACGTCTAGCCCATTTTACATATTAGTGGATTCCCACCTGTATCTAAGTTATGCATTTAACTTTTCAACTTCACATTTACTACTTTCTTCTTTGTATCCATCAATCTCAATTCAAATAAGGAATCAATCCTTCATAGAAAACCATAATCGACATATATTCACCATTGATTAGCAATATATTTAAGAAAAAAACAATCTTTTTTTCGTAAAGGAATCGTCAGCGATTTTTTATTTTCTACATATAAATCTTGCAATAAATCAAAAGATTTATTTCGATGCAAATTAATCAACGATAATATGTTTCAAAACAACATTTTTTGTGAGTAAAAAAGATACAACATTTTAATTATCTAATAGAAATGAGCTTTGCAAGAGCTGAAACGATTAATGAGATGTGATGTAGATTAATAAAAAATGTTACGGATTCATAGCTATAGCACATGTCTATGATCTCGAATTTGTTGTCTAACTTTGTATATATCGTATTTATCACACATGTATGGTAAAAATTGTACTATAAAACATAGCGTTAACCAGTAAATAATCTAGACAAACTAAATGTAAAATAGTAAATTCTGGTAGGTATGTAAGAACTCTTTTTATTACAACGCGTTTTAAGAAAATTTTGTTTTCTAAGTTATTATATTATTCACTTTAAAATATGTTGTAAGCGTTACTCTCGAGATTTATTGTCTCAAAAGTTATTTGGTAAAGTCATTTAGACAGTTTGTTAGAGGGTAAACTATGTACAATGGTAACCAAAGTTTCCTAAGTAATTTTGTTTAACTGACTTTGTCTATTTTCCTATTCTTGAAAATTCCAAAAATCATAACTTTTCATTTTTATTGTTATATGTAATACGCAACTTCACTTCAGTCAGACAAAATATTTTGAGATTTATGAATCATATCATTACACCATCCAACCCATGTAGTGCACGGAATTCTAACCTAATTAATACATAGAATAAAAGGTCGCATTGTTATGAAAAAAATTGAGATGGTTTGTTAAATGAACATATAAGTCTCTCAAAGTATGTTCAAGTAAGGGATATAAAAAACAATTTTATTTTACCACTTAAAAAAGATCATTTTTTTGGGTGGAAACAATATCAAACATATTTCACAAAGTACAAGAATCATAATACTGGTCCGTACCTGAAGAGTTCGAGGGATCTTAAAGCGGATAAACTAATTGTAAGCAGTGCCGGACTCCCGGGATGAGAACCTTTGTGAGTTTGTTGCTTGTTACACAAGGCTTCTTTCCAAGATGATCCAAATGAAGCCTTCATATGTTCACTTAAATGACTCACATCTTGTGGTACACTTTCAGACAACTTCAGAATACATGAATCTGCTCATTTATTTGAAACACTAAATCACCTCTTCAACCCATAAATAAACATCACATTACAAGATTTCGCTCAAAATCAGACGGCATTATGATGAACAACAATCGGAATAAATGCCCTTTATTCTTTTTTATAATCTCAGGCGACGTAAGTGATCGTTTAAGTTGCTGCAGGCTCGTTATATTTGTTTCACAAAAATGTATCTAAATTATTGTATAATAAATAACAAAGGAGCTTAAAAAACGACTCACAACTATAAAAGCACGAAGTCCAGCTATGATTCATGTACAATAATTTAGATTATTATTAACACATACACCAGCAACCACAATAATGAACATTAAGAACTTGATAGTGAACTATTATTATTATTAGTACCTGGAAAAGATTCAAGTTCGAGAGAGGAGAGTTGAATCCCATTTGCCGACTGATACTGCTGGATGAAAAATTGAAGCTGCTGCGAAGTGGTCGTCAACAATTCTGGTGGTGGTGGTGGTGGCGGCGGCAGCGGAGGTTGGTTGTTGGGTTTTTTAAGCTTCTTTGATGATTTACTTTTGGTTTTGGTTTTGGTTTTGGTTTTGGTTTTGGTTTTGGTTTTGGGTTTAAGATTATTATTATTATTATTATTGCGGCCATGGGGTTTTTGGGGTTTAGGTTTTGCCATCGTTTCTCTTTCTTTACTCACTGTTGGCTATGGCGTCTAGGTTTACAAAAAGCCTTTATTTATTCAATAAATAAATAAATATATTATTGTTTTATATTTATTTATATATATATATACTAGTTTTTGGCCCCTCGTATTACGGGGTTGTTTATATTACTTGTTTCTATAATATATTTATTATCTTTTTTTATTGTATGAAAGTTAATATTATATTTATGGTTTGATAATAAATTGTTTCATAAATAATAAATGAGATATGATAATCCGGTTTAAAAGTTATATGGGTTTGATGAGACCCAAGACCCGTTTATTTTTTTTACTATAAATTTGGTTTTTTATTTATAAGTAATATTTTTTAAAATAAATCAGATATTAATTTTTAGTATATCCCTACTTAATAGGATTTTTATATCAAATATTTGGTGAAATTAGTTTTTAATTTAATGAGATGTTTTAACCCGTTTAAGAAATATCTGGGTTTGATGCGACCCATACCCATGAATTCGGGTCAAATGCATGAGAAGTCTCCATTTAAAAAATCAAGCAAATCTAGTGACTCCAAAAGTTGGGCAGCGACCACATCGCGACACGTATGATTTTTATGATTTCGTTTATATATATTATAGATATATATATAGAGAGAGAGAGAGTAAGTAAAGTAATTCTTGTTTTAGTTACAAGTTTTTTTACATAGGGTTGTAAACTAAATCGGTGCAAGTTTGTTTAGACTCGATGAGCTCAACTTGTTTTAATTTATGAAGGCTCGATGTTTGTGCTCGAGTTTAGCCCGTTTAGAGTTGTATTTTTAAAACTTGAGTTGGACTTGTAAGTTGACTCATTGATTATTTATTAACAATCTAATTATTTTATATATATTTTTATAATTCTAGTTTTCATAATAAAGGGTCATTCGTGGGAGTACTAAGAGGGTTACACTGCATTCTTGAGTTTTTTTATTTAAGGGATTAGAAAAGAAAAGATAAGAAAACTTTTCTTTTTTCATTCTTGAGTTTTTTCCTTAAAGGAAAAGTTAAGCCTTTTTTCCTTCAAAACTTTCCTGCCAAATATGGCCGGATTGTGAAGGAAAGTTTATATCTCATTACCATATTACCAATTTACCCTATTTTAATTCTCTTTTTCATGTTACTATGAGGACATAATTGTAAAATTACAAATTTTTTTTCCTATCTTTTCCTTCCAATCTAACTCAAGAATGTAATAAACACTTTCTTTTCTTTTCTTTAATTTTAACTCGAGAATGCCTTTTAAGTATATAATTTCTTTTCCTTTCTTCCTCTATCCAATCTTATCATTTCTTTTCCTTGTATTTTAAACCCGAGAATACAGTGTAAATAACCAAGCTAGACAATTACGTTGCACCACCTAACATAGTTGCACCGGAGGAGATTAAGTAGATCGTCATGCTAATCCTAAGAGAGATGAAGAGTAGGCATACACTGTTTTTGAACTGTTTGACGTAAAGTTCGTTATTTATTAAACAAACGAACATGAATGAAAAAAAATGTGTCCATTTAATTAACGAACGAGCATGAATACATGTTCATTCGTTCTTTAACGTTCGTTTACATACTAATAGAAAATAATTAAATACTATATGGATGAACCTTCCACTTAATGATTTTAAATTGTTTGTTTGTGTTAATTTAAGTGTGTGCGTTTGTGTCTGTCTTTGTTTGCTTACGTTTGTTCATGTATGTTCGGTTATATTTGTATATTCGTGAACTATTCATTTAAAATTTTAAACAAATGAAGATACATATAGGTTCAATTAAATATTTGTGTTCGTTTAAAGTTAAATAAACAAACACGAACATGTGATTCGTTTACGGGCCTAATGAAGAGCATTATTATTAGAGAATGTAGTATAAATGTTCAAATAAATAATTACTCAAGTACCTAAATACTTGTGTGGGTAAACTGTTGGAAAACCATATGCCCGAGACACATAATTAGGTTAATGTGGCTAGTTGTGTTTGATCCAAGTCGGGTCATACCCAATAACGAGTTAGACACACACCAATTATGTATTTGTTAAGATAAGATCTATGAGACAAATACAGAACACGATACATTCAGAAAATCGGGTTTCTGAATACTTACTTGAAAGTGTTAAATAAATTAATTGGTTAATTTATTTATTCAAATAATTATTGTTGGAATGATTATTTAACTATGTGTTCTTTTATAAAATGGTTTATAAAAGATGGGGTGTTTATATATTTTATAAAGTATAAAATAAAAAAAAAATAAAAAAAAAAATAAATAAATAAATATATTTGGGGCCGGTTTTGGGTGGGCCCCACACCCCATGCTTGTGGTCAATATCTTGTCATGCTTTTGGTATGGGTTAAGTTACCTAAATACCTAACATCATGTTGGGATTTGATGGAGTAATGATAAAAGGAAAAGATCAAGATCATAAGGCAACTTTCAAGTAACCAAAAACAAAACAACTCTTTCTTTTCTTTCTTTTTCTTGTTATCGGCCAAAGAAAAGGAAGAGGCTCGGGTCTCGGGTTTTTGGTGTTCAAGCTCCCTAACATAGCTCGGTGTGTGTTGGAGGCTCGGGGTATATTCCGTTTGAGGATTTTCTTTTGAAAGTCTAGCATCAACATCATCATCTTCTTCAACCATCAACTACATCTCTTAAAGGTTTAAGAATGTAAGTATTACAAGCTTTGATAGTTTAGTTTTTCCGTATTACTTGATCCTTGCCTCGGGTTTCTATCATATAGATTATTGGTAATCTTATGACATGAATAAACTAGGTTATTCATGAACACATATCATATAAACTTGTAATATATATATATATATATATACATATGGATAGATATGTTTAGTTTGTAAATATCACGCTTCCGCCTTAATTGTGACTAGTTAAATGGTTAACTAAGTATATATTATCCATAGAAACCCAACAAATGGCATCAAGAGCCGGGATACGGGAAACTAAGCTTCGGGTTTTCGGTTTTATATTTTTCCCCTTGAAAGATTCTATACAAAAATAAACATGCATGTTTTTTTGTATTTAATCTTGTTATTATTTTTGGCTTTGTTCAAAAAAAAAAAAAAAAAAAAATATAAAACCGAGTTCATGGGCCGAAGCCCAATTCGGATGTGATTGGGCCGAAGCCCACTTCTTTAGGTTAATGGGTTAACCGAGAAGAAAAATAAAGGAGGGAAGAAAGTTAAATGGGCCGAAGCCCATTTTGGTTAAATGGGCCGAAGCCCATTAGACTTTTTATTGGGCCGAAGCCCATGTGTTTTGCACATGTGGGCCGAAGCCCTTAATCAAGTTATTGGGTCAAGCCCAAATGGGTTGGGCTAGGCCCGATAAGGTCAAGGGTTTTGGAACGGGTTCCTAAGACATATCGGGTTATGTTTGTTAAAACTAGACCGAGCCGTAGACCAAATGGATGTTTGTTGTGATTGTTATTAATTATTCAAAGTTTCGGTTTGTAATAATTAATTAGGGGCAATTTTGTAATTATTTATTCATATGGGTATGTAATAAATAGTTTATTTGTAATATCTTTATTTTATAGAAAAAAATGTATTAGGACATTTGTTATGTAAATTTAAAGAAGATTGCAAAATTGGAAGTTTGGGCCTTATTGGGCCGGGTATGGTGATAATGGGTCTCACAAGCCCATTAAAGGGATTCAAGCCCAAATGGACCTAAGCCCACCCAATGAGCCCAAATGGAAGCTTATGGAAGCTAAGGCCCAAGTTCAAGCCCAATGGATCACAACGGGGTTGAAGAAGATGCTCGAAGCATTTGGATGCGGGATCGAGTGGGAGCTACAACATCCATGTGTCATGTGTCCCTTAGGATTGGACCTAAGACACACACTTGTTTCGGCTAACAAGTGTGGTCTAACTTAGTGGCTCGTGTCTAGTATAATTGTGTATGCTTGTTAATTGATTGTTTGATTGTGTGGTTGTTAGATATTAGGATATCAACTTCGTCACATAGAATTAATTAACAAAGCATAAAACGGGTTCTAATAATTATCGGTAATTACGTGACACGTAGTTTAATAAAATGGATTTATTAACTAGCCGTCTCACGCCCATAATAAAATGGTTTTATTATAAATTAGAATTTTGAAAATGGTTCCAAAATAATCATGTTACTAAATGCATGTTAGAACATGATTTAAAGTTTTATAACTAGAATTATTAAAACTAAAAATCCCTTTTAAAATTAAGGATAAAAGGTTAAACACCATCCTTTTGTATTAACGCTTAACATATTAGTAAGCTCTTAGTGGGAAAAAGGTCACCTAACCGCGTAGAGTAAATTAATATGTTGAGGTAATATTGGCATATAAATGGGAAAAAGGTCACCTAACCGTTTATATGTTAATATTACAAGTTGATACAAGTAGGACGACTTAAATTAGAACCATGTGAAGAGGGTCACCCAAGCATGGGGTCTAATAGGTGTTGATGGGATAAACATGCCGACACGAAATATGATTTCGAACCGGTCCCATAAACTCTAGAAGTTGCAAAAGGGTTTGCAATTGTTATGAATAACTACCTTGATAAACCGACAATGGGAAAAAGGTCACCTAACCGGAGTCGGGTTTATCGTTGGATTCTAGATTTTAATTATTAATTATATTTGGTATATATAAAAGGGTATTAATAATTAAAAAGGTAAAACACTAAAATGAACTTAATTAAAATTCTGCAGATGGCCGCACACGTCGACGACAACATAATCCCTAACGTCCAAAACGTATCTCTCCGATCTATTCTCGCTAAAGACCGTCTTAACCACAATAACTTTTCGGATTGGTTCCGAAATTTAAGGATTGTTCTAAAACAAGAAAAATTATATCATGTTTTGGAAACACCTATCCCCAATGAACCGGAAGAGGGAAGTGAGGTCGAATATATGAATTGGGTCCAACACACGGAAGATTCCATTCAAGTGTCATGCCTCATGTTGGCGACTATGGTTCCCGAAATCCAAAAGGATTTCGAAAACCATAATGCGTACGACATGATTACTCAACTTAAGGAAATGTTCCTTAAGCAGTCGAGGGTTGAAAGGTTCGAAACGGTTCGAGCCTTGCATGCATGTAGAATGGATGATAATCAACCAGTTTCAACTTATGTGCTTAAGATGAAAAGTTACATTGATCGCCTCGCCAAGCTCAATTGTCCCATCTCAAAAGAGTTAGCAACGGATTTGATCCTTAACTCTTTGTCGAAAAGGTTCGACACTTTCGTGTTAAATTATAACATGAACGGGTGGGACAAAAACATTGGAGAACTTCACTCAATGCTTAAAACAGCCGAGGCGAGCATGGGTAAAAGGGTTTTACCCGTGTTTGCGATCAATGAAGGTAGATCCAAGAATCGATCTCAACCCAATCCTAAGGCTAAGGTAGCAAAAAGAAAGGGTCCTCCTATGCATCTTAAAGGTAAGGGCAAATCACCGGTTATGGCAAAGAAACAAAAGGTTGTGGAACCGAGGGGTCATAAGGATGATCCTTGTTTTGGTTGTGGTGAGACCGGACATTGGAAACGCAATTGCCCGGTCTACCTAAAGGAGCTAAGAGACAAGAGGAATGCGGGGCATACCTCGGGTAATGTCTTTATGATTAATATTGAGCTAAATCTTATTTCTTCTAACACATGGGTATTGGATACCGGATGTGGAACTCATATTTGCAATTGGTTGCAGGGGTTCAAAAGGAATGAAGACTTAAAGAAGGGCGAAGTGAGTCTTTTCATGGGCAACGGTGCAAGGGTGCACGTGGTCGCTAGAGGAGACTTCACTTTATCGCTTCCAAGTGGTTTGGAAGTTGTTTTGAGAAATGTTTTGTATGCTCCTAGTTTGACTAGGAACATTATTTCTGTGCACCTTCTTAGACAATGTAACTTTGACTTTAAATTTGTAAAATCAGAAATGCATGTATCATCTAATGGTATCTTTTATTTTAAAGCTGTACCAAACAACGGTATTTATGAATTGGTTCATGACAATACCTTAAATAGCTCATTATATCAAACTTCCACTAAAAGACTCAAAAAGGATTTGAGTGATTCCTACATTTGGCATTGTCGTCTTGGACACATAAACAAGAATCGTGTAAATACTCTCCAAAAGAATGGTCTTTTGAAAACAAATGAGTTAGGTTCGTTTGATGAGTGTGAATCTTGTATTCAAGGCAAGATGACCAAAGAACCTTTTAAAGGTACAAATGAAAGGGCTAAAGACTTGTTAGGTATCATACATACGGATGTATGCGGACCTCTCAAGCCCACTAGTAGGAATAGTGAAAGGTACTTCATTACCTTTACCGACGATTTTAGTCGATATGGGTATGTGTATCTAATGAAACACAAACATGAAGCCTTTGAAATGTTCAAGGAATTTCAAAAGGAAGTACAAAATCAGCTCGACCGAACAATCAAGGTACTCCGCTCCGATAGAGGAGGCGAATACCTAAGTGATGCTTTTCAAAGTCATCTTAGAGATTGTGGAATTATTTCACAGCTCACTCCTCCTGGTACTCCTCAACATAACGGAGTATCCGAGAGGAGGAATCGAACACTGTTGGACATGGTTCGATCAATGATGGCACGAAGCTCGCTACCACCGTCATTTTGGGGATATGCGCTACTTACAGCGGCTCGTATTTTGAATATGGCCCCGACCAAAAAGGTGGATCGAATACCCTATGAAGTGTGGCATGGAAAGGTTCCATCCTTTTCATATTTAAGGGTATGGGGATGCATAGTTTATGTTAAACGTGACACCCCAAATAAGCTTGAGGCTCGATCCATCAGGTGTATCTTCATAGGATACCCAAAGGATGATATAGGATATATATTCTATGATCCTAGTGAACAAAAGGTGTTTGTTTCACGCAAAGGATACTTCTTAGAAACTAAGTTCCTTATGGAAGGACCTAGTGAAAAGAGAGTGGAACTTGAAGAGGTTCAAGAATCACTGGATGATACACAGTTGGTCGATACTAGTTTTCAACACGAGGATGTTGAAAGTGATCAAATGGTTGATCATACACACGTTGCTCGCAGATCTAGTAGGACTAGTCAACCTCCCGAGAGATATGGATTTCTCGTGGATGATTGCTACTTGGTCGATTCAGATGAACCGATCTCCTACAAAGATGCTATGTCACAACCTGATTGTGACAAGTGGCTTGAAGCCATCAGCGCCGAGATGCAATCCATGCACGATAACCAAGTTTGGGAATTGGTTGATCGTCCACTTAACTCCAAACTGGTTGGATGTAAGTGGGTCTTCAAGAAGAAGACCGATATGCATGGAAATTTAGATACTTACAAAGCACGACTTGTAGCAAAAGGTTTCACGCAAACTCAAGGAATTGATTATGATGAAACCTTCTCGCCGGTCGCGATGCTTAAGTCGATCAGGATATTATTTGCCATTGCAGCTCATTTTGATTATGAGATATGGCAGATGGATGTCAAGACCGCTTTTCTTAATGGATATCTTGAGGAAGATGTCCATATGGTTCAGCCTGAAGGTTTTGTCGATCCATCTAATCCTGACAAAGTATGTAAGTTAAAGAAATCAATCTACGGGTTGAAACAAGCATCACGGATGTGGAATCATCGTTTCAATGAAGAAATCAAAGCGTTTGGTTTCGTCCAAAACGGTGATGAGGCGTGTGTGTATAAATGGGCTAGTGGGAGTATAGTCATGTTCCTTATTTTGTATGTCGATGATATACTTTTATTTGGAAATGATATACCAAGTATGGAAAGCGTTAAAGCGTGGTTAAGTAGTCGTTTCTCAATTAAGGATCTTGGAGAAGCGACATATATCTTGGGAATAAAGGTCTATAGGGATAGACAAAGGAAATTGATCGGACTCAATCAAAGTGCATACATTGATAAAATCCTGAAAAGGTTCAGGATGGAAAACTCTAAGAAAGGTTTGGTACCTATTCCTAGAGGAACCGTGTTAAGCTCATCCCAAAGTCCTAGCTCTAAGGAAGAGCAGGATAGGATGAAGCATGTTCCTTATGCTTCGGCAATAGGATCTATTATGTATGCAATGATGTGCACTAGACCGGACGTCTCGTATGCTTTAAGCATAACGAGTAGATACCAGCACAACCCAGGTGACAGTCATTGGATGGCTGTCAAGAATATATTAAAATATCTTAGAAGGACTAAGGATATGTTTTTAATATATGGGTCTGGTGAGGAGGAACTCGTCGTAAAGGGTTACGTGGATGCGAGTTTCCAAACTGACCGAGATGATTCTCGGTCACAGTCGGGATATGTCTTCATTTTGAATGGAGGCGCTGTCTCTTGGAAGAGTTCGAAGCAGGATGTTGTCACGTTATCCACTACAGAATCTGAGTACATCGCCGCTTCAATGGCAGCCCAAGAGGCTGCATGGATGAAAAAGTTCATCATGGATCTAGGGATTATCTCTACCATTCAGGAGCCCCTAGAGATATTCTGTGACAATGAAGGTGCTATTGCACAGATCAAGGAGCCTCGTGCTCATCAGAAAACGAGGCACATTGAGCGCAGATTCAACTACATAAGGGATGAAGTTGAAAAGAGAAAGATATGTATTCATAAAGTTCATACCGATCAAAATAATGCGGACCCACTCACGAAGCTCCTCGATAGGCCAAAGCATGAGGGTCATGTTTGTGCATTAGGACTTCGGTATTCTAGTGAGTGGATTTAATCTGTATTTAGTGTTTGTATAAGAACGAATGAAATGGGTATCTCATGAAAAATTAATTATGTTTTAATTATTCAATGAGTTATGTTCTATATTTGCATGTTTAATCCATGAATGACTTATGTTGTTCTAAACGTCCGTAGTCGATCATACTTGTGGGAACAAGTATGAAGTTAAGACTATTATGAACCCGGATTGGTTGATATTCATGTGATGAATATAGGGCATAGGTTTGCCACCAAGGTTCATAGATATTTGTGGGATACAAATATTGGACATGATCCGCTCTCAAGGATCACTGCATGGAGTTAGTGCAACTGATCATAAGTAATCCTTGAGTAAAGGCGAGTATCATTGTGTCCTTTGACCTGAGATGCATATCGGATCTGGTTTTTCATCAAGTCTGATATCTTGACTCTCTTCTTTGTTATTTCAGTAACACAATGACGTGTAAGAAAGAGCTCAGATATCATATGAGATGTCAACGAGGATGTATGCAGTCAAGATGGAATTTGTTCCTCTTATGTGTTGAGAGTTTAGATGTCTAAGGCCTGTTAAGTTAAATCATTAAGAGAATGATCACTCTGTGTCTCTTCGATTTGACAGGACATCTAGTAACAAAGGGATATAATCATAAGACTTACCTATATCATATCAAGTATGGACTTGAAGGGGATGATGTTATTGAATGGCACTTAGTCAAACACACTAGGGGTGGTGACCTGTTGTTAGGCGGTATTCACCATTAGCATTAACTTCTTATGAGTCACGTGCAAGTGGGAGATTGTTGGAAAACCATATGCCCGAGACACATAATTAGGTTAATGTGGCTAGTTGTGTTTGATCCAAGTCGGGTCATACCCAATAACGAGTTAGACACACACCAATTATGTATTTGTTAAGATAAGATCTATGAGACAAATACAGAACACGATACATTCAGAAAATCGGGTTTCTGAATACTTACTTGAAAGTGTTAAATAAATTAATTGGTTAATTTATTTATTCAAATAATTATTGTTGGAATGATTATTTAACTATGTGTTCTTTTATAAAATGGTTTATAAAAGATGGGGTGTTTATATATTTTATAAAGTATAAAATAAATAAAAAATAAAAAAAAAATAAATAAATAAATATATTTGGGGCCGGTTTTGGGTGGGCCCCACACCCCATGCTTGTGGTCAATATCTTGTCATGCTTTCGGTATGGGTTAAGTTACCTAAATACCTAACATCATGTTGGGATTTGATGGAGTAATGATAAAAGGAAAAGATCAAGATCATAAGGCAACTTTCAAGTAACCAAAAACAAAACAACTCTTTCTTTTCTTTCTTTTTCTTGTTATCGGCCAAAGAAAAGGAAGAGGCTCGGGTCTCGGGTTTTTGGTGTTCAAGCTCCCTAACATAGCTCGGTGTGTGTTGGAGGCTCGGGGTATATTCCGTTTGAGGATTTTCTTTTGAAAGTCTAGCATCAACATCATCATCTTCTTCAACCATCAACTACATCTCTTAAAGGTTTAAGAATGTAAGTTTTACAAGCTTTGATAGTTTAGTTTTTCCGTATTACTTGATCCTTGCCTCGGGTTTCTATCATATAGATTATTGGTAATCTTATGACATGAATAAACTAGGTTATTCATGAACACATATCATATAAACTTGTAATATATATATATATATACATATGGATAGATATGTTTAGTTTGTAAATATCACGCTTCCGCCTTAATTGTGACTAGTTAAATGGTTAACTAAGTATATATTATCCATAGAAACCCAACATAAACTTGCCACAAAAAAGCATTTTTACAAAATCTTGTGAAGTCATTTGATACTTATAAAATGTGAATATCATTCAAGAAACTAAAGGATATTCTCGTAATTATAGGATCTTTATTTTTATTGTTTGTATAATAACTAGAATTTTGACCCCCGCGTTGGGGTGGGGGGGGGGGGGGAATGGTAACAAAAAAGAAAGTTATGACAAATTAGAGTTAATAGAAACCAAAAAATAAATGCAGCTAGTTATCCAAAGCTATTATGACCATGTAGCTACGCAACAATATTGTTTCAAACTTTACAAAAGGCAGGTGGCAATTTTTATGACATGTTTTTCATCTTTGATGCACCTTGTACGCAGCTTCAAAAGGGTTTTACATGCCTTAAGTGCCTTGGAACTTGCTCACATTCCTATAATTGCTTCCACGTCCTGCAAAAAGGAACAACAGTATTTGAGAATTTGTAAGTATCAAAACAGATTGATTCGTGTAGTTGTACGTTAGCATTATTAGTATAAAACGAAGTCAAAGAATGCTAAGGCTAAATATATATTTCAAGTTAAGTTACTTACGGGTGACGTTTAAAAGTCACTGTACACATTATACCACCTTCACTATTTAGTAAAACGAAAATTATTTTACCCATATAACCTAAATTGACTTTTTTAGATATGGATGAAGCAAAATTGCCAGCTGCAACATAAATGTCTTTATAACATGAATAAGTGAGAAAGCACACTCATTTCACAAATATTACCATCTCATACTTGAATGTTGATATAACATTTTCTTCAATATACTTTGAAATAGACTGTTTCTGGAATTCTTTGAGGTGGTGCTGTGATCAAACTGACAAAGACTTACAATGAAAATAATGGGTGAATATTCACAAACAAATTTATTTTGTTAAGTCATTCACAATCTAAAACATGTTTTACTGTTTCACACAATATCAATATTAACATGCACTAAAACTTACCTATCGACATTTATTACCTGCAATAGCGAAATCCAGTGAATTCTAAATAAAGGGTCGTTGAAGTAGGTGTTGCAGAAATACTTAGAGCATCAAGTGACGTTTTCAATGAAGCAATCATCTCCTTCTATTTGACACCAAAATTCTATAAAGCAAAGAACACATGCCATTTATATAATTAGATTTCATTGTTTTAATATTATCTCATTTCACATTATATTTTCTTCAATATCAAAAGATCAAGCAGTGATAATAATACAAAAAAAATGGTATATGAGAAAGGATATAAACCTGTTCTTTAATCAATGTTTTTGCTCAAAACCCTCACGCCTAAAGGATTGAATAAATCACCATTCAAAATCTGTGACCAATTAAGACTTGAATTCACATATGTGCCCACTTCAGTTAGATTTGAACCATCATAAGACAGTGTTGACGGGTGAGAAGTGGTTGCAGAGGCGACAACACAAACTTTAGCTTGGGACACCATACCAACTATGATTTCTTGTGCATCCTCAAGCACCAGAAAGAAATCCCTTTTCTATAAAAAACAACATAAATAAAAAAAGAAAGTCAGGTGTAGAACCACTTACTTATTATTTTTCCATAAAGTTGTAAATTATAACCGAAGGTCTGCACAAATAACACTAAATGGTTTCAAATCTAATTGTTGCACACCAATCATTATGCTTGGTGAATCCAAACAACCCATTTCCAAAATCGCACATGGCTAGCTGGAAATTAATAATGAGTAAGTTAGCCTTTTTTCCTGACAACAATTTTCAGTTGCATTACATAAACCCCTAACTACTCAGCAACCCTCTGAATAAGTCCATTCAGTGAATCACTCAGATTCAGGGTGTTTGATTGAAGCTCTTAATGGATCCATTCATCACTCAGATACAAGTTGAATGAGAAAATCAAGATGGTGTTGCTACCTAATTGACCAGCCATTGCACGATCCCATCTGTGGCTGCTACACCCTTCGAACACATCGATCCCATCTCAGGTAATTTCTTTTTTCTTTTCTCTAATAGCAATTTGTGAATTTTATTTCCGAAATTGATGAACCGTTTGGTTTCTTCTTCTGCAAGATGAATGTAAAATGCTCGTGTGTTTATTTTATAACATGGATCTCTTGTTAAATTCAGGTTTGAAACAAAAACCTGAATGTTTATGTGCTAACTTTTATTCTCATAAGATTCATTTTACAATATTTATCATGAAACATTAAAATCATTTCATTATTGTATTTTGTTACAAGATCAAATTTGATTATAGGATTACAGTTAATTTAACAGTCTTTCATATTGTAAATTTTTGGTAAAGATGGTTTTAGTTGGCAACTAACTTTTGCTCTAATTTTTAATTTGGTCATTAAACTTTGAAATTTAACAAGGAAAGGTCTGTACTTTGCTTTATTATTAGGACCAAGAATGGACCTTTCAAGCCATTTCTTGATATCCTTAGTGATCAAATTTGGTATTATGACAAAAGATTGCCCCGCGTTCTTTGCGATTTAAACTTTTTTATTTTTCTAACTTAAGTGTTAATCTCTTATGAATATTTTTGTATGAATTGAAATTTTTCTACATTTTGGTGTAGGTTAACTGATTTGTAATGTAGGCGGCCTACAAATGAACTCAACGAACACGAATGGAATAACTGATTCTTCTCAACAGAAACTTGTGACGGGTAGAGAAGTTTGTATGTGGAGTGAGACCGCTAATCCTTCACTCAAATGTTCAGCAAACAATATGCCCCTGCCCCGCAGCCACTGCAGTTATCTCAAACAAGCCAAAGCCCTAGCTAAAGCCTAATTTGAAGCCCGGACCAGTAATCTGCAGCTTGTGCTGCTTTATGAAGTTGTACATGTTATCAGTCCTGGCTAAATGGTACTAGAAAGCCCAGGTGGAATCTGCATGATATATGTTCATGGCATTCGTGTTATGTTTTAATTCTTGATTAATACAGTAAAATGTGTGTTGGTGTGAAACTGTTGTTTTTAAGTTTGTACTTGTGATTTTGTTATTGTGGGTCATGATGTTGCAGAATACGTGTATTTACTTGGATATGTTTTGCTGAATTGTTGTAATATTTGTTTTTATTTAATTAATTATGTAATAGACAGACAGACAGCATCTACATATGGTTCAAAGTATCTATTGGTTTTTTTAGAATACATGTTTGCTTAAAAATCAGATTTTCAGTTGAGTTTAGGTTGTTTGGTTTTAACCAAAACCGACCAAATTAAATTCAGTTTGGATTTCGGTTACGTTAAGATTATTTCAAATCCGAACAAACCGAATATATGTTATTGCAACTGGTGAACACACTAATAAATGTGTGAAAAACTTTTATGTATATGAAGGGGAACATGTATTACTTGTTGCTTACTTGGGAGTTGGTTGTGGATATACAATATTACAGGCATCCTTAAGGCATTGGTTGGAATCATTTATTTATTTTTTTCGATTTTCTTACCTTAACAAACTGACTCGATATCGATCGCATCCTCGTTGCGTCACACATGTTTCCTACTAGTTTTTAAGATGTATTTTAGTTAGTTATAGTAAAAGTGTGTTCATTTTGTACTCTTATTAAGAGATCTGATTAAACAGATACATTTAATTCAGCATGAAATAGTTCAAAGGGATAAGATAGTAATTTTGCACAGTTATTCAGAGGTTGAACCAAACAGACTTAACTGGTTCAGCGCTTACTGGCTCAGATGCTCTTAACCATTCAGACCTCTTAATGGTTCAGCATTTAATGATTCAACAATTGCCAAACAACCCCTTAGTCTTTTTCATTATCAATCATTATTGATTGGAGTGGAATGAATGAAACACACAATCTGCTTCTTTCTTGAAACCAAACTTTGAAATGGCATCAGAGCAGGCCATGAATCCTAACATTTGATCAACTAGTCTATCCATTCTTTCATTACCACAACCTACTATCATCAAATATATATATATATACTAGTTTTTATCCCCCGTATTACGAGGGTTGTTTTATATTGTTTGTTCTAATATTTATTTATTTTCGAATTTTTATTTTTATTTTTATGAAAGTTAATAATATACTTATGGTTTGATGATAAATTGTTTCACAAATAAATGAGATGTTATAACCCGGTTTAAAAATTATATGGTTTTGATGAGACCCAATACCCGTTTATTTTTTACTATAAAATTGGTTTTTTAATTATAAATAATAGTTATGAAAGTTAATAATATACTTATAGTTTAATGAGACCCAAGACCTGTTTATTTTTTTTACTGTAAAATTGGTTTTTTAATTTAAATAATATATATATCTTTTTTAAAATAAATAAGATATTAGTTTTTAGTATATCCTATTTTATAGGATTTTTACATCAATAATTTGGTGAGAATAATTTGTAATTTAATGAGATGTTATAACCCGTTTAAGGAATATCTGGGTTTGGTAAGACCCATACCCATGAATTCGGGTTAAATGCATGAGAAGCCTCCATTTAAAAATCAAGCAAATCTGGTGACTCCAAAAAAAGGGGAAGCGACCACATCATGACACGTAGGATTTTTATGTTTTCATGTATATATATTATAGATATATATAAATCAAAAGTATCAAAAGCCCTAAAAGTGAAATCAAGAAGATGAGGACAACAAGGTGGGACAACATGGAGCATTGTGATCACTGTGGAAGAGATGGCCATAACAAGGAGGGATGTTTTAAAAGAATTGGCTATCCAAAGTGGTGGACAGGGAAAGGGAAGCAAGACTCAATAAGACCAGAAGCCGGTTGCGGCGAGTAGGATCCGAATGTAAGTCCAATACCAAGCTTGCTTATTCTGAGCAATATCATGCTCTTTTGAGATATCTTGCAGAAAAAGAAAATAAAGAAGATGACTAGATTTTGGACTCGGGATGTACCGAGTACATAACTCAATATACCGAATGGCTCGATAAGAGAAGGGCCCCTCGCACCACCAATATTGTCCGCTCTGCCCACGAAGAGCTCACGGATTTGTTTTTGGTTGCCCAAAACGCGTTGGTGATTGAAGAGGCATGACATTTACTTATGAACCAATGATCTCTCTTGTCCACGGCCGATGTGGGATAGCCTAAGAGTGGGACGATGTTGTGATTGCCAAGGGTGTTACAGACAACCCCCATTTGGACTCATCGTCCTCGATGAGGCGTGTCCCAACATCCCGAACGGCACAAGAGTGGCTCTGATACCAATCTGTCACACCCCAACCTACGGCGGAAATCTCGGGGCATGAGCTGATTGCCACAGCTCGCAAGGTACTATCATGCAATTGTAAAGCGACAATATCTAATTAATTTATTAATTGTCAACGAACATTTAAGTACAACAAAAATAGAGAAAATTACAATACAAAACCAACTATTCTTGTTTATGTTTAACATCCTAAGGTCATCTCTACGTTAGCTTCAGTTCGATAAGCAATCCAGTCTAAAACCTGCAAATGCGTAAAAAATATATATATTTGTCAACAACACATGTTGAGTGAGTAGATTCACCAGTTTTGACACAAACAAAATGATAATATATAATGATATAAATAATAGAGTAAAAATAAGCAAAACTGTTATCTGTGAGTATAAACAATGAAAGTGTTAAGCAAGTAATGAGTGTCGGGAAACCATTGCCAATGCGATCGGGCTCTGGCCACTACGACGGTCGTATGATCATACTAAAATGAGATTACGTTGGACCTCTCCGAATGAGATTCAAGTAAGCACGTAAGCAAATAACATGTAACATGCAACCATTCAATTGATACACAACACAAATATCACAGTTTGCGTTAAGATAAATAATTCGATAAATGGTACGCAAGTGTCCCAAAAACATTTGAAAACAAGTAAAATAGGGGAGTGATTACTCACCTGTTCGGATGAACGAAATATAGGTGAAGATGATGTGAGGATGAGAGCGGTTAAACCCCTTCGGGATTCACCGATTAAGGATTCCTAATTAAATATAATACAATATTAAATTAATTATAAGAGATATAACATGATTTAATAAATTAAGATTTCGATGGTAACTGAGTTATGATTGTGGTCGAGATGTTATTACTTGAATGATCGTTTAATCTCTACGGTCATTGTTATTAATAGTCTTATTATTTGTAAACTCCCAAATAATTACCTATGATATAAAATTAAGTACTTAAATAATTTAGATAATTAAGATATAAGATATGCTTGTAATAATAAAATATAAATAATTAATATACAAACTAAATAAATATTTTAATTGAATATACCTTTAATTATTTAAATAAATAGATAATTATAATAATGTGTAGATAATTAAATATAATAGATACTAAGATATAAATGAATATTTTGTTTAAACCTTTTAACGAAAATCTATTTGATACACTTATTATGTTTTATAATATATATATATATATAAACAAGTTTATAAAGACGTTCAACGACAAGAATCCTCAATGATGGTGTCGTGTTTTAATAAGTTAAAGTTTACCATTAATATAAACCTATAATACTTGCATATAAATTATATATATATACACACGAACTTAACGAGATTAATTGATAAAAAAAACGTACTCAAGGATGTAGGCTTTCGACAAAACATTAATAAATTATGAGATTTATATGTATTATAATGTATTTTAACAATTAAAATAACTAACATGATAATCTAATCATTTTCCAAAAAAAACAAGGCAAACGTGATTAAAACTGGTACTTGCAAGCTCGTAATATACAATTAAGGATGGGGGTTTGAATCGCGATGACTAGACTAAGGTGTGAGCAGGTTTAATTGCAATCTATTCAATGGTAAGAGTATAATCCCAATTTTAATAGAGACGGTTTTGATTAATATAGAATACAAGACCTTTTTGATCGAATTTCTATAATAATTATGACGGTGAAGCTCGATGAGGCAACAAGAACAATTTGCACAAATAATTTCCAAGTTTACGACGAGGATTACGACGCAAGATAGCTAAACGGGTCGTGATTACGGGTTCGGTTCATGGATATGGGTTGGGTAATTGGGTTTGGATAATAATATAATAATATAACATAGATTTTTCATAAAGGTCCTTAGGAAATGGAGATGGAAACAAATTTGGATAATATTTAGATTAGGGTCCAAAGTTGAATATATTGAAAGTTAATTTATATAAAATAATTAAATATAATAAATAATTAAGTATAACAAACTTACTCGATAAACATGATATTTTTATAGATAAAATTTCCCGAATATAAAAAAAAAACGGGTTAGGTTACTGAGATAAGTTATAAGTTAAAAACCAGAGTTGTTACATTGTCCCCTACTTTAGGAAATTTCGTCCCGAAATTAAGGAATACTACTACAAAACTATTAAATTTTAAGGAAGATAAAATTTTAAATATAACTTTTAAAATTTACCGTAACATAGAAATTTTAATAGTCAAAATAACGCTTCAAATGAAAATCCGATAAGGACACTTATATATAGGATGTACCAGCGGCGTATCCACCATGCCCTTATCATCTCTACATTTGTACCGTTATCCCAACTACTTTCGATTCCATATTATGACACACAATTGTACGCATTATGATTTCCATGCGAAGACTTCGATAATTATGTAGGCCTCCATAATTACTTAGGTCGTCGGATGTTCCACATAACTCGTCTCATCGTGTGGTTTACAAAATATTTGAAAGACATGATTTTTTTTGTGAGAAGAGTTATTAATTTATTATAAATATGAGGAAAGTGTTAATATATTATAAGACTATTGGGAGTTGATTTATTATAAGTGTAAAATCAGCAGATTATATAAAATATTTCTAATAACGCAATTTAGGTGAACTTTCAAGTTTGATTAATGTAATTAGTGAAAATTTTAAAGTAACTTAAAAGTTAAGAGAAACGGAAACATTGAAGTTGGGATATATGATGCGTCAACAAGATCGATTATGAAGAAAGAGAGTGGGGATACGATCCAACTAACAAATTTACGCGAACTTACCAAAAATTCTATGATTGCATGGATAACATCAACAAAAGTTTATGAAGGAATTAATTGATAATTGTAGACGAATAATAACCTGTGATTTTTTTTAATATTACAACATTCGAGTTAGAATTCATATGACCGTGAGTACAAATTTGAACAAGATTAACGAAGACTTTGAGGGATTTAGTTTAGTTAAATGAGAAACTCATGAAATTTAAAGAGAACTTTATACAACATTGAAATATCTCAATTGTGTATTTAAATAAGGTAGGTTAAAATATTAAAGAACTGTTAGTAGTAATTGAGAATGCAAAAATATTAATGCAAATATTTATGTATACAAACAAACTGTAAATAGATGAAATTGGGAAGTGGATATTCACGAATTACCGCAGGTTTTCGACAACAATCGTGCAAATGTCATTAGATAATAGTGAAAATCGATAATAAAATTCCAATTAAATCACCGTGGGTATTCAATGAAATTTGTTTTTTTTAATAATGAAAATTAACTTAAATAATGGAAAATAAAAATCCATAGCAGAAATAATTTTGTTTAAATGAGGACAAGTTCAAATAATAATAGAACTATAACAATTCAATTTTAACGATAAAACTTTACAAGATGAAAGGTAACTTGTAATACACGAGATCAATAAATACACGGCGTACAAAAATGTAAAAAAAAATAATCAAAGTTGAGAGTAGAAATTGACACGTTGTCAATAATTTAATAACAAAGTAAATGAGAAAAGACAATTTAAATAATATGATCGACTAATAACTGATTGTCGAAATTTTGTCTTTTAAAATTGAAGAATTTTCAGTTTATGAGAATCTAAATATTTTGATTAATTGATGTAATGTTAACGAATCAACTCCTAGGATTTTTTTTCTTGATTAAATAAAAACCAGATAAGTACGACAACCAACGACATTGATCTTTGGGAAGATAAGAAAAATTTCATTGTATGCGAAAAAGGATACTTAAAATGATGGATTTTCCAGGTTGGGTTTGTTCCAAAATAACTAATTTAGACAAATAATCATTTAAGGTATGATTGAATACAGAGTACGTTTAGACAAAAATGATGACGACGATAAAAATCTTTTGAGTGAAAACTTAACTACGATTGATTTGATTCAAAACACCTTTGTTAATTGAGTTTATGAAAGCTTAAATAATTGAGATTAAATGATTTGAGGCACCTCGAATAGGTTTGTAAAAACGAAGTTTGACTAAGGTTGGCTTGATGAAATTAAATCTTGCGGGTTTAGAATCTGATAAGCGAGAACGACCTTGCTACATGAAGAAAGCTTGAGAGGCATAGGGTTGGTAGGTTTAAGCTAAATGAGCATGGGTAGTATGGTACGGCGCCGGTATAATTTAATCTTGGCGTGAATGAGTAAAGAGCAATGTGTTGCGTAGGTGATTAGGGTCTCCATAATTGTAGAAGGCACGTGTAGCAGGTGTATAAAGCTAAGTCAACGACATAGACCGTTGTGGGATGTCTTGTGTCGTAGGCAGTGTACGACAAGTATTAACGGGATACCCATAACGGTTATAGTAAGTGTAAGAATGACACAAGGATTGAGTCGGATGACGAAAGTCGTGAATAAGATGTAACGAGCGTATTCCGGTGTAAGGTTTCTTGTTTGGGACACTATGATTTCGTTGAGATTGATAATTGGTTTACTTAGTAACCTAAACTCGATTGTTAAGCTTGTGCTTGCTATTATCGTTGTTATGAGGGTGAGTAAGGGTAAATGAATCGAAATTTCTCTGAAAGAAATTAGTGAACAAGATTAAATGGATTGTATTAGTGCTTTGAGTTAGAACTTATGCCCTAGAGATTGTAGGAGATATCTCTTTGACTGTACTTATGGTCATAAAGCGAGTGTAGAGAATTTATTATCTATATTGTGATGTAGAAATCATTCTATAATTATGTAAATTGAGATTAAATGAGTATAAATGATAAGTTGTGTAAATTTCTTATTAGTTATTAAGAAAATAGTGATATTCGACAGAAGTTGTGCTAGCATTAATCATGACTTAAGGGTAAGTTAGAATTTAAATGAGATAATCTAAATGACAATTTGTTAAGTAGATGCTATAATCAATGAGGTGATTTGATATGAGATTTTTGTCGAAGCATAACAAATTAAAATGTTAGTACTTAAATTTTGAGGGTGATAACTGAGATGTAATTGATAGTTATTGGGGGGTATTGAGTTACTTGTGATAAGTTCATTAATTGATAACGTGATAATCGTGAACATGAGGGATATTGTTCAAATATTAAGGTATTTAATATTATTTTTATTATATTTGATAGTTTAATTATGTTGTAATATGCGTATGAGAAAATAGTTATTAATTGCTCTTGATAATTTATGAATGTGATAATATGAGTGCGAGATAACCGATTAGATAATTAAATAATAAGTTATTTAGATGGACTTGTGATAACATAGTCCCAGTTAGTGAATGATTTGTGCTCCATCATGAGGATAAAAATAATTGTGAGTATGTGAATGAATTGATTCAATAAGTCTTGATCCAATGTAATTGAATAATTAAGTAATAGAGTAACTAAATCATATAATAGGTTAACGTACAAACAACTAAACAAGTAACAAAAGTTTCAATTAAGTAATTAAGTCAATTGATAACTTGTTTCAAATAAAATCAAATACATAAACAAATAATAATAAATAACGTAAGTTTATCGATGTATCACCACACGTGATAATGCTCCAACCAAATATCGTAAATATAATAATTGTGAAAATGAATAGTTGGCGTGATCATGGCGTCCCATGTATTTTTCACCCGACTAGACATTTAAAACGTAATAAAATAATAAAACGTAATGGAAAAATGAAACCGTTAACTGATTATGTTAAACACTTAAAATGTAAAAGTAAAACTTAGGGAAATCCTAAAAGAAATCCCCGTCAACAAAAAACAATCAACAAAAAAAAAATTAAATGTAAATATATATTATGGGAATGAGGCATTGCCTCGGAGCTATAAAAATATTTTGAGGGTGAGACATAGTCTTGGAGTTGTGTGTGCATGACAGTAAAATAAGCATTAACCTAAGTAGTTAAATAAGTACTTAGTCTAGCAGGTAATTACGTAAGCTGTAAACAATTAAATATAACACCTAAGGTAAACAAATAGGCACGTATGGGGTCCTAAGCATATTTCTAGGACTTTCTAACGACATATCTTAAACCTTTGGCTCTAATACCACCTGTAACATCCGGCCCCTCGCACCACCAATATTGTCTGCTCTGCCCACAAAGAGCTCACGGATTTGTTTTTGGTTGCCCAAAATGCGTTGGTTATTGAAGAGGCAGGACATTTACATATGAACCAATGATCTCTCTTGTCCACGGCCGATGTGGGATAGCCTAAGAGTGGGACGATGTTGTGATTGCCAAGGGTGTTACAGACAACCCCCATTTGGACTCATCGTCCTCGATGAGGCGTGTCCCAACACCCCGAACGGCACAAGAGTGACTCTTATACCAATCTGTAACACCCCGGCCCCTCGCACCACCAATATTGTCCGCTCTGCCCACGAAGAGCTCACGGATTTGTTTTTGGTTGCCCAAAACGCGTTGGTGATTGAAGAGGCATGACATTTACATATGAACCAATGATCTCTCTTGTCCACGGCCGATTTGGGATAGCCTAAGAGTGGGACGATGTTGTGATTGCCAAGGGTGTTACATTCGACCAGTGAGACACCGGTCTTAATACCAAATGGTGAATCTGTGCCCGTCACTGGTAAAGGGAATAGTCGTTTGTCAAACGTGATCATAATAAAAGATGTACTTC
This sequence comes from Bidens hawaiensis, assembly GCF_021521415.1. Lineage (NCBI taxonomy): Eukaryota > Viridiplantae > Streptophyta > Magnoliopsida > Asterales > Asteraceae > Bidens > Bidens hawaiensis. Next base: position 542,531 of record NW_027491051.1, on the reverse strand, counting down.
ATGTTCCAAAGTTTAAATGTAATCTTTTATCCGTAAGCAAACTATCGAGAGAGCATCAATGTTCCATAACCTTTTATCCAGACTTTTGTTTTATGCAAGACTTGCGCTCGAGAGAATTGATTGGAGCAGGTAAATGTATAAGTGGATTGTATCGGATCAAGGCATGGCAGAGCGAAAGATGTGCAATGGTGGTTATTGTGGATGTGTGGCATAAGAGGCTAGCACACACCTCTAACAGTAAACTTTCTCATCTTGATTTCGTTGAAAAGGCGTCCTTTAAAACTGAAGATTGTGATTCTTGTGCGAAAGCCAAACATACTAGATTACATTTTCCCAAGAGAACCATCAAAACCAAAGAGTGTTTCGATTTAATACATTGTGACATTTGGGGGAGGTATAGAACTCCTTCACTTACCGGGAAGAGCTATTTTTTAACAATTGTGGATGATTATAGTCGATCCGTTTGGGTTTTTCTCTTGAAACATAAGTATGAGGCAAGCGATGCTCTAATGGGTTTTCACAAGATGGTAAAAACTCAATTTGGCAAAATGATTAAAAGGATACGCGGTGACAATGGGGAGAATTCACTTCAAGTCGCACGAATGATTTTTATGTTGAACAAGGTATAATACTTGAGACCACTTGTCCTCACACACCACAACAAAATGGTGTCGTGGAACGGAAGCACATGCATTTACTTGAAACCGCACGAGCCCTTCGTATAGAGGCAAATCTTCCAAAAAGGTTTTGGGGAGAATGTGTCTTGACAAGAGCTTACATAATAAATCGTCTTCCTTCTAAACCTATAGACAACAAAACTCCATTTGAAATAATGTTTGAACAAAAGCCCGAATATGAGCACATGAGGGTATTTGGGTGTCTTGCTTATTATCGAATCACTGATACAAAGGGTGATAAATTCGAATAGAGAGGGAGTCCAGGGGTATTCCTAGGGTACCCACTGGGAATAAAGGGATACAAAATATTCGACATGATCAATAACAAAATAGTTGTTTCAAGGGATGTGAAGTTTGTTGAAGAGGTGTTCCCTTTTTTGAATTTAGATCGAATTGATAAACTAGAGAATGAAAAACTTTTTAGCTTTCCTCCTTGGTACTATGAAGAAGTCACAAGAGAAGAATCAACATATGGGCCGAACCTACAAAGCCCATATGAAAATCCACATGTTGAAAATGTCAATATATCAAATGAAACAAATGAATCTGATTCCCACATGGAGCAAGAAAATGGCACACATGATGAAGAACAAATTGAAACTGTGGTGAATGTTGAGGAACCAGAACCAAGCAGACAACAAAGAATTAAGACACGACCTAAACGACTCGATAATTTTCACGTGAATCTGCCACCATCCATCAATCACAGCGCACCTGCTTCCAATCAAGAACCTTTGAACACCACAGCACACCCATTAGCCCATTACATTTCCAATAAAAAAATTTCAAACTCACACAAAGCATTTTTAACGGCTATTACTACACATAATGAGCCGAAGTCATTTCACGAGGCTATGCAGGATGAAAATTGGAAGCTAGCCATGAAAGAAGAAATCCGGACTCTTGAAGAAAACAAGACATGGACCTTGGAAACATTACCGGATGGCAAACGAACAATCGACTCCAAATGGATATACAAACTTAAATACAAACCAAATGGTGAAATCGAAAGATATAAAGCTCGTCTTGTGGCAAAGGGTTACACCCAAATGGAAGGTGTTGACTTTCATGATACGTTTGCTCTCGTCGCTAAGTTAGTTACTGTTCGCACCTTGCTTACGGTCGCCGTTAAGAAAGAATGGTTGATCCATCAACTCGACGTTAACAACGCGTTTTTACACGGTGACCTAGATGAAGAAGTTTATATGAAGCTCCCACAAGGTTTCTCGAAAAAAGGGGACACTCGCGTTTGTCGACTTCATAAGTCCCTTTACAGTGTGAAACAAGCTTCCTGGAATTGGTACCACAAGTTTACCGCTTCTCTAATTGCCACTGGTTAAGCAATCTCATGCGGATCATTATTTGTTCACTTTTGGGGATGGAGCTACCTTCGTGGCCATTCTTATTTATGTAGATGACGTAATTATAACAGGAAATAATGCTACTAAAATTCAAGAGAAAAAGCAATATCTCGATGAAAAATTCAGCATCAAGAACCTTGGTTCACTCAAGTATTTCTTGGGAATCGAAGTAGCCCGCACCACATATGGATTAGTTTTGAGCCAGCGCAAATACACAATAGATTTGCTTGAAGATAGTGGCATGCTCGGCTGTCGACCGAGTTCTTTTCCCATGGAACAAGGGTTGAAGCTTGGTCAATGTGAAGAAAGCCCTAAAGTTGATGCGCAACAATATCGACGCCTAATTGGTAGGGTTTTATATTTACAAGCTACACGACCGAATATCGCGTACGCCGTCAACTTGTTAAGACAGTTTGTTTCTGATCCAAGAGAAGATCATTTGACAGCTACCAATCAGATCTTACACTACCTCAAGTCTAGTCCCGGTCAGGGTATTCTTTTACCAAAACTTGGTGGTTTAAATCTTTCTGCCTTTTGTGATGCCGATTGGCTTGGTTGCGAACTTACAAGACGTTCACGAACTGGTTATGTACTACTACTCGGTGGAGCACCAATTTCTTGGAAAACAGAAAAGCAATCGGTGGTTTCTTGTTCTTCAGCTGAAGCTGAGTATCGCTCTATGGCCACTACCGTTAGCGAGGTTCTTTGGATGCGATGGCTCCTCACCGACCTACAAGCCACTCAAAACCAAGCCACGCCTCTCTTTTGTGATAATTTGGCAGTTAAGCACATTGCCAATAACCCCGTTTTCCATGAAAGAACGAAACATGTTGAGATGGATTGCTACTTCGTTCGAGAACGAGTCGAATCCCACGATGTTTTACCGCTGCATATCAATACAAAGCAACAGATCGCTGATTTATTTACAAAGCCTTTGGGAGCCCAACGTCTTCAAACTCTACTTTGCAAGTTGGGCGTTCGTGACCTACACGCTCCAACTTGAGGGGGAGTAAAGGATATTCCCGTAATTATAGGATCTTTATTTTTATTGTTTGTATAATAATATCATCTCCATGATTAGAGGAGTAAAAAAAAAGGAACGAGGAGTGTATTAGGTTTAGTCTTTTTCATTATCAATCATTATTGATTGGAGTGGAATGAATGAAACACAATCTGCTTCTTTCTTGAAACCAAACTTTGAAAGAAACACTAATCAATAATGCTAAAACATAAGTATAGGTTTGAAGTCTAAAAGGAGTTGTTCGATCGATCCTGTACTTCCTTTCTTTAAAGAATTTATACTTTAATTATAGAGCTTGTAGTACAATGATATCAAAGTGTGTAAAATTATGTTCATCTTCATGATATTAAAGGTTCAAGATTCATATTAGACATTTATTTTGATTTAGGAGTATAATTAGAATGTTGTATTTAGTAATTTTTAACATTTACATTATACATTTTGTAAAAGTTAACTACCGTTGATTTTTCTTAATTAGATTAGATAATGTATTTAAATTACTAATTTCAATAATAAGTTGTAGAGTCTAAAAATGTGACTCACCTGGGCTTGATAATTTAATTACTAAGGGGGTGTCTAGGATTTCTTATTTTTTATCTTCTTATAACTTATTGATTTTTGTAAGTTAAAAGAGTGTTTGGATAATGTGACTTTTTTAAGTTTTTAAAGAAGGAAAAAAAAGTTTTGATAGTTAGGATATTATAACTTATCAAAAACTCCTTAAATAAGTCAAAAGGAAGTGTAAATAAGGAATCTCAAACATGGCCGAATTAGAAACATATGAATTAAACATGGGCTGTAAAAAATACTGGACAAGGCCACATGGCCAGAAAATAAGAAAAACCGTAATAAGTCAGGCTCAAACCCAAACCTCGCAGCAACAAAATGTATGTTGACCACTTGACATAAAGACAATTGCATGCATTAACTTTAAAAACATACCGGCTCTACCGCTCTGTTCCCGAGTTCACTTAATGAGAGAAAAGAAAAGAAAGGAATATTTTTGTTTTCATTTCTTTCCTATTTTATTTTTCCTTTCTTTTCTTTTATATTCTTTCCAATTTGGAAAGAAAACTCATTGTTTTCCTTCAATATATTTTCTTTTCCTCTATTTAATGAACTCATGAACATATCTAAATTCATTGCTTTTTTTTCTTAAAATAATCCTCCGGAACAAAATAATATTTTTCTTTCCTTTCATTTTTTTTCACACTTAAATTAACTCAGGATCATATTGTACATGTTTATATTACGCATAAAACTAGACAATGATTCTAGGGTTACATGATCACGATTCCCGGTGGTTGGTGGCAATGATATCGAGAAATAATTACAACGGCGGTGTTTGTGTGACGATGAGACATGTGTGACAACATGAAGGTTGATTGAGAAATAAGAGCCAGAAAAATTAGATATTGTTGAATAAATCATTAGTTTCGGTTACACCTCGTTCTAAAACTGACCCAAAGTTGACCATAGAACCAAAGTTTGTTGGGCTAAAATTTCAAGACCAAAGTTCACTAATAAGCTGTTAACAAAAAAAAAAGAAAAGAAAAGAAAAAAAAGACAAAAGTCATACATCGTTCAATATTATCTATCAATTATATATACTAGTTTTTATCCCCAGTATTATGGGGGTTGTTTTATATTATTTGTTTTTCAATATTTATTTATTTTTTGAATTTTTATTTTTTATTGTATAAAAGTTAATAATATACTTATGGTTTGATGATAAATTGTTTCACAAACAAATGGGATGTTATAACCCGGTTCAAAAGTTATATGAGTTTGATGAGACATAGGCCTGTAAACGAACCGAACGTTCGGTGAACTGTTCGTGAATTGTTCGGCGGGAAGTCCGTTTATGTTCGTTTATTTAATAACGAACGAACATGAATAAAAAGTTTGTGTTCGTTTAATTAAATGAACGAACATGAACACATGTTCTGTTCGTTCATTTTTGTTCATGAACGTTCGTTTATGTTCGTTTTTGTCTATTTATATATGTTTGTTTATGTATTAATAAAAAATTAAATATTATTTGGATGAGTCATCTACTTAAAGTTTTATAGTTTAAGTTGTGTTCATTTTTGTTCGTTTATGTTTGTTTGTGTTCATATATGTTCATTTATCTTTGTTCAGTTATATTCGTTTAGATTTTAAACAAACGAACATAAACGAACACAAATGTTCATTTTTTAAATAAACGAACATGAACATAAATATTTGTTCGATTAAGTGTTCGTGCTCGTTTAAAGTTAAATGGACGAACACAAAACATGCTCTTGTTCGTGTTAGGTCAATTCGTTTACATGCTTTCATTATTCACATTGATAAATACATCGGTCTTAATCTCTAGGCTCTGCCCATTTTATTTGTCTTCGTGAACACATTAATTTCCTTAATGAACGAACACGAACATAAAATCTCGTAAGGTAAGTGTTCGTAAACCATTCGTGAACACATTATTTCCTTAACGAACGAACACGAACAAGGCCTTGTTCGTGTTCGTTCGGTTCGATTACAGCCCTAACGAGACCAAAGACCCGTTTATTTTTTTTACTATAAAATTGGTTTTTTAATTATAAATAATATATATCTTTTTTTAAATAAATCATATATTAACTTTTAGTACATCCCTATTTTATAGGATTTTTATATCAAATATTTGATGCGATTAGTTTTTAATTTAATGAGATGTTATAACCCGTTTAAGAAATATCTGGGTTTGATAAGACCCATACCCGTGAATTCGGGTCAAATGCATAAGAAACCTCAATTTAGAAATCAAGCAAATCTGGTGACTCCAGAAAAAGGGCGGGCGATCACATAGCGACACGTAGAATTTTTATAGTTTTGTTTATATATATTACAGATACATATGACCAGAGAAGAGTGAAGACGGTTGCAACTGCTTTTTCCTTAATTCTCAGAGCTTGATGGCTGCTGAAATCAAATCTCAGCTGCATAAAATAACTTGGATGGCTCTCCCCTACGCTTTCCTCCTTTTACTCACCACGTTCTTTCTCAATATGTTCCCCTTCTTTTTAACCCTTTCACTATGCAATCTCTTCTTCGTCATCATGAACTCTTAAATATGTCAGAAACTCTTTTGTGAACTATGATATTGGGGCAAAAAGGAATGGGCAGGATGCAATGGAAGTCGAACGCAAGCTCTATCTGTCCCGTTCTGATCTCGACTTCTACAACGCTAATTTGATCTATTTGATTTTGTTTGTTTTATTCAGATTCTCTCTATAATTGTTGGCTTGCTTACTATTCGGTTTCCTGGTGTCTCACTTTATTGGAGCGAGATTATGTGCTTTATGCTTGCTTCTGTAAAATGGTTGTTCCATCAGATGTTCGAAATAAACATTTTCTTAATTGTGAGATATCTCGAGGTAGATTGGAGTTCCATTAATTGACAAAGATGGAACTACTGAAGATATTGCTATGAAACATGTTTGTTAATCTACAGGTTTATTTTTATTTTTTTATACTTAAATCCAAATGATACTTAATGTTCAATTGTTGGTCTATAAATTAGCGAATATTTAGGTTTGCTCTGTATAGTTAGTCTTCCTTTTGTCTGTTACCTACACTTACCAGTTTTGATCAACTGTTGGTGGTGAAACCCTTGGCCGTATCATTAATGTTATTAGGGAGCCTATTGACCCTAGAGATGAAGTTAGCAAAGCTTTTTGTTTGCTATTGATTAGGCTTGGAAAAATGGCCTGAGTCGGTTGGTTCGGGTTAAAATGGTTCCTGACCAAAAAAGGGTCCGTGCCAAAACGGGCTCTAGCAAAATAGATTGGGGTTAAAATGCATTGACAAGAATATGACCCATACGTCTGTGCCATAGAATCGAGTTTTTCTCAGTTGCTTTAGAGATAAAAACATGTTTCCACAGAAGTTGAAGTCGATACTTTTGGTACTCATGTTAAGTACATAAATATCATTCGATCTAGGAAATCGCATAACAACCATGTCTTCAGGAATGACATAACCCGGTTTGAGAATTATGCACTCCGTGTCGGTGAATACGGTGCTTTACTATTTATCACAAATTTGAGATACACTCAGTAAGTTGTGATCCACCTTATCACAATAATTTACTTTCTTAAACATGATACTTCTGTTTGAGACATCTCTTTCCTTGGTTATCATACCGCCTTGATTCCCAGCAAAAGCCACCATAACCTCCTTGAATATTTTTGACATTTGATATAAGATTAAGGTTGCCTGTGATGTGTCGAGAACATCCACTATCCATAATCCACTTGTCTCGCGAGATAGTGTTGGATGAACTCTGCACAATCAAGAAACATAATTAGACCAAAAAGGCAGCTATGGGTGTTCAAAAGAATCCGAATCCGTATCCGAATTATCCGACTATCCGTACCCGAACTATCCGAAAATTCGGATTCGGATTCGGATAGCAATTTTGGGATTTTTCGGATAGTTCAGACATCCGAACTATCAGAAATATTAAATTTAATATTTTTTAGTTATTTATTATATTTAATTAGATATGATTTCAAACCCTAAATATCTAGTTCCTTATTGTTTACGCCGCTTTATATCTATAGCATATGAAAATCTTCAATTACTTCATCATCATTTCAAGTTTTCAATCAAATCTTGCATCAAGTATCACTGTGCTCGAATTCCGACCGGCGACCACAAGTACGCCACCACTCCATCGGCCACCACCTTCGCGGCCATACCTCTCCGCAACAGCCGATAAGCTTTGATTACTCTTTAGCATACTTTGAATTGTTGAATGATATGTTTGGCTATGAACAATTTTACCATGGCTTATTGGCTTCTGTATATTGGTTTGATATATCCCAAATTGATTGTGAATGATTATTCACTCCAGGTTTAATGATTTTTTTTTTCATTTTTTGTAGAATTCGGATATCCGATTCACTATCCGAAGTTCGGATATCCGAAATTTCGGATTCGGATTCAGATAGTGATTTTCACTATCCAAAAGGTTCGGATATCCGGTTTCGGATATCCGAAAGTTCGGATATCCGGTTTTGAACAGCCCTAAAGGCAGCCCATGCTTCAGTCTTGGGCCCCTCTTTCTTTTCATCATGAATTTTAAACTCATCGAACCCCAATTGTGATCGATGCACCTGAGAATAAGTCACAGGTTTTCTTTGACTTTCGTCTAATATATGCATCTTTGATCACAGTTGTGTCATAATTCTTGCAAATTGGTTGTGAATGCACAAACAATTTGTTATTTAATTTAACTATGTTGTCATTAACATGAACCACCTTGCGTGGATTCACATCATGAAATATAATCCGAGTCTCGTCAACTTGAGACGCTTATCTCTTCAGAATTACCTTAACCACATGAACCTTTGATGGTTGTTCCTTGATTATAGGCTTGAAATTCTTAAGTTTCCTGGTTCCACAAATTCTAACAACGTGACCTCGTTCACCACACAAAAAACAAGTTCTCATATCCATGAAAGCACGTTGTGGTTTAAGAATTGATTGTGAAACATTGTATTGACAAGAAACACTTGAAACTTTGACATTGTCCAAATCATCAAAATACACAGCCTTCTTTTTCTTGTAAAAATCCAAATTAGAACAGTTCGAAAAACTTTGTAAAGTATCAGTTCCAGTAGAACTAACAAACTTCACAGGTTTAACAGATTTTACTTGTTGTTTCAAAGGTGGTTTAATGACATGCTTGTTTAACAATTTGGATCTTGCAAAAGCTCGTTCAAGATCATGTAAACTTGAGGTTTCATTCGGAAAAACACTGTCGATCAGTTCTCGCTTGATCAAGTGTAATGAATTGTCTTTCTCCTCAAATACTTTGTTTACACCTTTTATATAAACACACGTCCATTGTTTACTTTACCAATTGAAGGATTAATTATGTTCATTAGATCCTCTAACTTGTGGGTTTTTCTGACTTCTTGGTTTTAACAATTGAATTGTTAATCTTGAATGTATATGAACCATACACCGCCTCCTCAAAATCATGAGGTTCACATAACATGCGATTAGAATGTGGTATATTCTTTTCTCTATGGATGTTTTGTGGTTCAAATACGTCCTCGATTAAAACCTCCTCAACAGTCTCAAAAAACACTTTATTACTCTGAATACGTGATCCTTGAGTCGATGAAGTATAAGTTGGTTTTTCTTTATTAATGTGTTTTGGTTTCTCCACATTTATAACTGATTCATTTTTAGAAGTTTTAACATTTGAAGAATTGTTATTGGTGAATTGTGTGTTTAGTGTTTTAAAAAAACACCTAGTTTGGATACTTAATATTTTCTTTTAATGGTCTGTGCATATATTTTAAAGTGCTTGCTCTGTTGTATCGATAGGCTTTGTGCAAAGCTTTCATTCGTATTTGGATAATTAGTTTATAATCAATCATCTATGAACTTCAAACCATTGCTAAAAAAACCAAAGACAAGTTTTTGAGGGATATATATTCATACACATGCATAAACCATATATATATATGCATCAATCATATTTATTTGTTAATAATATCTTTTAATTAATCACATTAAACATTTTGTTTCTTATATTTATTAATTTGTTTATATATCAGTCATAGTCAGACCATTAAACAAAGTCTACCCGGAAGGGGTTGCCTTGGTAGATGAAAACACAAGATTTCGACTTAAGGCTTGCCACTGGGCGCTCATCGTCATAGCATGCCTTTTGGTATCTGGCGCCGTAACCTACATCTCGCTAGCCAAATACACTGTGGATAAGTCGTCACCCTATCTCGATACTGTATGGATGCACGCCATGTCAGTGACGGGCAACATAGCCCACACGACACTTGAAGTAGGATAAGTGTCGTCGGCCGTCACTGTTTCGCCTCAACTTGGGACTTTTGTGCTCAGCACAAAAGTAAACAAAAATGTTAGCACGCGAGCTGTGGCCGTAAGCTCGTACAACACATCGGGCCCCTAATTTTAATGCTAACAATGGTACCAAAAGAAGACCTGGCCTGGCATATATAGAGAACAAATAGTATCGATGCAAACACAAAAGAATATGTTTAAATGAATTAACCCCAAAAAACCAGATAAACTAAATCAGAGATAAATAAAGAATTACAGCAACTGACCTAAGATTGAACGAACTTTGGCAGCGAAATTATAGTGAAGGGTTTTAATTTTGCCTTTTATGTGCCCTTTCCAGATTTCCCCAATGGGCTTATCAGCCTTGAAGTATAGGTGGCGGTGTAGGTGAAGCGGTCATAGAGGAGAGGCGCCCGGCCTCACCGAAGCGGTCGTGTTTAAATCCTGGCAAGCGGGAGGCCCAGTTGAAGAAAAGCCCGGCCTTTTGGAGTAACGAAGGATGTTAGAGATGGCTCTGATGGTGTCTTTCATGTAGTATACTCCTCTCTTAGGTGGTGGCTTTGTAACAACTACTGTCTTTCATTCTTCTTGATTTTGATTTGGGGGATAATTGGGTTTGTGAATGGAAGCATAAATAAGAATAAAGATTGGAATTTGAATAAGGAAAGCGTGAATTGAAAAGAGAAATCCAAATGGGAGGGGATTCATGAATGCGTCTGTGTGTTTAAATCAACAAACAAGAATAATACCTGAACAGAATACAATACAAGAAGACGACGAGTAAATCTCCTACATCCTGTTCTATCCAGGCGAGTGCATCATGTTCGTCGGGCTTCCCTAAATTGATTCAATTAGGGTAGGCTTTATATTAGGATAGAAGGGAGGTCCTCTCTAATTTCAAAGCTCCTTTTTATTTTATTATCTAGTTCAAAGTTTTTTATTTAAGGTTTTGTTTGTTTAATTGTTTGCTACTTGTTTACATTGAAAAGTCGATTTTGACTTTTTTTTTTCTTGCGTCAAACTAGGGATGGCAACGGGGCGGTTTCGGGGCGGGGAATGCCAATCCCATACCCGCCCCGGTTTATAAAACCCATTACCAAAACCGTCTAAAAACCCGCGGGGACTAAACGGGGAATCCCCATCGGGGATTCGGGGAAAACCGCGGGTATTCGGGGAACCCGTCTAGCATAAATGGTTTTTAAACGGGCTAAATTCCCCGTGGGGATCCCCATTTAACCGTCGGGTTCACCGTTTAAAACCCGATTGTAAGAAAATGATACAAAATTACAATACAATATTAATACACAAAAAGTTCAATATCCAAACACATTACACATACAAAAGACATTATTAATACATAAAAATGTTTATTTCTCCCATCACAACGGAAATTAACTTCATGATTGATCCTTCTTACACGTCCATACCGCACCCATTCAACCATTCAAACACTTGTCACGCCGGATTGCTATGATAATCAAACATTAACATATTAATTGGAAACTATATAAGAATCAATGTTAAACCATATTAAAATGTAAACGATAAACCATATATATATGTATTACCTCAATACCATCGTCACAATCATATTCAATAGTTTGGCAATATGCCTCGGAGGTTGTTCTAGGGTTAGGGTAAATGGCCAAATGGGAAAGTAGGAAACTGGTTTTAAACGGGTATACGGGAAAATGGGTTAGGCAGCCTTATTGGGAAAATAAATAATAAATAATATATTATATATAAATATAAAAATTATATTTAATTAAACGGGTTTTAAACGGGTATACGGGGCGGGTATACGGGGCGGGTACAGGCTATACCATACCCGCCCCGAACCCGATTAACTTAAACGGGGAAACCCCGAACCCGGACCCGTCCCCGATTAAGTGTCCCCGAACCCGCCCCGTTCGGGGCGGGTTTCGGTTTTCCCCATCGGGTTTGGTTTTTTTTGCCATCCCTACGTCAAACTTGATGGGAGTCTAGAATTTAATTAGAAATGTTATAACTTTGTGTTATGTTTTGTTCTATTTTTGTATTGTTATAACGAACTGGTATGGAAGAATGATTTCTTTTATAACTCAATGCCCAAGGACATGACAACAACAATAATGAATACAACCATGAAAAACATAACCAATTATCCTAACGAGCCGAGCTAAAAAAAAGACTCGACTTAAAACGAGACGAGCGCATGCAATGTTCAGCTGGGCTACATTGATATTAGTAACATCTTTTTACACAAACACCATAAATTAAATACCTCCAACAATAGCTCATTACCATGTACAGCTTAGAGAAGTCACTTATAAGTTCTTTAGCATAATTGTTTAGTCTCACAAAAAGAAAGGGATAACTTAATGAGACTAAGATCAACATGGCAAAAAAAAAAAAAGATTAAGACCAACATGGGCAAAAAAAGGATGAATCTGCATATCTTATTGTTAACAGCAACATTTAAGTCTATTATATTTATTCCTTTTCATTTTTGTAGGACATACCAACAACATTCGACTGTGTATAATTGACCCATAACTTGTCAAAATATAGTATATGAGTATATATAAACATCAGCGATATCACATCATGATCCATAATATTCTGATTAACTTAATTATTGTGGCATATTAAGCTTGCGCAGTTTTGGCCATTCAAGCTAGAGACTTGATAAAATAACTAGGTTGTCGTTTATGACCCGTTTCATACTTATTCTTTATATTACAGACCCGTTTTCATCTAAATTTCTATATTATGTTTTATCTAAATATCTATTTTTGGCCCGTTTAACATTTAACCGCTGTATTTTGACTCGTTTCACTTAAATTTCTACATTTTGACCCGTTTCGATTTAAATGGTGCATTTTCACCAGTTCAACTTTTAAATTGCTCCCTTTTGACCTGTTTAAATTAGAAGTTGCTGCATATTGACCTGTTTAAATTTAAAGTTGCTGCATATTGACTAGTTTAAATTTAAAGTGCATCATTTTATAGAAATAAAAATATATCCACCATCTGAATACATCATGAAAAAAAAGCCAAAATATTAGAATCTACTCAATTTATAATTAAACAATAAAGTACTCAAATAGCCATAAACATTAGATGTATCTTCCAGCATATCCATAAATCATCCTTCTCGTTCTAGTAAAGACTCATTCTCCTGAAAGAAAAAATAAATTACTTGAATTATATCAACTAAAAATATTGGTCACTAATTATTAACAAACGTAGACCTTACCTTCCTTTTCGGGCATTCGCTAATGTAATGGCCTAGTTCCTTGCAGTAAAAACATTTTCTCTTTTTTGGTGCTTCTAGGGAAGATTTGATTCTAGTTGCAATTTTGGGACGACCTTTTGTTTTATTATTAACCGGTGGATCACGAACAGAAACTTGAGGCATCGTATTCACTTGCGAACTTCCCACATTGGAATCTTCGAGGGAAGATTTGAGTCTGGTTGCACTTTTAGGATGACCTTTGGTTTTATTATTAACTAGTGGATCACGAATAGAAATTTGAGGCATCAAGTTTACTTGTGAACTTCCCGCATTAGAATCTAGTGAAGCAATCTCAGACTGTTTTGACTTTGCTCGAATGCCTTGTTCTTCTAAAAACTTCAACAACATGGTATTTAGTTTCCTTATCTCAGATAGAGAGTCTCCTGCTTGTTCGGTCGCTTTTCTAAAATTTGATTGAACACACCATAAAGTTAATGCACTGACCTCATTCCCACTATGTATATCTTCGACCCCAATAGTGCAATCGGTCAACTTATATCTAGTATCAAGTATCCACCTAGTTAAAATATAATGATCAGGGAGGGTTTGGACATTTTTTTCTTCAATACATATAAGATATGCTTGCATAACATCCCATTTATTTCAAACTTTTAACATGAGCAAGTAACATCTAACTTACTTCTCAGAGAGACGAAACTTAACATTTCTCCAATATATTTTATCAATATTCAGTTGTCCAACCTTATAGCTGACTTCTTCTAAACTCTTGCTTATTGTCTCATGAGTTAAATTGGAGGTAGCTTGGGTCCATTCATTCATGAATACGTTAAAGAGTTGTTTAGTGTAACGTGAACCTGCTTTTGACTCTATCGGATTCACAGAACAAAAATTCGGCTTAGAATTCATGCATCTGAATTCTTCATCTTCTTCGGCGGCCCTTCGAGCCTCAACAGCTTTATCATATTATACTACAAACTCATTCAACATGGTATTTGAATTCACATATCCGTCCAAAAAAAAAGAATGAATGCTCTCGCTTCTTCCGCTTGATGTCATGCCAGCAAAAAAACAATGTTTCAAGAAGGCTTTAGCCCATAATTTGCGTTGCTTATACATCTCTGTTACCCAACTTCCACTTTCAAAATTATATTTAGCACATAAAGATTCCCAACGAGTTTCAAATACTTCAACTGTATCACTTTTTTTCTGTTGATTGTGATCCTCCTCAAAGTCAATATAATGAAATATAAGACCTCGAAGATGTTCGGTTTCATGTTTCTTAATATGCCATGAACAATAACGATGTCGAGTGTTTGGAAAAACTGTTTTGATTTGCAAAAAGCTTTATCTTGATATGTAATTATCGCTGATGGATGCTTATCAAACATGCACTTTATGAAAGTTTGAAATAACCATTCAAAAGTATCTTGCTTTTCGTTCTCCAATAGTGCACCACCAAAGAGTATAGACTGGCCATGATGATTAACCCCGACAAATGGTGCAAATGGCATCTTAAATTTGTTAGTCATGTACGTGACATCAAAAACCACAACTTTTCCTATAATATTTATAATATTTGTATAAACACCTTTATCTATATTATTAAAGACCTAGATTGCTCATACGTGTGTAAATGGACACAATTAACCATATGAGAATGTAAAGAAGATATTAAAAACATATGTGATATTGGTTTTTAATGCTCCCAACTTTTCCTCATTGGTATATAACACTCCCAACTTTCGATTTCACCCACCACTTCTAACTTTCACCCTATTTTCCTGTACCACTCCTCGTCTAAATGAACACTAACCCCGTTAATGTTTTGGACTAAAAATGTCATTCAAATTAGTTGAGGGGGTAAAACAGAAATTTTATTTTTAACACATAACCTCCATTTCCGGTGACCTCGTTTTTTTGGCGACCTCGTTTTTTCTGGCGAATTTGAGTTTTCCGGCTATCTCGTCTTTCAGAACACCATATCCATCATTTCACCGCCCACCGCCCCAAAACCGCAACCGCTGCCCCCCGCCATCACCAGTGTCTCACCCAGCCACCTTTCGGGATCGCCTACGTGCCAGAAAATCGAGTTGCAGGTTTCCGGCGAGCACCATCTTCATCCATCGGTGCACAATCTTCATGATCTCCATCACCTTTTTACACCTTTGAACCGTCTCCATTTTCTGAAAGACGAGATAGCCGGAAAACTCGAATTCGCCAGAAAAAACGAGGTTGCCGGAAAAACGAGGTCACCGGAAATGGAGGTTGTGTGTTAAAATTAAAATTTCTGTTTTACCCCTCAACTAATTTGAATGACATTTTTAGTTCAAAACATTAATGGGGTTATCATTTAGACGGGGAGTGGTACAGAAAAATAGGGTGAAAGTTGGGAGTGGTGAGTGACAAATCGAAAGTTGGGAGCGTTATCTACCAATGAGAGAAAGTTGGAAGTATTAAAAACCAATATCCCAAAACATATCTAACTATACTAATAAAAGAAAATAATGAGGATGATGTGGCAATCTCACATTTATTCTTAGTCTAATCTCTCTTCTCATTCATCCTACTAATCCATGGGTTATGGAGCAAAACCATATTGACAAATGGGTTATAAATTCCTTTCTAATTCTATAATCTCTCATTTAATTCATCCTAACAATCTATGGGTCATGGGTCAAGATAATTTTGGCAAATGAGTTATAATTTCATTTCTAATATTCTAATTTCTCATATTATTTATTCTAACAATCCATGGGTCATGAGACAAAACAATTTTGAGAAATGGGTTATAATTTTCATTCTAATTCTCTAATCTCCCAACTCATTCATCATAGTTATTCACGGGTAATTGGTCAAAACAATTTATGCAAATATTGTATATAAAAAAAACCGATTTTGTAAATTTGAGATTCTAACTTCTTATTGTTTGTACTATATATTTTATTTTCACCTTTAATTTTGTTCATTTCTTTCATATAATGAATCTTTTTATTTTTATTATTTGACAAATCCCGTGTAATACACGGGTTTAAAAGCTAGTTACTAATACTATACTTTCATATTTGATTTGGGATTGTATTTTTCTTATTTATTTTTCCTAAACCCTATTTAATATTGTAAGAATTCTTCATTATAAATAAGTAATCAAAATGATAAAACTCTCCCAAATTTTATAACAGTAGATACTTCGTGGATTTTTTTTTGTAAAATTAACCAAGTTTGGAAAAATGCACATTTATTAAAATAATTTGAAAAAATCGAATATCAGTTAAAAAAATTATACGTTAATGCCAAGGCTTAATTAATATTTTATTCATAAGTAGATGTATTTTTACTGATCTTTTCTCAAAGCATCCCTTTAAATTTAACAAAAACTGGAATTATATCATAATATTTCAAGCTTTCGTATTTTATACAATTATAAATTTTTTAAAGTATATTAAAATAAGAAATGGTAATATATTTCAAGTAATAGTCGATATCTTAGTTCTATATAAGTTTTTGTTTTTTTTTTCTTTTTTTAAATAAAGGAAAACAATTAAATTATTCATTCATTACTTTCTAATTAGTTAGAAAGTAGAATTCAGTCCAGTTTTAAGTTAAAAAAAGTAGATTTCATTAGAAAAAATAGTTTAAGGTTGTTACATTAATATAGTATATATCTATGCATGCAATTATTACATCAAAGTATAAGACAAAGAGAGTACGTACCGTTTGAGAAGAGATACAAAATTACAAATTGATATATATATATGTGCTCTAATGATCAAACAACCTGCAGAATCTGGCATTATGAATACTTTAGATTTAACAACACTCATAAGAATCATCTTATACATTTTGAAAAGTATAAAAAAGGAAAAAAATGATTAAATTACGTGATGAAAATAAAATAGTATACATTCATACAGTATGAGGATTAAATAATATTTAAAATACAAGTTAACTTAATATAATTCGTTAATTAAGGTGATAACTAAAGAGTTAAAAAAAGAATATTTGAAATTACTTTGTATTTTTCTTATCGAGCTAATTACAGATTTGTGATTGAAAATGGAGCATTTTATCTCAAAATATTTAATTATGTGCACATAGATAGTTCTAACCGTTTAACTTGTGTTCATCTCTTACATTACGACTGTTTTGTCATATATTAGGGATCAAAATTACCAAACACAGTTAGTAGAAGTTAGTCGAATGTATTATATATGATATTTCACATGTTATGGATTTTATCCAGATGTAGGATAATACCAATTACATATGATTAACGTACCGATTGTGAGATTTTGTGCGTACCTCAATACTAAGCCAACTTTTGACTCAGACAGAGAGAATAAATGACTGCAGTGGTCCGAACAATGTTGGAAACTTAACACAGAAGTAATTCACTCAGGGAGGTGTAAGAGCACAACAAGAAGATTGGGGTACGTTTGAAAAAGTGAGCGATGAAAGCAAGTTAAAGGGTGGAGGGTATATATTTATTGCAAAGTGTAACAAAGAAGTAGATTTCCAACTTTGTATTTAGACTCAAAATTCGAATAAAATCCAAAACTCCTTTGCCATCTCTATCAGACCTAATTGGAAATAATTCCTTACTCATACGGTTTCCTCATCTAATCTTAACATTTGAAGCATTTAGTGCAGTGCCATGAAAGATGGATACTTTACTGAAAAGCAACACTAAATAAACACGAATAACCAACATGCATATGTTAATTTGTTTATTAAAACATTTTACAATTTTAAAAGGTGGACGCTTATTGAGCTAGGATTGTAAATCTCACCAACAATTTAGTAGGTATATATGTTAATCACGGACTATTAATTAATAAGTTGAATTTCCCTAGAGCATTGGAGATGATTACTAATGGGTAATTATTCATCCAAGCAGGTAAGTATTGCTAAACAAAGCAGAGTTTTAAAATCCAGCTATACTTTTTTTATTCATGTTTTAACTTTTTTAGTAAAAAGTTTTTTCACTCAATATACACCACCCCTATTAAATATTAATATATCAAAATCAAAATTTTTTACCTTTTTTTTATATTACGTAAACAGTTTTCTTCACTCAATATGTATACCATATTGCTTCAACCTATAACGAACCACCAAAAAAAACTTTACTTTGTTTATCAAAATAATTATTTATTTATTTATTTTTTGTTTGCAAGTATGCAGGAAATTCAAAAATAAAGCGTGAACTTTGGTTTTGGGATTGGGATCCAATCAACGATCAAACTCATCTCTCATATACCCGACCACCATTTGTAATATAAATTGCAAACTTTTGTGTTTCATTCTATCACATATATGCATGTGTATAGATAATGCATGTGGCTAATACCTTTTATAGAATACATATTTTATGAAATAATTTTTTATAATATTTGTATACCTTTATCTATATTATTAAAGACCTAGATTGCTCATACGTGTGTAAATAGACACAATTAACCATATGAGAATGTAAAAAAGATATTAAAAACATATTACTAGTACTGTACTTTTATATTTGATTTGGGATTGTATTTTTCTTATTTATTTTTTCAAAACCCTATTTAATCTTTTAATCATTCTTCATTATAAATAAGAAATCAAAATGACAAAACTCTCCCAAATTAGTTAGAAAGTAAAATTCAGTCCAGTTTTAAGTTAAAAAAAAGTAGATTTCATTAGAAAAAAATAGTTTAAGGTTGTAATATTAGTATAGTATATATATCTATGCATGCAATTATTACATCAAAGTATAAGACAGAGAGAGTACGTACCATTTGAGAAGAGATACAAAATTACAAATTAATATATATGTGTTCTAATGATCAAACAACCTGCAGAATCTGGCATTATGAATACGTTAGATTTAACAACACTCATAAGAATCATCTTATACATTTTTAAAAGTTAAAAAAGGAAAGAAATGATTAAATTACGTGATGAAAATAAAATAGTATACATTCTTACAGTATGAGGATTAAGTAATATAAAAAATACACGTTAACTTAATATAACTCGATAATTAAGGTGATAACTAAAGAGTTAAAAAAGAATACTTGAAATTAGTTTGTATTTTTCTTATCAAGCTAATTACAGATTTGTGATTGAAGAAGGAGCATTTTATCTCAAAATATTTAATTATGTGCACATAGATAATTATAACTGTTTAACTTCTTTTCATCTCTCACACTACGAGTGTTTAATCATATATTAGGGATCAAAATTACCAAACACAGTTAGTAGAAGTTAGTAGAATGTATTACATATGATATTGCACGTCTTATGGATTTTATCCTTATATTGATGTAGGATAAATACCAATTACATATGATTAACGTACTGATTGTTGGATTTTGTGCGTACCTCAATAGTAAGCTGTTAGTACACGGTTTTGCGTCTCGAGTCTTTGTATCTATCGTTAATGTATCTTTTGTTTTATTTATGTAATAAATATTAAGTTATTACTCTAGTTCGTTAAGTTTAGTATCTAGTTCGTTAAGGATGTTTAACGAACTAGACCTAAGTTAAGTTCCCTCCTGATTCGTTAAGGATGTTTAACGAATCAGGGGGTGATTCGTTAAGTTAATCATATTTTATGTATGTAACGATATGGAAGCTAGTTTGTTACAGAATGTGTAACGAACTAGATCCATTTTCTATTTATAGAGGTGTTCACTTCTGTTAATTTAAGTTTTGAGTTTATATTATCAAACCTCTGCCGAATTACTCTCTCAAGCTTCATTCTAATATTAAACATACACATACATACAATTAATATAACGTATAACATATTATCAAGTGTAATCATGAACTAGATCCGTAATCGTGTTAATTATATATATCAGATCTGAGGTTAGATTAACACATTCTCAAGTGGTATCAGAGCTTTCGGTGTTCGATTGCTCTTGATTTGAGTGTTAATTGGTTATTTATGGACTGCTAATTGATATTTGGGTTTAAGTTTATATCCGAGTTACATTTGGATCGAATTGAGTGTAATTTGGGATTGGATATGGATTGAGTGGATTGGATTTGAGATTGGTAATGTATTGGTAAGGTTTGGTGGTAAGGAATTGGAATTTGGATTGGTTTGGATTGAATTTGTTTGGTTTTAGATTTGGCCGAAAACAGGGTAAGAGTTTTGGTCATATTGGTTGTGTTATATGGTAAATTGATTTACGGGATGATACGATTTGGATTCGCGTTGTGTTTCCGAGTGTTTTGATAGTTTACTTGAACAATTTGGTTGTGTATCGAGTGAGTATTACAAATTTGATACTTGGTTAATTGTTCATAAGTTTCCAGAAATCTGGCAATTTGTGTTTGAATATTTGAAGATTTGAAGATTCAAGTTAATTCGTTAACATTTCTGGCTTATTCGTTAATACCTTCAGCCGATACGTTATGGTTATTAGCTGGTTTGTGAACCAATTCATTACACATTCTAATTCGTGTTAACCAATTCGTGTGACACGTGTCTCATTTCGTTAACTGTTATTATAACAACTTTTGCCACGTGGCAATTGTTGTCAGAAGTTTGTTACAACCGTTGTAACTAACTGATTCGCTATCAACTATAGCTAATTCTCCACTTAAGTCGCTAAGATTCCACTTAGTGATTCATTAAAGGAAACCATCTGTTTCGTTACTTAATTCGTGGACCAATTCGTTATAATCTATTTCGGATTCGTCAAGGTTACCGTTTCAGATTCGTTACAATTATTCCTAATTCGTTAACTGAACAATCTTAACTTCGTTAAGTTGTGATTCGTTAACCACTGTTCACAGTTCGTTACTTCTACTGTTTACAGTTCGTTAGTATCATTTTCAATTTTAACCCTTGGAGTTTGAGAAAATTGTCATTTAACAAATATGGCCGGTATGTATGCACTAGCTTCCCAAATTATGTTAATACAACAAATGTTGCAACTGGATGCCGAGATCGGTTCACATTCAAAGTGTCAGCGTTTGATGAAATTTAGCGACTTTGCTAAATGGGAACCCCGTTTTCGTGCTCATCTAGGGTTCGTTCACCCTTGTTCGTACTGCTTGGATGAGGTTTATACCGTTCCAATGATTGGGGATGAAACTATTGGGTTTACACCTAAGGCTATCTCTCAATACTCTCAAGAAGAAAAGAAAGCGTTGGAGATTGAAACAAAAGCTTGTTCTACTCTCACAATGGCTTTACCCGAAAACATTTTTCATCAAGTTGGTAGTATAAAGATTTGTGCTTCTCTGTTCCAACATATTCGCATGAGAAGTATGGGTAATACCGCTGAAAGTAAGTAAGTTATGATCAAGTTTCAGTTTAGAAACTTTAATTTGCTTAAGGGAGAGACTGTTGAAGAGATGACAACAAGGTTTAATCACTTGATAGCTGAGATGGATAAGATGAGGTTGGAAACATCTGAAGTTGACAAGATTGACACCATTAAAAGTGCTTTGCCGAGTTCTTACTTGACTTTCTTGATGGTTTTGAAAGAAAATAATTACTTTAGCAATGAAGATCTGACAACATCTGAATTCATGTAAAAGGTTGAAGCACGAGAATACGATCTTAAATGTCAAAAGTCTTCTAAAGATAATCAAGATCCTGCATTTTATGATGGAAGCATGCCGTTGAGTTCAACAATTTCTCCTATCACTGCATTTCTTACACAATATGCAAGTGATAATGCTACAACTATCTATAGTGATCCACGTGCTTGCTTCTATACAGCTGGAAATTTTGGATCATCTGGTATTTTTGGTTTATCTGGAGGGTCTGAAAATTCATCACCTTCAAATCAGTTCTCTTCCCAATCAAATGTGAACATGAGGGAAGCCGAACCAAATTTTGCTTTCTTGTCTGCCTTCATGACTTCATATGAGAATTTGGTTAGTAGTAAAATTGCTACAAGTGATTTGACTGATGAAATGGAATATGGCTATGATAGTCAGGAAAGTGAAAAAATTTATGCTAAGAACGGGTAAGGATCTTCCATCCTTGAACAAGAAATTGGGATTTGATAAATTAAAAGTCAAATGCTATAACTGTCAAGAGTTTGGACATTTTGCTAAAGAATGTGATAAGCCAAAGAAGGAGTGCACTGGTCCCAGAAAGCAAGATCAGAATTCATCTGGTAAAAGCGGAAATGATGCAGAAAAGTCTTCTGGAACTAAACATTCGTCTTCTGGATCACAGGCAATGTTGTCTAACTTGGATGGGGATGACTGGTCACAAAGATTGCTATGCAATAACAATCAAGCAAATCTGGCAATGTTTGAATTTACTAGGAATTTTCAAGATGCAAGTGGAAGCGAACTATCTTCTGATAATGACTCTGAGTCTGATTCTGATAACTCATGTGCAAAGCTTCCAACTACTTTTGCTTGCATGACTAAAATCAATGAGGTTAGTTCTTCTATTTCTTGTGTTGAATGTGAGAAAAACAAGCCTAAGTTAGATTCCTTGATAAATAACAATGACTGTTTAGTGAAAGAAATTGCTTCACTAAAGGATACTTATCGACAATCTTTGGAATCTCAAATGAGATCTCGTGAAAAGATTGAAGCATTGTCGACAAGTAACCATGATCTCAAAGCTGAGTTATCTATTAAGATGACTATCAATGATCAAAAGTTTCAAGAAATTTTGAAACATAGATCAAAGATAACTGAGCTTGAAAATGAGGTTCTTGAGTTAAAGAACAAATTGGGCAAATTTAGAAATTCTTCCTTTTTGCTAAATGAAATAACTGAAGTATCTGGTAAGCAAAAAGATTCAAAGAAAGGAATAGGTTTTGTTGAAATTCCACTACCTTTTCAGAATGATTACAAACCAAATCCTTTTGCTAGAAAAGAAGAGGATGTGATTGTTAAAGAACCGGTGATTTCAGAAAAAGCAAAACCGGTTAAACCTGAAACTGTTAAAACTCAATCTACAACTTAGAAACCTCATGTTCAAAGCAACAAAGTCTTTGTTGAAATTGTTGATAAAGTCATCATTGAAGATGTGTTTGAACCTGAAATAGTACATAAGAACAAGAAAATTTCAAGTTCTAATCACATACTTTGTGAACCTCATGAGTTTGAGGAGGCTGTGTATGGTTTGCACATAACTCAGGTGAAACTAGAAAATCATGTTAAGGTCAAACCAGTGAGAGCTAAGAAACCAGAAAAGCCCAAAATTTCTGATGAGGATTTGTTGCGTTTCATAAATCCAAATGTTTCTAAACCATCTACTGGTCGTGTATTTAAGTTAAAAGGAATTGACACGATGTTCACTGAGAAAGACATTCCAATTAGTATCATTAAACCGGAACTGACTGAGAGTGTGTTTAACAATGAAACTTCCAAGATTCAAGATCTTGAATGTCAGTATGCTCAAGCTAAAACATTAGTTTCATCTTACCCTTTAACTAAAGCTAAGCAAGTTTTAAAACATGCTAAGAAAGTTCAATTTGTAAAATCAACTGGAACCGATACTTTGCAAAGTTTTTCAAACTGTTCTAACTTAGATTTTTACTTGAAAAAGAAATCGGGGTCATCTGAGGATTTAGCTAAGAGTTTTACCAAGAATGTGAGTCATCATCCTTCTGTGTCATATGTTACTGCTAAATCTCAAAACAACCATGTGGACATGCGAAGCTGCTTTCTTTGTGGTCAACAAGGTCATGTTGTGAGAAATTGTGGACATAAGAGTTCTCAGAATCTTCATCCATTTGTCAAGGACCAATCAAAACTGGTTCCTTTGATTAAGGAGATTCTAAAACGACCTGTGTCGTAAGATGATGAGACTCACATCATGTTCTCAAACATGAATCCTCGAAAGGTAGTTCATGTGGATGAAACTTATGGTCAAGTTAAACCAAAGTTTGTTCCAACAGAACCGTAATGCAAGAATGTGAACTCAAATGTAGTTCAAGCTGCTTATCTAAGACGAAAGTCTAAGAAACTTGTAACTTATTCTCAAGTTGCTGAACAACAATTGAATTCAACCAAGTTTAATGTTACTCATGGAAATCAAAAGGTGCCCAAGACTGAGGCATGGGCTGCCTTTTTGAACTAATCATTTTCTTTTGTGTGTAGGGTCCATCCAAGACCATTTCTGGTGAAAACTGGATTATGGATAGTGGATGTTCTCGTCATATTACTGGAAATCTTGACCTCTTAACAAATGTGAGAAATATTCAAGGGGGTTATGTTTTGTTTGCTGGGAATTCTGGGGGTATGATCACACAAGAAGGTGATGTTTCGAATGGGCATATTACTTTTGAAAAAGTCAACTACTATGACAAGGTAGACCATAACTTATTGAGCGTTTCTCAGATCTGTGACAAAAAGTTCACTACTGTATTTACTGATAAAGAATGTCTGATTGGGATATAAGATTCCCGAGGACATGGTTGTCATGAGATCACCTCGATCAAATGATATTTATGTCTTAAATATGAGTTCTAAAATATCAACATCTATCGAAACGTGTTTTGTCTCGAAAGCAACCGAGAAAGACTCTATTCTATGGCATCGTAGAATGGGTCACATTCAAGTTCGAAAGATGAACTATTTAATGGCAAATGACCTAGTTGAAGGTGTGTCTTTTAAGAACTTCAAGTTATCAGATCACTGTATTGCTTGCAAAAAGGCCAAACAGAAGAAAAAGTCGCATCCTTCTAAGTTATTGAATTCCATTGATACTCCTTTTGAGCGTCTTCATATGGATCTTTTTGGTCCAGTGAATCGTGCTAGTATCTCTGGAGATTGGTATTTTTTGGTAGTTACCGATGATTATTCAAGATACTCATGAGTCTTATTTATGAGTTCAAAAGATCAAACACCTGTTCTTGTTCAGAATTTAATCACTAAGATCGAATCACTATACAAACAGAAAGTGAGAAGAATTCGAAGTGACAATGGTACTGAGTTTAAAAATATTCTATTGGTTTTCTTTTGTTTACAAAAGGGAATTCATCGGGAATACAGTGCCCCATACGTACCACAACAAAACGATGTTACTGAACGAAAGAATAGAACGTTGATTGAAGCTGCTAGAACTATGCTTGCTGATTCAAAGCTTCCTGTCCAATTCTGGAATGAGGTGGTGAATACGGCGTGTTATACGCTCAATAGGGTTCTAACTGTTAAGAGACTTAAGAAGACGAGTTATGAGTTGCTGAATAATCGTAAGCCTAACTTAAAGTACTTGGAACCATTCGAATGTCCTTTTACAATGTTGAAGAAAGATGTGGGAAAGTTTGATGAAAAAACCGTTGAAGGGTATTTCTTAGGGTATGCTTCTCCTAAGAAAAGAGTATTTAACTTCACGTCTGGTTTTGTTGAGGAGTAGTACCATATGGACTGTCAAAAGTACACCACACCTCCTCAAGGGAAAGGTCCCGACTGGATGTTTGACTATGATGGCTTATTTAACTCATTTACTCCAACAACTGATCAACCAGATGAAGATTTGGTTCGTGCTTATTTTGAAGAACAACTGGTAATTCCAAGATTTTCAAGTTCTAATGATATTGAAGCTCCAACCAATGATCCAACTGAAGATCCTGATAATGACTCTCCAGTTCTCTTTGATACTGCATCTACTTCGTCTGATAATATTCCAGTTGTTGATCAAGTTATTAAACTTGATATTGATGTTTCATCTCACGAACTGGGAGAGCATTGCACTAATTTATTTGAAAATGTTGAGGTTCCTGAGAATCCCACTCTTAGGATTCATAATTATCATCTAAAAGAAAACATTATTGGAGATCTTGATGTGGGGGTTCAGACACGTCATCAAGTTGCTTCAGCAGGTGAAAATAATGTATTATGTGCTTATACAGATTTGCATTTACCTGGAATTGTAAATCTTGCTAAATTCACTTGCTTTCTATCCCAAGTTGAGCCTACGACGCCTCGTATGGCACTTCAAGATCCTTTTTGGGTAGAAGCCATGCAAGAAGAATTACAGCAATTTGCACGTTTGGGTGTGTGGGATCTTATTGATAAACCCACTAGAGTAAAGAAGGTGATTCCAACTAAGTGGGTATTTAAATGTAAGAAAGACGATCGTGGAGTGATTGTGAGAAACAAGGCACGGTTAGTGGTGCAAGGTTTCCATCAGCAAGAGGGTATTGATTACACTGAGGTATATGCTCCGGTTGCAAGATTGGAGTCCATACAAATCTTTCTGGCCTATGCAGCTTACAAGAACATAAAGGTCTATCAAATGGATGTTAAAAGTGCTTTTCTCATTGGTGTACTACACGAGGAAGTGTTTTTATTACAGCCTCCAGGTTTTGAAGATCCTGATTATCCTGACCGTGTTTATCGTTTAAACAAGGCATTATATGGTCTACATCAAGCCCCGAGAGCTTGGTATGGCACGCTCGCCGACCATCTGACGGATAATGGCTTCAAATGTGGAACTGTTGACTGCACTTTATTTTACAAAAACATTGGTGATGATCTTCTCCTCGTTCAGATTTATGTCGATGACATTATCTTTAGGTCAAAAAACGACGTGTTGTGTAAGGAATTCAAGAAATCAATGCAAACCAAGTTCGAGATGAGTTCGATGGGAGAGATGAACTTCTTTTTAGGGTTGCAGGTTCATCAGTCTGCGAAAGGAATCTTCATCCACCATACTAAGTACGTGAACGACGTCTTGAGCCGATTCAAGATTACTGCCGGAAAACCCCTTCTACTCCTGTCCCCGTGGGTCACAATTTTTCACCGGATGAATTGGAGGATACCGTCGATCCTACCTTCTATCGAGCTATGATTGGTTCTTTGATGTATCTTACTGTTTCTCGACCCGACATAATGTTTGTTGTTTGTTTATGTTCTAGGTACCAAGCTAGTCCCCGAGTGACTCACCTGGCAGCGGTCAAGCATATTCTTCAATATCTAAGGGGCAATCCAGACACCGGGTTATGATACCTCAAGGACGATACATTTGATCTTACCGTTTATTCTAACTCAGACTATGGAGGATGCAAGATTAACTTCAAATCTACCACAGCAGGATGTCAATTTTTAGGAAGCCGGCTTGTTTCCTGGTAGTGTAAGAAGCAGACAACGGTCTCCACTTCAACCGCCGAAGCTAAGTATGTTGTAGCATCGAGTTGCTGTTCCCAGGTTTTGTGGATACAACAACATCTTCGCGACTACGGTTTGAAGTTTCTTACTACTCCTATTTTAATTGATAATTCTGCTGCCATTAGCATCACCAAGAATCCCTTACAACACTCTAAAACGAAACATATCGAAATTCGATATCATTTCATACGAGATTGCTTTGAAAAGAAATTAATTGACATTGAGAAAGTACATACCGATTTTCAAAAAGCTGATTTATTTACCAAAGCATTTGACAAAACGCGTTTTCAATTTTTGCTTGGTTTAATGGCTTGAAGACCCTTGCTGATATCCTGAAAATAGGATAACTATCTTTATTTTCAGTTTATTTTTCCTTTAAATTTTAATTTGTTTTGACTTTTAGGGGGTGAAAATAGAAAATACAAAAATATTGTGCTTTTCGTTTATATAGATAAAACCCCAAAACATTGAAAAATTTAAAAATAAAAAATAGGAAAATCCAAAATCCAAAAATATCTTTTTCTTTCAAAATCGGAAAATCCAAAAATATCTTAAAATTTTAAAAATACAAAAAGATTATGAATTTCAAGTTTATACAGAAAAATCCGAAAAAGACAAAAAGATTGTGAATTTCAAGTTTATACAGAAAAATCCGAAAAAGACAAAAAGATTGTGTTTTTGTAAGGCCCCGTTACCGGTAGCCCTACTTTGGTGTTGGATTTACTCATAAACACAGTTCTACAAATCAGAGTTAATTAAAACTTTACGCGGAATATAAAACTTCAACCATAATATCTTACATAACCTCCAAATATTGTCTTATAAAACATTCATAGTCATTTAAAACAAAACATAGTCTTTAAAACATCACAACATTTCTTCGAGATGGCAGTATCTTCGATTCCATGCCATGTGTCTTCAATCACGCGAGCTGCCTCAACCTATTTGCCTGCGTGCATACTAAAAGTCAGCTACGCTGAGTGAGTTCTAGTTAATCACATAACTTACTTTACATACACATATACGTGCCCGAAGGTACGCATTACATACTTAACCTGCCCATCAATCTTTCATACACATACATAACTAACCTTACGTTATAAAGAGCATTCGACCTACATACCTCGGATATTATTAGGGTCCGGTACCCTCCATCCTAGGATATTATTAGGGTCCGGTACCCTCCATCCTCGGATATTATTAGGGTCCGGTCACCCTTCATCCTCGGATACAATTAGAGTCCGGAACCCTTTCTTCCATACCTTCATAACATACGTTCTATATACATAATCGTAAGTTTCGCACATACATACATCATTCATTCTTCATTTACAACATACATATACCATCAAACCATTTCCTGGCAGTACATGAAATTCCGTAGATCGTTCATGTACCGACAAGAAATCATTCATACATTTCACATAATACATATATGGCATACACCTATCACTTAGGATACGTGTATTAACTAATCACATCGAGTATGCACCCAGCCCCGAAAACATAACAAGGAAATGGGGCTAGAAACTCACATGAATGCGGTTACGTTCACCGTTTATGGTAATTCCTTTCTTGAGCTGTGCACGACTAACTGTATAACAATTACACGTATCAATTAACTATCACTACTTATATCGTCTTTCTAGTCTTAATTATTACCCTCAACAAACGGGCGTCCGGGGGCAGCGCCCCTGGCAGCGGGGTCTAGGGGCGGCAGCCTCTAGCAGGGTCCAAGGGGCAGAGCCCCTGGCTAGGGTCGAGCTTATTTGTAATTAATTAATTCGCTAACTCAAAAGTTCAAGGGCTTATTTGTAATTAATTAATTCATTCTTTTCTAAGTTCAGGGACCATTCTGTCCTTTTGCTAAACTTCTAGTTCGTTACATTGCTCTTAACGAATTGGCTTATCTTGGCGAACTGGTCCAAGTAGCGAATTGAACCCTTTAACGAACTGGTTATTAACGAACTGGACCTTATAATGAATCAGTTCATGTAGCGAATCAGTCCATGTAACGAATTGGACTTTCTAATTCGTTATCTCAGATAACGAATGGTCATAGCGAAGTGGAAGTTAGTTCGTTATATTATCCTTAATGAATTTGATCCATGTAGGGAATTAAACCCTTTAACGAACTGGTTATTAAGCGAACGGGACCTTATAACGAACTGGTCCTTTGACGAATCAATTCTCGTAGCGAATCAGTCCATGTAACGAATTGGACCTTAACGAATCAGAACTTATTCGTTACTTTTTCCTTAGCGAAATGATATAACGAATTGGGGTTAATTCGTCCCTTCCCGCTAAAGAACTAAGGCTCATTCGCTAGTTCTCCGCTAGCAAACTAGGGCTAGGTCAGAGAATGTCAGAAACATTCTCTAACACCTTAACCTCGTACCTAACTTTTCTGGCGCCGCCATTGCCGGAAAATCGGGTTTTCGCCGGAAAAATGAGTTTTGGCTAGTTTTTCACTTTTTTTCGCCCCGTTCGATCCAGATCTGAGCTAGGGTGGTCCCTAAGCTCATCTTAGGTTCGGTTTATACCCGATTCCATCCGAACCTCGTGACTTAAACGGTTTAACGGTGTCGGCTCGTCGTTTCGTGACCAATCTAACGGGTTTAAGTTAATAAAACATCATACTAGTATTACCTCGGGTCGGTGCTTGGTTCCTTCTTGGTTTCGGTTTAGAGAAAGGAAGAGTCTAGAGAGAAAGCTTAAGTGTGTGTTTTGGTGGTGTATGGAATATGTGTGAAATGAGGATTAAATGGAGATTAAGGGTTTATATATTTATTGATCATGGGCTTAAGCCCATGGTCTTTCCTTCTTTCTTTCCTAACCCAAGTCCATAACCCATATTCATTTACCCAACACTATCCCAACTCGTATTCTATTTATCTAAACTGATAACGA
This sequence comes from Bidens hawaiensis, assembly GCF_021521415.1. NCBI lineage: Eukaryota > Viridiplantae > Streptophyta > Magnoliopsida > Asterales > Asteraceae > Bidens > Bidens hawaiensis. Next base: position 512,381 of record NW_027491051.1, on the reverse strand, counting down.
CCCACTATAAAATAACAAAATTTATTTTATTATTATAACCAAAAGTAGGATGTTACAGTTTTTAAGTATGTAAAGAGTAAAACCAAAAAGATTTTTACATACGTTCGCTGAAAAATATGGCAATTACTTCTATTTGAAGGACATATACTTGTATATGTTTGGTCCTAATAATTCTTGTAAATATTCAGGATAGCCATTTATCTAACAATGAAAAGTAATTGGGGTGTTCGTTATGCTTTTTACTTTATTTTCTCGCTGAAAATTATGTCTGTTATTTAAGTTTGTGGAACATGCTTGCATGTTTTGGTCCTGTTATCTACTTGTATATTGATAGGATAGCCATTAATCTATAGACTGAAAGTGACTGGGGCGATTAAATTCATTTTTGATGCTACTCAAAATTTTGAGTTTTTGAAGCAAAAAGAGAAAATGATAGTACATTGATTGATTGAGCCCAAATCCAGTAAGAAATAAGCTTAATAGACTGAGTGCTTAATTGCATTGGTGCATTGGAAGGTCTTAAAAAAGTTGTTAGAGTAAAGAATGTGATATAAACATAAAGAAAAGCCTAATTGAAAGAGGTGTTAGTCTCTAGCAAAAATCTCGGTGAGGATGGCAGAAATGTAATAACCGGTCATACTCAAGCCTTATAGCTGTTGATCACCCAAAAATATAATAAATCAAATAACAAGCGTTAGGATTCTGAACACTGTGAGTCTTTATGTGGCTTCATCATCTGGGTAGTCATAAGCATGAATATTTCACTCGCTTTTAGAGCAAACCCAAAGTCATTAAACTTGATCACTGCTGTACTTCGTACAATCTAAATTACTGACTTGATCAAAATCCGTTGTTAGTCATACAATTGTTCCTCCCTTGTGCGCGTCTTAATACCAATATAAGCAAACTTTCGACTGAGGCAGAGAGGATGAATGACAGCAGTGGTCCGAACAATGTTGGAAACTTAACACAGAAGCGAATTCAGTCAGGGAGATGTAAGAGCACAACAAGAAGATTGAGGTACGTTTGAAAAGGTGAGCGATGAAAGCAAGTTAAAGGGTTGAGGGTATGTAATTATAGCAAATTGTAACAAAGAAGTAGATTTCCAAATTTGTAATTAGACTCAAAATTCGAATAAAATCCAAAACTCCTTTTTTATCCCTATTTAAACTCCTTTTTTATCCCTATCAGACCTAATTGGAAATAATTCCTTACTCATACGTTTTCATTATCTAATATTTACATTTAAAGCATTTAGTGCGGTGCCATGAAATATGGATACTTTACGGAAAAGCAACACGAAATAAACACTAATAATCAACATGCATATGTTAATTTGATTATTAAAACATTTTACAATTTTAAAACTTGGACGCTTATTGAGCTAGCATTGTAAAGCTCACCAAGGATTTAGTAGGTAGATATGTTAATCACGGACTATAAATTAATAGGTTGAATTTCCCTAGAGCATTGGAGATGATTACTAACGGGTAATTATTCATCCAAGCAGGTAAGTATTGCTAAACAAAGTAGAGTTTTGAAATCCAGCTTTACTTGTTTTATTCATCTTTTAACTTCTTCAGTAAAATGTTTTTTCACTCAATATACACCACCCCTATTAAATAATTATATATCAAAATCAAACTTTTTTACCTTTCTTTTTTGTATTACGTAAACTGTTTTCTTCACTCAATATGTATACCATATTGCTTCAACCTATAACGAACCAACTAAAAAAAACTTTACTTTGTTTATAAAAATAATTATTTATTAGTTTATTTTGTCTTTTTGTTTGCACGTATGTACGAAAATTAGAAAATAAAGCGTTAACTTTGGTTTTGGGATTGGGATCCAATCAACGATCAAACTCAGCTCTCATAGACCCGACCACCATTTATAGTATAAATTGCAAACTTTTGTGTTTCATTATGTCACATATATGCATGTGTAAAGATAATGCATGTAGCTAATACCTTTTATTGAATACACATTTTATGAAATAAATTTTTATAATATTTGTATAAACACCTTTATCTATATTATTAAAGTACTAGATTGCTTATACGTGTGTAAACGGACACAATTATTGATATGAGTATGTAAAGAAGATATTAAAAACATATTACTAGTACTGTACTTTCATATTTGATTTGGGATTGTATTTTTCTTATTTATATTTTCTAAACCCTATTTAATCTTGTAATAATTCTTCATTATAAATAAGAAATCAAAATGACAAAACTCTCCCAAATTTTATAATAGTAGATACTTCGTGGAATTTTTTTATAAAATTAACCAATTTTGGAAAAATGCACATTTATTAAAATAATTTGAAAAAATCGAATATCAGTTAAAAAATATACGTTAATGCCAAGCTTAATGAATATTTTTTTCTATAAGTAGATGTATTTTTACTGATCTTTTCTCAAAGCATCCCTTTAAATTTAACAAAAACTGGAATTATATCATAATATTTCAAACTTTCTTATTATATATAATTATAAATTTTTTAAAGAATATTAAAATATTAAAATGGTATTATATTCCAAGTAATAGTCGATATCTTGGTTCTATATAAGTATTTAATTTTTTTTTCTTTTTTTAAATAAAGGAAAACAATTAAATTGTTCATTCATGACTTTCTAATTAGTTAGAAAGTAGAATTCAGTCCAGCTTTAAGTTAAAAAAAGTATATTTCATTAGAAAAAATAGTTTAAGGTTGTTACATTAATATAGTATATATCTATGCATGCAATTATTACATCAAAGTATAAGACAAAGAGAGTACATATCGTTTGAGAAGAGATACAAAATTACAAACTGATATATATGTGCTATAATGATCAAACAACCTGCAGAATCTGGCATTATGAATACGTTAGATTTAACAACACTCATAAGAATCATCTTATACATTTTGAAAAGTAAAAAAAAGGAAAAAAAATGATTAAATTACATTATGAAAATAAAATAGTATACATTCATACAGTATGAGGATTAAGTAATATAAAAAATACACGTTAACTTAATATAGCTCGATAATTAAGGTGACAACTAAAGAGTTAAAAAAGAATACTTGAAATTTCTTTGTATTTTTCTTATCAACCTAATTACAGATTTGTGATTGAAGAAGGAGCATTTTATCTCAAAATATTTAATTATGTGCACATAGATAGTTCTAACCGTTTAACTTGTGTTCATCTCTCACACTACGACTGTTTTGTCATATATTAGGGATCAAAATTACCAAACACGGTTAGTAGAAGTTAGTAGAATGTATTATATATGATATTGCACGTGTTATGGATTTTATCCTTATATTGATATAGGATAAATACCAATTACATATGATTAACGTACCGATTGTTGGATTTTGAGCGTACCTCAAAAGTAAGCAAACGTTTGACTGAGACAGAGAGAATGAATGACAGTAGTGGTCCGAACAATGTTGGAAACTTAACACAGAAGCGAATTCAGTCAGGGAGGTGTAAGAGCACAACAAGAAGATTAGGGCACGTTTGAAAACGTGAGCGATGCAAGCAAGTTAAAGGGTGGAGGGTATGTATTTATAGCAAAGTGTAACAAAGAAGTAGATTTCCAACTTTGTAATTAGACTCAAAATACGAATAAAATCCAAAACTCCTTTGCCATCCCTATCAGACCTAATTGGAAATAATTCCTTACTAATACATTTTCATCATCTAATCTTAACATTTGAAGCATTTAGTGCAGTGCCAGGAAAGATGGATACTTTACTTAAAAGCAACACTTAATAAACACGAATAACAAACATGCATATGTTAATTTGTTTATTAAAACATTTTACAATTTTAAAACGTGGACGCTTATTGAGCTAGGATTGTAAAGCTCACCAAGGATTTAGTAGGTATATATGTTAATCACGGACTATTAATTAATAGGTTGAATTTCCCTAGAGAATTGGAGATGATTACTAACGGGTAATTATTTTTCCAAGCAGGTAAGTATTGCTAAACAAAACAGAGTTTTAAAATCCAGCTTTACTTGTTTTATTCATCTTTTAACTTATTTAGTAAAAAGTTTTTTTTCACTCAATATATACCACCCCTATTAAATAATTATATATCAAAATCAAACTTTTTTACCTTTCTTTTTTGTATTACGTAAACTGTTTTCTTCACCCAATATGTATACCATATTGCTTCAACCTATAACGAACCAACAAAAAAAAACTTTACTTTGTTTATAAAAATAATTATTTATTAGTTTATTTTGTTTTTTTGTTTGTACGTATGTAGGAAATTCGAAAATAAAGCGTGAACTTTGGTTTTGGGATTGGAATCCAATCAACGATCAAACTCATCTCTCATAATCCCGACCACCATTTGTAATATAAATTGAAAACTTTTGTGTTTCATTCTGTCACATATATGCATGTGTTTAGATAATGCATGTGGCTAATACCTTTTATAGAAGACATATTTTATTAAATAAATTTTTATAATATTTGTATAAACACCTTTAAAGACCAAGATTGCTCATACGTGTGTAAATGGACACAATTAACCATATGAGAATGTAAAGAAGATATTAAAAACATATTATGCACTTTCATATTTGATTTGGGATTGTATTTTTCTTATTTATTTTTTCTAAACCCTATTTAATCATGTAATAATTCTTCATTATAAATAAGTAATCAAAATGATAAAACTCTCCCAAATTTTATAATAGTAGATACTTCGTGGAATTTTTTTTTTTTTTGTAAAATTAACCTATTTTGGAAAAATGCACATTTATTAAATAATTTGAAAAAATCGAATATCAGTTAAAAAAATTATACGTTAATGTCAAGGCTTAATGAATATTTTTTTCTATAAGTAGATGTATTTTTACTAATCTTTTCTCAAAGCAACCCTTTAAATTTAACAAAAACTGGAATTATATCATAATATTTCAAGCTTTCGTATTTTATACAATTATAAATTTTTTAAAGCATATTAAAATAAGAAAATGGTATTATATTCCAAGTAATAGTCGATATCTTGGTTCTATATAAGTTTTTTATTTTTTTTCTTTTTTTAAATAAAGGGAAACAATTAAATTGTTCGTTCATGACTTTCTAATTAGTTAGAAAGTAAAATCCAGTCAAGTTTTAAGCTAAAAAAAGTATATTTCATTAGAAAAAATAGTTTAAGGTTGTTATATTAATATAGTATATATCAATGCATGCAATTATTACATCAAAGTATAAGACAGAGAGAGTACGTACCATTTGAGAAGAGATACAAAATTACAAATTAATATATATGTGTTCTAATGATCAAACAACTTGCAGAATCTGGCATTATGAATACGTTAGATTTAACAACACTCATAAGAATCATCTTATACATTTTGAAAAGTTAAAAAAGGAAAGAAATGATTAAATTACGTGATGAAAAATAAAATAGTATACATTCATACAGTATGAGGATTAAGTAATATAAAAAATACACGTTAACTTAATATAACTCGATAATTAAGGTGATAACTAAAGAATTAAAAAAGAATACTTGAAATTAGTTTGTATTTTTCTTATCAAGCTAATTACAGATTTGTGATTGAAGAAGGAGCATTTTATCTCAAAATATTTAATTATGTGCACATAGATAATTATAACTGTTTAAATTCTATTCATCTCTCACACTACGAGTGTTTAATCGTATATTAGGGATCAAAATTACCAAACACGGTTAGTAGAAGTTAGTAGAATGTATTACATATGATATTGCACGTCTTATGGATTTTATCCTTATATTGATGTAGGATAAATACCAATTACATATGATTAACGTACTGATTGTTGGATTTTGTGCGTACCTCAATAGTAAGCACACGTTCGACTGAGGCAGAGATGATGAATGACAGCAGTGGTCCGAACAATGTTGGAAACTTAACACAGAAGCGAATTCAGTCAGGGAGATGTAAGAGCACAACAAGAAGATTGAGGTACGTTTGAAAAGGTGAGCGATGAAAGCAAGTTAAAGGGTTGAGGGTATGTAATTATAGCAAGTGAAACATAGAAGTAGCTTTCCAACTTTGTATTTATACTCAAAATTCGAATAAAATCTAAAACTCCTTTGCCATCCCTATCAGACCTAATTGGAAATAATTCCTTGCTCATACGTTTTCATCATCTAATATTTACTACAGAAAAGCAACACCAAATAAACACGAATATTCAACATGCATTGGTTAATTTGTTTATTAAAACATTTTACAATTTTAATAGGTGGATGCTTATTGAGCTAGGATTGTAAAGCTTAACAAAGATTTAGTAGGTATATATTTTAATCAGTGAATATAAAATAATAGGTTGAATTCCCTTATAGCATTAGAGATGATTACTAACGGGTAATTATTCATCCAAGCAGGTAAGTATTGCTAAACAAAGTAGATTTTAAAATCTATCTTTACTTGTTTTATTCATCTTTTAACTTATTTAGCAAAAAGTTTTTTTTCACTCAATATACACCACCCCTATTAAATATTAATATATCAAAATCAAACTTTTTTACCTTTCTTTTTTATATTATGTAAGCAGTTTTCTTCACTCAATATGTATACCATATTGCTTCAACCTATAACGAACCAACAAAAAAAACTTTACTTTGTTTATAAAAATAATTATTTATTAGTTTATTTTGTTTGCACGTATGTATAAAATTCGAAAATAAAGCGTGAACTTTGATTTTGGGATTGGGATCCAATCAACGATCACCCCCTTCTCTCATACACCCGACCACCATTTGTAATAAAAATTGCAAACTTTTGTGTTTCATTGTGTCACATATATGCATGTGTATAGATGATGCATGTGGCTAATACCTTTTATAGAATACACATTTTATGAAATAAATTTTTATAATATTTGCAAAAACACCTTTATCTATATTATTAATGTACTATATTGCTTATACGGGTGTAAATAGACCCAATTAACCATATGAGTATGTAAAGAAGATATTAAAAACATATTACTAGTACTGTACTTTTATATTTGATTTGGGATTGTATTTTTCTTATTTATTTTTTCAAAACCTTATTTAATCTTTTAATCATTCTTCATTATAAATAAGAAATCAAAATGATAAAACTCTCCCAAATTTTATAATAGTAGATACTTCGTGGAATTCTTTTCTAAAATTAACCAATTTTTTAAAAATGCACAATTATTAAAATAATTTGAAAAAATCGAATACCAGATAAATTATATTATACGTTAATGCCAAGGCTTAATGAATATTTTTTTTCTATAAGTAGATGTGTATAACTGATCTTTTCTCAAAGCATCCCTTTAAATTAAACACAAACTGGAATTATATCGTAATATTTCAATCTTTCGTATTTTATACAATTATAACTTTTTAAAGTATATTAAAATAAGAAAATGGTATTATATTCCAAGTAATAGTCGAAATCTTGGTTCTATATAAGTTTTTGATTTTTTTTATTTTTTTAAAATAGGAAAACAATTTAATTATTCATTCATGACTTTCTAATTAGTTAGAAAGTAGAATTCAGTCTAGTTTTAAGTTAGAAAAAAGTAGATTTCATTAAAAAGAATAGTTTAAGGTTGTTACATTAATATAGTATACATCTATGCATGCAATTATTACATCAAAGGATAAGACAAAGAGGGTACGTACCGTTTGAGAAGAGATACAAAATTACAAATTGATATATATGTGCTCTAATGTTCGAACAACCTGAAGAATCTGACATTATGAATACCTTAGATTTAACAACACTCAAAAGCATCATCTTATACATTTTGAAAAGTAAAAAAAAAGGAATAAAAAATGATTAAAATAGAATACTTGAAATTACTTTGTATTTTTCTTATCAAGCTAATTAAATATTTGTGCTTGAAAATGGAGCATTTATCTCAAAATATTTAATTATGTGCACATAGATTGTACTAACCGTTTAACTTGTGTTCATCCCTCACACTACGATTGTTTTGTCCAGTGATTGTCTCGTCAAAACCTCCTCGAATTTTTATATGTACTAATCGGATAGTTAAACAATATCCTCTTGGTTGAGCAAAACATAACAACCAAATTATCAACTCGTTTACATCTTGTGTATTCAACCCATTTACTGTTCGGTATACATACGTACACGCCCATAATAATCTCTAATACTCTTGGGGAATTCAACCTATTAATTTACAACCCAAATTAAACTTACCTGCTTATTGTCCCGGTGACACCCGTAATAAGTGATTAATCAAGTGGTATACACATCCTTGGTGAGCTTTACAATCTTAGCTTGATACATGTCCACCTATTAAAACCAAATTTTGATAGATTCATCAGATAAACTAAAACCACAAGTTAGTTGTTACTTGTAGTTTACTACAATTTAAGTGTAGAGTATCTATTAAATACAATATTAATTAATTAAGTAGTGATGTAACCGTAAGAGAGAAATGTAAGGTCCCGTTCCCGGTGCCTCACATCTGGTCGTTGGATTTACTCATTCACATAGTTCTACAATCTTAAAACTTTCACGGAATATAGAACTTTAACCGTTCATTACAAAACAACTAATCTTTCTTTAAAATCATATTTAAATCGTCACTTTTCTTCCATCTTTAGATGCCAGCCATTCAATCCATGGCATGTGTCATCCTCATGCCCTCTCAATGAACATATGTACCTGCGTGCACACTAAAAGTCAACTACGCTAAGTGAGTTCTAGTTAATCAGGTAACATACAATTCGTTCTCGTACATCTCTACACGTATCCGAAGACACATATTATTACTGTAACCCTATATAGTTATCCATAAGAGGAACGTCACATAATATCAAATAAGGGAATCAGTAATATTACCCGTACTGTATATGTTTTCCATAAAAGGAACAATCTCTATATATATATTATCCATAAAAGGAACGCCCTATATACTATCCATAGAAGGAACACGATGCTATCCATAGAAGGAACAATTTACTATCCATAGAAGGAACACGATGCTATCCATAGAAGGAACAATATACTATCCATAGAAGGAACAATATACTATCCACAGAAGGAACATCCTATATACTTTCCATAGAATGAACATTGTATCTACGCTACTATTTAATATCCATGTAAGGAGCATAAACTTTATTATTAAATTTCCATATAAGGATCACTAATAAGATCCGCATACCTTTTCTACTCTATCACTTCCCGGGTCTATATCCAATAGAAGTTAGAGGGATTTGCCATCCTAACTTACTATATCAGACATAGAACCTGCATACTGTTCATACACTTGCTTCTCCATACCATACGTACAACTATAATCATCTTTCTTAACGATACGTGCAATATCCGAAGATCGTTCACGTACCAACAAGTAGTCATTCCTATCTATCACCTATATCATATATAGCATACACTTACCACTTAAGGTAAGTGTATTAACTAATCACATCGAGTATGCACACAGCCCCGAAAACATAACAAGGAAATGGGCTAGAAACTCACCTGAACTCGGTTACTTCTTCCGTTAATGGTTACTCCTTTCTTTGGCTGTGCACGGCTAGCTATATAACAATTATGCGTATCAATTAACTATCACTACCCATAACGCGTTCCTGGTCTAATTATAACCCTCAACGAACGGGGGTTCGGGGGCAGCGCCCCTAACAGCGGGGTTCTAGGAGCGGCAGCCCCTAGCAGGGTCCAAGGGCAGAGCCCCTGGCTGATTTGTGGTCTAATTCGCTATTCTTGTTCGTTATCTCATCATAACTTGATTCGTCGTCTGGTTCGTTATCCTCACATAACGAATTGGCAAGTAACAAATCACCTGATTCGTTACTTGATTCGTTATGCTAATTCGTTGTCTGAACATCATCTGATTCGTTACCTTAACATAGCGAATGAGCATATAACGAATTACCAGATTCGTTATCTTATCTAACGAATGGATAGATAACGAACTTAAGAACTAATTCGTTATCAAGTCTCACGAATTGGGTCCCATTCGTTATGAACTCGTAACGAATTGGTCAATCATAACGAATCATCTATGTTCTTATCCAGACTTTGACTTAGGGTCAAAGTCAAAATCGTCAAGAACACCCAACAGTCAAACTAATTTAGATCTGTGATTAAACCTTCATTTCTTAACCAAAAATCATGATTTAGGTATCATTGGAATCGTCTAAGCAGCGCCTACAAACCCTAACCATTCAATCGTTCAAAACATCGGGTTTACAGGGTGCGATTTATGTATATATGTTACGGGTCTTCATACTAACAATTAGCCTATCAAACTGAAATCAATTTCAGTAAGTTTAGCTTTGTTGGATTCGTTTTTACCATACTAAAACGGATCTATGATTTCTAGACTAAATCCGGACTTAAATGAACAATTTCGAGCTATAAACGTACCTTAAACGAGTCGAACTACGAACACGATTAAGCCTTGATGTTGTTTTGGTCCGTCACGACGTTCCAGCACCAACAAGCTCGGGTTTTCGCCTTCGAATCTTGGTTCGGGTTATAAGATGGTGTTGTGTGTGTTTTTCTAGGGTGTAGGCTATGGTGTAGAGATAGATAATAATGGAAAGGATTAGGGTTTAAGGGGTATTTATACTCCCTTAAGCCCATGGACCTAAAGCTCATCTTTCCTTCTTGGTCCATAATTAATTCCATCTAATTAGCCTACTTGAACTATCTTTGTTATTTTATTACTTCTCTACTAACTCAAGTAATCTTTCCCTTCATAAATAAATAATATATAAAAATATTATTCTTGGAAATTTCGGGATATTACAAGAAAGGTGAGTCACATTGCTCTCCCACTCTTCCAGCTTTTCTCCTTAGTAGGAATTAATGTTACTCTCTAGGTGTGAATTGATGAAGTTGTATACTTTTTCGTCTTTAGCTAACAAGAAATTGTTTTAAAAAAAATAATACCTATGAATAATACAGTATATAATCTTTTTTGTGGTTTGTGTATCTTGGTATGGAACATGGACCAGACCTACATGGTCAAACTATATTCTGTTCAAGTTCAAATGTGCACATTATATATGTCCATTTTTTTATTGGTCGTTTTATTTAACTTTATATTTGAAAAATCAGCCATTCCATCAAACTGAAAGAGAGAAAGGTGAGTCACATTACTCTCCCACTCTTCTAGCTTTTCTCCTTAATAGGAATGAATATTACTCTCTATGTGTGAATTGATGAAGTTGTATACTTTTTTGTCCTTAGCTAACAAGAAATTGTTTTAAAAAAATACCTATGAATAATATATAATCTTTTTTGTGTTTTGTGTATCTTGGTATGGTACCTAAACTAGACCTACATGGTCAAACTATATATTGTTCATGTTCAAATGTGCACATTATGTCCATTTGTATTGGTCGTTTTCTTTAACTTATATTTGGAAAATCAGCCATTTCATCAAACGTTATGTACCTAGTGAAATTTAAAGTAGCTGGTGTTAAATCTGACTCATTGTCATTGCTATATCAAATCTTAAATATTGGAATTAATTTGTTTATCATACGTTACCCTTATCTAGCCTTTGAAGCATTTAATGGGTTTATGAAAATTGATCGCATACTTTAGGGGTACTAAGAAAGGCAACACAAAAAAAAGCATGAATAATCAAGATGAACACAACCCAATTAAGTTGCCTAATAAATATAGAAATCAAGATGTCTAGAAAGATTCGGGACATTAAAGATGTGTATTTTCTGGAAAAGGGTTGAAACGTGTCAAGGTGGCGTAACCAAAAAAACGTTATTTAAAAAAAAGATTATATTTTTCATAGTATTTGTTATTAAAACACTGATAGAAAATAGCACATTTTGGCAAATAGCACATACCCACAATATTCCAACAAAATAGATTCGTGAAAAAAAAAGCCGTGCTAGATCAAGTTCCCGGCAAATTTGCTACAGTTTTTGCTGCAGATTTACGACAATTATTAGTTTAGGCGAAAATTTTGCCACAATTGCTTTTCCTACAAGCTAATGACAAGTTTGTCACCGTTTTATTAAAAAAGTTTAAATTAATTAGGAAACTTGGTTTTTATTGGTCATAACTATTGCCTTTTGGTCATTGTCTGTCCCAACTAACGAATTGGTCCCTTATGGTCCCAACTTTTAATGTATTTGTTCCTAACGGTCCACGGCTAACAGAATCCTAACGCTGTTAATTTCAGGTCGTCGGAAAAATGTTTTTGGCCAGAAAAGTCAATTTTTTTGCTGGAAAACACCACCTGAACACCGCCACCACCACCAATTGACTCACCACAAACTAACCACCATCAACTGATTCCGATGATGGTTCTAGGGTTCCGGCGACCTCAATAATTTGGGCTTTTACTAGAAAAATGTTCCTAATGGTACGATACAAAATTACTGTAAGGCCCGTTACCGGTGCCTACTTTGGATGTTGGATTTACTCATAAACTCAGTTATAAATATCAGAGTTAATTAAAACTTTTGCGGAATATAAAACTTCAACCATAATATATATTACACAACCTTCAAATCTTGTCTTTGCAAACATTCATCATAATTTAAACATAAAACATAGTCTTTAAATACATCATAACATTTCCTTGAGATGCCAGTATCTTCAATTCCATGCCATGTGTCCTCATCAAGCGAGCTGCCTCATTCTACTCACCTGCATGCATACTAAAAGTCAGCTACGCTGAGTGAGTTCTAGTTAATTAGGTAACATACAATACATCCATACACATTCTTATTTACGCACCCGAAGGTACATATACATACATAGTTCTTTACCTTTCTTCGTACGTTCATACTATCATACTTTCCTTCTTTCCTTTCTTCGTACATATACATACATAGTTCTTTACCTTTCTTCGTAGGTACATGCCATGTGTCCTCATCAAGCGAGCTGCCTCATTCTACTCACCTGCATGCATACTAAAAGTCAGCTACGCTGAGTGAGTTCTAGTTAATTAGGTAACATACAATACATCCATACACATTCTTATTTACGCACCCGAAGGTACATATACATACATAGTTCTTTACCTTTCTTCGTACGTTCATACTATCATACTTTCCTTCTTTCCTTTTATACATACACATATACATATACCTCGTCCTAAAACATTCACAGATATTATTAGGGTCTGTTCCCTACATCCGCGGCTATTATTAGGGTCCGTTCCCTACGTTCGCGGATATTATTAGGGTCCGTTCCCTACATTCGCGGATATTATTAAGGTCTGATCTCTACATTCGCGGATATTATTAGGGTCTGTTCCCTTTTTAACCATCCCTTCCATACGTACATACATCATTTGTATATCATAAATATATATATCCATCATATCATTAAACTGTCCCTTGACGGTACATGCAATACCCGAAGATCGTTCATGCATCATCAAGCATTCATTCGTACATAAATCATACATGGCATACACTTACAATTTAAGGTAAGTGTATTAACTATCACATCGAGTATGCACACAGCCCCGAAAACATAATAAGGAAGTGGGGTTAGAAACTCACCTGAATGCGGTTACGTTCACCGTTTATGGTTATTCCTTTCTTGAGCTGTGCACGACTAACTGTATAACAATTACACGTATCAATTAACTATCATTACCCGTATCGTGTTTCTAGTTTAATTATAACCCCCAACGAACAGGGGTCCGGGGGCAGTGCCCCTGGCAGCGGGGTTCTAAGGGCGGCAGCCCCTAGCGGGGTCCAAGAAGCAGAGCCCCTGGCTGGGGTTAAGCCTAATTCGTTATCAAAACACAGCCTAATTCGTTATCTGCACATGATCTGATTCGTTATCCTGCTTCATTGTCTTAACATAACGAACGGGTGAACTAATTCTTTATTTGGACATAACGAATTGGTTAACTGATTCGTTATCTTGCCATAATGAATGGGTGAGCTAATTTTCGTTATCTTACCATAACGAATTGGTGAACTGATTCGTTATCTTGCCATAACGAATTGGGTTAGTTAATTTGTTACCTTATCTTAACGAATTACATCAGTCTTATCTGAATCTTTGACTCAAGGGTCAAAGTCAAAATCGTGAAGAACATACACAGTCAACATCATCGTATTTAGCAATCTGACCTCAAATCTCAACCAAATGACAAGAATTTGGTATCTACGGACTCGGAATCCTAGAGCCAACGAATCCCAATCACCCATTCATTCAAACATCGAGTTTTAGAGGGTGAGATTTGTTTATACATACATACGAGTTCTTTATACACAATTAACCCATCAAATGCTAATCAATTTCGGTAATTTTTGATGCATTGGATTCGTTTTTACCATCTAAACATAGATCTAAGATTCCTAGATATAAACCGAACCTAAGCGAATAAGTTCTAGATATAAACGTACCTTAAACGAGTCGGTTAGGAACAAATACGTTAAAAGTTGGGACCGTCAGCAGCCAATTTGTTAGTTGGGACTGGCAGTGACCAAAAGACGATAGTTGAGACCAATAAAAACAAATTTTCCAATTAATAATAATAATAATATCATTAACAAAAATAATTAATCAGGATTGACAAACACTAAAATTTCGATTTCTGGCAAACTTACCACAAAGTGTTAATTAAACTTGCTACAGACTTCCTACAAAACCTTAAAAAAAATGCTAAGCTTGCTATAAAACCTTATAAAACACTGCCACAAACTTGCTACAAATTAGGAGTAGCTAGTGCCTAAACATGACCCATTGTCATCCTTATATCAAACCTTACTTGGAATTAATTTGTTGTTCATAAGTTACCATTTAAAGAGATGGAAGAGTGAGAGAGTAATGTGACTTGCCTTTTTTTCTCTTTCGGTTACAGCACTACTTAATTAAGTTGTTTGTTTAATATATACTCTACCCTTACAAGAGTAATTGTGGTTTTTGTTTATCGGATGATTCGGTCAAAATTACTGTTTTAATAGGTAGACGCGTATCAAGCTAGAATTGTAAAGCTCCTCATGGATTTTGTGGTGTATACCACTTGATTACTCACTTATTAGGGGTTCACCATGACAATAAGCAGGCAGTGATGGATCTAGGATTTATGCTCAATGAGATCTCGATTTATCTGTGTTTAGTATTTTCAGGTCGATTGTTGTTTGGTTGGGTCGAGGTGAGGAACATAATAAAAAAATGACAATTACTCAATATAAAACATACAAAATATGATGTCACTGAACACGAGAAAAAAAAAACATTGCAGAATTTTAAAGTTATTCCCTACGAATTTTCATCTTTTGAAACAAACCATCACATCTTCAACCAAAATGTTGCAAAGAAGTTCTCTTTCGATATAAAAAAAAATCACTCATATAATTATATCACCCATTTGATTACGTAAATCTGTCTTCACATGTTTCATTGATGAGAATACTTTCAAACACTTGACATTGCAACCAGTAGACCTAATGTTAACTTTAATAAATGATAGAGAAACTGATATTAGCCCTAAAATTCATGTTTTTAACAATTCTTGCATAACTAGCCGTAATATTCAAACTTTTAACCAATCTAAGTCAATAGTTATAAAAAAAAGGACAAAGTAAGAGACAAGTTTTTAACAATTCGAAAATACAATATACAATTACCCAAATTAAATCGAACAAATAGTTGAGTTGAATTAGAAAAAAAGGGTTTGAGTTAAAAAAAGAAAGGAAAGAAATAAGGAAAAAATTGGTCTAACTGATATTATCCCTAATATTCAAGTTTTTAACAATCTTGGCGTAAATAGCCAATAATATTCATTTTTTAAACAAGACTAAGTCAAGAAATGCAACAAAAAAGACAGAGAGAAAAGTTTTTGACAATTCAACATACAATTATCAAGATTAAATCTTAAAATTATTAATAGTTAAGTTGAATTAGAAAAAAGGGGTTGAGTTAACAGTAAAAAGAAATTAAAAAAATAACAAAAAAAAAAGAAAAATAAAGGACCAAGGAAAAAATGATTTAGGCGGGACTTGAACCCATAAATAACCCCTTAGTCCCTTAGTTGTTAAACTACATAGTTACCAACAAACCAAAGTAAATATTAATATTGTGTGTTCCATATATCATTATTATAGGGTCTGAAAGGTTAAAGGTACCCCCTTGTTACTTGTCATACCCCCTTCCCCTCCTGAAAAAACCAACTTTTATATTACCCATCTAAATCATATAATTAACAAATTAGCACAAATTAAGGATTTTGGATCATTTTCTTACAATGATGTGTTTTATTTTTATGATTTCGGGTTTAAAGTTTAGTTTTTTGGGTTTAGGGTTTTTTTTTGGTAAAAGGGCATTGCCCTTGATAAAATTTACTAAAAAATTACTGAAAAATAAAGGGATATTGGTTTATAATACTTCCAACTTTCACTCATTGGACGATAACATTTCCAACTAACGATTTCTCTCCCACCACTCCCAATTTTCACCCTATTTGTTTTTGCCACTCCCGAACTTAACGAACCTTAACTCCGTTGGTTTTCTAGATGACGTGGAATTTTTTATAAATAAAGAGTAGTTTGTTGGTCCCACACCATATCCTTTCTTCAACATAAAACCTCAACAACCACCGTGTCCAGAGACCTCGTTTTTTCGATGAATTTCATTTTTCCGGTTACATCGTCCTTCCGACAATGGAGATGGTGCAAAGGTAAAAAGACGATGGAGATTATGGAGAATGTACACCGGTGGAGAGATGACGAAGGTAGTGCTCGCCGGAAACCTGCAACTCGTTTTTCCGGCAAGCAGATGATTCCGGAAGGTGGTTGGCTGAGACACTGGTGGTGGCGGAGGGTGGGGGTTGTGGTTGTTGTGGCGGTGGGAGGTGACATGACGGATGCGGTGCTCTCCGGAAACCTACAACTCGTTTTTCCGGCAAGCAAAGGATTACCTCGAATTGCTGCTCTATTTTTAATGGTGGAACTCGGCGGAAAAACGCCGAGGCGGAGACAAACAAATTTGAGCTTAGGATTTTGACCAACAACTACCTCATTTGAGTTTGGGATTTTGATCGGTAGTGATGGAGGCGGTGGAGGTTTGTGGTGGTGAAGATAATGAGGCTGGCCGTGGTGGTGAAGGTGGCGATAGAGGCCGGAAGTGGTGGAGGTATGTGGTGGTGGTGTTATGGTGCAAACGGTGGTGGTGTGTGTCTGTGTGTGTGTATATATATATAATTTGTTAGGTTTATCTTTTTTTAAATAAGGTACTTTTCACATAGCATGTCACGTCAGAAAAAAAACTAACGGAGTTAGGGTCCGTTAAGTTCGGAAGTGATATAAGAAAATAAATTACAAGTTGGGAGTGATGGGAGACAAATCGTTAGTTGGAAGTGTTATCGTCCAATTAGTGAAAATTGAGAGTATTAAAAACCAATATCCCAAATATAAAAGATGATTGCATACTATTGCATCTCCTGGACATTTGACCATGAAGGGGGTTGACCACAATTCAAAAGAAAAAAAACATACTAACTAGCCCAAAGACATACAGTTTGTAGCATACTTTAATACTCCAAGCTAACACACAACTTAAAACTGAAAAAGATGATCATGTAATCAATTTGACGAACCAATCTTCTTAACAACTTACGTCTTCTATGTGTTCCATCGTCCATATGATACATACTAAATATTGCATACTCTTCATGTTGCAAATTAAACTAGGCAAAGAGGTGTAGCACGGGGTAGAGATCCACAAATCAGGTTTTTAAATTCCTGGTTTTGGGTATGAAACCAGATTCGGGTATGACTGGTATTGGAAAATCAGGTATTGACAATACCCTGGTCGGGTTCGGGTCTGGGTATTACCTCTAGAAACCATACCCCTATGTATCGGTTTCGGGTCGGGTATATAACCGGGCATTTTAATATCTTATTTTCAGGCATTGAGAAAAACCATATTTTTGGGGGTTTTTCGGGTTTTTTCATGTATAGATTGAATTTTTTAAGGGGTTGCATATTTTCGGTGTATTATTCAGGGATTCTTTGGGTAATTTCAGGTATACATCGGGTATTTGAAAAACCCGGTTCCGGGTATGCAACCGGTTCTGGTTTTCGGGTATACTGGCTACAAATCGGATTCGATTCGGGTACAACGTTTGGTACTGAAATGCATACACTATCTGTACCCTACGGGCATTTCGAATACCCGATCTATACCTGAAAAATACCTTAAAAATAACCGGAAAATACACTTAAAAGTTCAACCTTTTAAAAAATTCAATTTATATCCGAAAAATACCGGGAAAAAAAGCAAAAAAAACCAGAAAATATGGTTTTTTCAATACCCTAAAATAGGTTATTCAAATACCCGGGTTTAGAATACCTGGTTCTATACCTGAACCTGATGCATAGGGTATGGTTTTGAGAGACATTACCTGGACCCGAACCCGACCCGATTTTCCAATACCCGGTCATACCCGAACCCGGTCCCATACCCGGAACCGGGTATTTGAAAAACCCGACTTGTGCACCTCTACGCCTAGAGGTGCACAAATCGGGTTTTTCAAAAAAACCGGGTTCGAGAATGGAACCGGGTTCGGCTATGACTGTGTATTGGAAAATCGGATAATGACAATAACCGAGTCGGGCTCGGGTCCGGTATGGAACCGGGTATTCTAAAACCGGGTATTTCAATACCCTATTTTCGGATATTGAAAAAACCCTATTTTCAGGTTTTTTCGGGCTTTTTTTCCGAGTATAGATTGAATTTTTTAAAATGTTCACTTTTTAGAGGTATTTTTCGGGTATACATCGGGTATTTGAAATACCCGGTTTTGGGTATTGGAAAATCCCGGTTGCGGGTGTGGAACCGGTTCGGGTATGACCGGGTATTGAAAATCGGGTATTGGCAATAACCGGGTTGGGTTCGGGTCCGGTATAGAACCGGGTATTCTAAAACTGGGTATTTGAATACCCTATTCCGGGTATGGAACCGGTTCGGGTTTTTGGGTATTACCGGGTACAATTCGAGTCCGATTCGGGTTCGGGTTTTACTACCGAAATGCATACCCTATGTGTAGGGTCGAGTACGGGTTTGGCTATTAAAAACCCTGGTATTAAAAAAATCTGTTCCGGGTTTTTATTTCGGGTCCGGTTTCAAGTTCAATTTTTTTTTGCACATCTATCTACACCCCACTATAGGTGTACAAATCGGGTTTTTTCTAATACCCGGGTTCGGGTATGGACCGGTTTCGAGTATGATCGGGTATTGGAAAATCGGGTATTGAGAGAAATCGTTCGGGTAGGGTATTGAGAAGAAAAACTCAAAATGCATACCCTATCCATACCCTACGGGTAGGGTCGGTTCCGGTTTCGGGTATAGAATACCCGGGTAAAAAAAACCAGTTCCGGGTATTTTTTTCGGGTCCGGTTCCGGGTACGGGTTTTTTTTCACCTCTACGCCCCACTATCCATACTTTTTTCTTTAAGCTCAAGGTGGGGCTTGTTTCATAAGCCCAAAGAGCCCACAAATTTGATCCCGTTCAATTCTTTCCTAGCCCAAACAATCAATTTGATAAACCCATGTATCTCATCCGGATGAAGACCATACCCGGTTTAATGGAAGTTAATCCGCATCCAAATTCAGTGCATAAGGCCCACCAAAATAAAAATGCTGGCACAAAATAAACAATCAATTCATTTAGTGGACCCTCCCCACTATGCCATAAAACCCGATGCCTACGTAATGCATTTCAAATCAAATATAATAAAGGAACCCATATAAAACAAGTGTTCCCTTCACAATCAATGTTGTTGAAACTGGACCGGACCGGCCGGTCGAACCGGTCCGACCGGGATTCGGTCCACCGACCGGTCCGGTTCACATAGTTTGCTCGGCTGACAGGGAACCGGCTGGTCTGAACCGGTTGCCGGTCGAACCGGAAAACCGACCGGTTGAACCGGTTTTCTAAGAAAAAAATATTTTTTTTGAAAAAATCATTTTTTAAGCTTGATCCGTCATTTTTTACTAAATTTGTTCGGCCGGTCCGATCGTTGAACCGGTGAACCGGTAGACCATCCGGTTTGGTGTCTTGTTGGGTTATGAAAACATTGTTCACAATAACTAAAATTTTTATTTTCTAATTTATTATTTTCTAGGGTTTTCTTTTATCTATTTTTCTATTCTAATTCACAGGTTATTAATATTCCAGATTCATCTTCACATACAAATCCTTTTTTCCATCTCAAGCATGACCTTTTTCACCATCTTCGATCCAGATTTTTTTTCTTGGTTCGTCATAATCTTTAAGTACTGTCAAACACCGATAATCAAACTAACACCCATCCTGTGGTTAATAGTTATTAATTAAATCGATGAACCATACTTCAAGAATCCGGATCTTTAATTTACTGATACGCAATATTTTTTCATCCGAATCTTACCCGTGCTTCAATTAAATCGATGAGCACCCGGTGATTTATTATCCTCTTGATTAATCAACGCTTCAATTTCATCAGAACTATGGTATGTTATTTTAATTTCAGGTTTATGTTTCCTAATTGCAATTAAATCGATAACACTCACCCTATGATTGCCACATACTGAAATTGTTTTGTTTAGTATACAATAGTTTGGAAATGTTTAGGTTATAATTGTTTTGTTTTGTAATCTGTTTGAGATTTCGTAACTTGACATTCGAATTTTCGGTTTGGGTCGGGTCAGTCAGTTTGGCTAAGATCACATTAGTGGTGATACTTTGATGTTCCCTTCATTATTGTTGTACGTTTAATTATTAAATTCTTAAACCCATTAAAACATAGTAACTCTTATTTCTAGGATTATGTAGGTTGTTAGCTCGAGCCCGGATATAATAAAGATTTATACGACATTTGTGTTTTGGTTTCTCATCTTTGATGTGTGTTCTTTAAAATTTGAGTATTTAATACCTTTGTTAGTGCTTTGTTATGTGTTTCATTCATTCATTGACCCTGTATTGCATAATGTATTTCTGTCTTTTAATATGTTAGATGTATATAACGTTTAGGATTACGTGGTGGTGATTTGGTAGTCACAAACTAGATTGTTTGGTGTAAAATGAATTTGGTGTCACCGGATCAAATAGCACCAATTCCATCTCTGGTTCTTCTATTTGCTGAACAGTTGCGTCTACGCGAGCTAGCAAATTTGGCATCTATGTCTGAACCGTTACTATATATGAACCGTTACTATATACCCTAACTCGAAATGCTACACATCGTGATTTTACAATAGTATGTGTAAGGCCCCGTTACTGGTGCCCTACTTTGGACATTGGATTTAATCATAAACACAGTTCTAAATATCAGAGTTAAATAAAACTTTCGCGGAATATTAAATCTTTAATTAATTGTTACATATTACTTCATAAACATGTCTTACAAACATTCCTATCTTTCAAAATAAACGTCAACAATGTTAAAACATCTTGAGTCTTCGGATGCAAGTCTCTTTTTTGTCCACCATGTGCCCGCTCAAGCTAGCTGCCCCTAAATACTCACCTGCGTGCATACTAAAAGTCCGTTACGCTGAGTGAGTTATATTTAATCAGACGACATACAATACATACACATATCATACATACATACATACATACATATTCGAAGATACATATTCATACTTAACCAGTTACCCTTCTATCATACATACACACACACACACACATACCTAAGTCCACAGAGAGTATGTTCATAGTCCGCCGTCTATACCTATACTCAAGGTCGGGAACACGTAAAAGGTCCGCAGTCCTTACCTATGTTCATCATTTATGGTACGTGCAAGGTTCGTAGTCCTTCCCTATACCATCCTACATTAACAACACGTACAAGGTCCACAGTCCTTCCCTATGTTGCAACCTAATTCATAGCACACACGAAGTCCGCAGTCCTCCCCTATGCTACCACAATACAATTACAGCACGTATAAGGTCTGCGGTCCTTTCCTATACTGGCTCCTAGCTAAAGTACGTATAAGGCCCACAGTCCTTAACTACGTTCTCATCTATCATTTGTATCATGTATAAGGCCCGCAGTCCTTAACTACGCCATCACGTGCCAAGTCTATGTCCAACAGAAGTTTGAGGGATTTTCCATCCTAACTTACTACGTCAGATGTAGAACTCACATAACATTCATGTACCTGCATACACATACTTCACATAGACAACAATTACATCGTAGCATAAGAACACTCTAAGCGTTCTTCAAATCATTCATTTAACAATCATACTCCTTGTCGATACGTGCAATATCTGAAGATCGTTCACGCACCGTGAAGCATTCATTCATACATAATCATACAAGGCCTACACTTACCACTTAAGATAAGTGTATTAACTAATCACATCGATTATGCACACTGCCCCCGAAAACATAACAAGGAAGTGGGGTTAGAAACTCACCTGGATCCTGTTACGTTCTCCGTTCAATGTTATTCCTTTCTTTAACTGAGCTCTGCTAACTGTATATTAATCACATGTATCAATACTTATTCTAATCATATTATTCATGTTTCACCAGAAATGGTTAAGTCTGGTATATTCTAATAGCTTTGTATTTGAATACCTTGTATTCGAATGGTATTAGAATACATTTGTATTCTAATGATCACATTGTTATCTAATGATCACATTGTTATCTAATGATCACATTGTATTCTAATGATCACATTGTAAGCTAATGATCATATTGTAAGCGAGTTCTCATTGTATGCGAGTTATTTATATGTAATCGATCATCCCTCTGTAATCGACTTCCATAGTATAATTGATTATCTCATTGTAATCAAATTTGCTTGATGTAATCGACTAAGGTACATGCAATCGAGTCACTGGTGTATGCGACTAAGGACATTGTAATCGAGTCATTAGTGTATGCGACTAAGGACATTGTAATCGAGTCATCACTTTGTAAGCGAGTATAAGCAATATAATCGATTTTGATTATTGTAATTGAACTGGACCATGTAAGCGACCAGAAGCAATGTAATTGAATGAACTGAACCTTATTCAAATAATAGTTCACGGTTTAGTCTTTGTCATTATTATTTTGTACTCGTTTTAGCCATATCACCTTATTATGGCTCGTTATTGACCCCTAAATGTTTCCTTAACAGGTTTCGGCCAAAACTTAACCCGGGTAACCATAAAGTTCGAACCTTTGTGGCTAAAACGTTTAAGGCTAGATCTAGGGTTTCCTTTATGAGCCGTACATAACCATGGGTTCGTTAAGTTCATTTTAATCACCAAGTTTGCAACTTTATGATTTATCTAGTCCCGATCTACTCTATGTTTAAGTTTAATGGCTAACCGTTCATAAAAACATAAACTTTTAAGATCAAGAACGCACCTTTACTCGTTTTTAGGTTTTGGTTTAGCTTGGTGATGAACTTAAATCTTGTATCTTACTTGTAAGGTTAAGATTTATCAAGATTTAGGCTAGGTTCTATCTCGGATCTTCTTCTTCTTCTTCTCACGGCCGTATAGAGAGGTTTATGTGTATGTGTTTTGAGTGTGTAAAGTGATGTGTGAAAAACGTATATAATATTAAAAACCAAGTTTTACCGAATTCACCTAAAAAACCACACACAATCGGCAAGTGTACCGGACGCAATGTAGCTAGCAAGTAAGAACGTATATCGAACCTAGGACACTATGGGTAAACTCTAATTATTAAACCTAAAAGATTACTAACCTAGACTTTCTTTTGATTTTCTTTTGATTTTTATATATTTTTTTATATTACTTAAACTAATAAACTTAAATAATTATAAATTAACTAAAAATAAAACTTTATAAAAATTGGGTTTTAAAACAAATATGAGAAACAACTACCTAGGTAATGGAATCCTACTAGTTAAAATTAATAGTTAACGAACTTGACTTGGTTGAAAAACAATATCTTATAAATATGTCACTAAAGACCACCAAAGTAGGCTAGATCGCCACCCGGCCTCACCAACGACACCCTAGAACTCTAATGACATGTGAAGCTCAATTGTTAAAGGTTTGGATCACCTCCCGGTCTCACCTTGCCTAATAATATTATGGTACCCCAAAACTCAAATAACCTCCCGGTCTCTTCGAATACAATATATATTAATATAAAGAGGGTATTTTTAATTAATTTAAACACAACTTGTATCACAATAATCTTAAGGGACCTAGGATAACTCACTCCCGTGTAATTAATACCCAAACCCACAAAAGTCAAAGATAACACTACACTAAATCACCTCCCGGTCTCTCTAGTGAAAGAACAATAAAAATCTAATAAACTTTTATAAATTACTCCTACGGTTATTTCGACCATAAACCGCAAACAAGTTGAAAACACAAAGTAGACAACCTAATCATGCGTCTAACAATCACCAAAAACTATTAAACACAAGTGGAATAAATATTAAAGTAAGAAACTAGATTCAATTACTCAACAATATTATGAACAAACCAATTAAAAACTTTACTATAATATTAAATCAACCAAAGTCAAATAACTAGTTCATCAAACCATCAATCTAACATAGTACTCAACCAAAACCTAGGCAATATAAAAGTATTTAGCTACTCATAATAAAGTATGAAACAGAAATAATATATGAATAATTTTTCATTAAAAAAAACACAAAAAGAGTGACCTTCGATCTTGCTTCCTACTTGCTCCAACAGTAGCCACATAAACTCAATGCGTCCCTCATTTCTTTCTGTTTCTGACCTCACGTGTACACCACCATACAAAACCCTTTTTTTTGTTCTGTTTTGACTTCACGTCCAAAACTCCACAACCCTTATTCTATATATTATTTTCTTTTTCTGCGAACTCCCATCAAACCAAAACCTAAAACCCAAAATAATCTCTCCTTTTTGCTTCATGTAAACTTCCCAACACAAAACAAAATATGAACCACCAAATAGTATTATATGTTATGTTATGCTCGCAACCCAACACAAGCCGCCAAACCTCTTTCTAATAATTCCCCTCTTTCTTTCGGCTCTCTCTTTTTATTTATAATAATAGTGTAGGGTTTTTATTTTATTTATTTCTTGTAGGCTCATCTCATATGTCTTGTAAAATTTGAAGTCCATTTGAAATAGTTCAACGAGCACCCCTGCACTTTGTAAAGAAATAAAACTCATAAGTCACTGAAGCATGGTTAACGTGGAATTTTATATTTTCATAGGCATGTGAACATGAAACTTCACAAAATATGTGATCATTTATTCCACCAATTATTACTTTGATGCCATTGTGGTCTCAAGTTTAGCATAAATACTTTAATTTATCTCGTTTAAAAATTTAATCTTTAAAATTCAATTATGAGCCAAATAAAAATATATTCAATTAAAAACTGACTCAAAATACTTGAAACTGTAGGAAATATTTATGTAATAACATGTATATTTTAAACCATATCAAATATTCCCCACACTTAAACCTTTTTCGTCCCCGAAATATATATATATATATATATATATTGCAATGGAATTAGAATTCAAGACTAGTGTTCAAAACATATAGGTTATCTTTTAAGCACAGATAAACGCAAAAAATGCGATTGCCGATACTGTTGTCCACTTAAACCCAGCCACCAGCCTATCAAGCCCCCAATTGCATTAAGCACTTTAAGTTCAAAACCACGGCTACACCTACCCCATCTCAGACAAAGAGAGCTAGAAAAAAACTAGAGTCGAAGCAAACTGGTTCGAAAAATCACCATAAGCCAAGGACTCGTTGATGGTACTAATTAGATGCACTCGGTGAAATTTGATGGATGAATGGTCCTGTGGAGGTCGTACGAGCATACCCTAAATATTATTGGACTTTGTCCTATAAATTCCTAATTTGATATTTATTGACTAGAATCTTTGAGCCCCAATAGTGTATCCTCAGAGTCACTATCCCCTTGGTAACACGTAAACTCTAAGTCCCGTCTATTATGTGCAACTTTGGCCTCTTTTACTAACTTTGAGAATGCTTCTTTGGCATTTTTCATTACATAACTTTCTCATGGTCATTTGCTTTTCGGACTAACTTTTCAGAGTACACTTTCAAAACATACTTCTCTTTTTTTTTTCTCTCTTTTTTTTTCTTTGTTTTTTTCTTTCTTATTTTTTTTCCTCTTTTTTTTATATCACCCTAAAGTATATAACTATTTCTAAGCTCGTAAAAAGATGGACATATGGTGGTGTGCTGGTTTGAGTGCATCGTCTTACCATCTCAGAGTTTTTAGATTATGGTAATCCTCTCTAAGCATCGAAATTCGGTTTCACCGTTTTTCAAATTATTGGATACATAAAATTTGCTAAAGAGGATTATCAAAGCTAGTTGGGCCTACCGACACATCCCAAATTTAGTGCGTTATCTTTTATTTAATATCATATATAATAGTAGTTTTAAAAATCAATCTCAAATTTTTCTATCATTTTCCATTATTTGCAAAAAATTTCGTTAAAATTTCGAGACATTTTTTTTTTAATTTTTTTAACCATTTTTTATTTTTATATTATATATTTTTTTTCTTTCTTTTTTTTTATAATAAAATTTGAAACTGTTTTTTATTTTTATTTTTTTATTTTTTTTACGCCCTGCTTGCGGTGCGCACATATAATGTATATATGTGTGAACCCTTGGGTGGGCAAAAGTAAAATTGCACTAATTTTGACGTTATTTTACTAATCACGTGAAAATAACGTTAAAAGTGGCGGAAGGTTAATCAGGCATGATGTGGTGGCGTTGATAGCCGAAAGACAAGGGCACATACACCAATCAACCGGTGTCCCGATGATTGAGTGTTATGTGTCTTATGTCCAAGGCTTGATTCAAAACTACTATCGAGCCGGGGGTCTCACCGGAAGCAGCCTCTCTATCCCTATGGGATAGAGGTAAGGCTGTCTACATCTTACCCTCCTCAGACCCTACCATAGCATTGCTATTGGTGGGATATACTGAGTACGATGATGATGATTATTATTTTTTTTATTTTTTTAAACTTTTTTTTAACAAAAGGAAAACGTCTGTTCCCATCCCCACACTTAAAATCTACATCGTCCCCAATGTAGGAATAGAAAGACATAAAATAAAGCTGAATAAAAAAAATGTAAGCAAATAAAAAAGTAAATTGGAACAGACTCCCATGGTAATAATGCAGTTATCTTCACAATTCTCGTTCCAAGGCGACCGTATAGCATTTCATTCGCGGTCGCAGCTTCTGGGTGTCCTCTACAATATGATAGGCTCAGAAAATCCTCATCCGAATGGAGATCGAGTACGAATGAGAAAATCCAATCCTGCAAAATAAAACTCAAAACAACCCAAAGCAGACATCAAACAGACTCTAAGGACTAAAAAAGACTCAAAGAAAAATAAAATAAAACAGAATAAACATAAAAAAAATAAATAAAAAGGACAAGAAAATAGTGCAACTAAGTTTTGTACAAACTCTACAACTCGGGCAAAGTCCCGAGTGTGCTCTCCTCTCTACTCTCCAGGCGGATCAAGGTAGATCGCCTCCTCCTCGCGATCTCCAAGTGGGCCTCCAACATAATGCTTCAGTCTATGCCCATTCACTTTCCAAGAATGTCCATCACCAGCCTCTATTTCAACCGCTCCATATGGAAATGCCTCCTTCACAACGAACGGACCTGCCCATCGGGATTTCAATTTACCCGGAAACAACTTCAACCGGGAATTATATAGAAGAACTTTATCCCCACACTTAAACTCTTTGGACCCCTTAATATGTTTATCATGGCGTTCCTTTGTCTGCTCCTTATACCCCCAACTTCTTTCATATGCCTCGTTCCGTAGCTCATCAACCTCATGAATTTGAAGAAAACGACGCTTTCCCGCCGCAGATAAATCAAGATTTACGGCTCTTAAAGCCCAATACGCACGATGTTCTAACTCAACAGGGAGATGACACGCCTTTCCATAAACTAGCAGAAAGGGAGTGGTCCCGATAGACGTTTTGAATGCAGTATGAAAGGCCCAAAGTGCGTCATCTAGCTTTTCAGCCCAGTCCCCGTGACTGTTCCCTACTGTTTTCTCTAAGATCCTCTTAATGCCACGATTGGTATTTTCCACTTGACCGCTAGTCTGAGGATGGTAGGCCGTAGAAAGTCGATGGGTGACCCCATAACGTTTCAAAACCTTATCCATTTGAGCATTACAAAAGTGGGTACCCCGATCACTGATCAGAGCCTTAGGAGTACCGAATTGAGCAAAGAGTTTTCGAAGGAATCCCACTACAACTCGCGCGTCATTTCTAGGTAAGGCTTGAGCCTCCACCCATTTGGACACGTAATCGACAGCAACGAGGATGTATCTGTTCCCTCTAGACATAGGAAACGGACCCATAAAATCAATGCCCCATATATCGAAGATCTCAACCACCTGGATGGGGTTTTGGGGCATCTCATTTCGGGATGAGATGTTACCAGCTCTCTGACACGCGTCACACGAACGAACAAACTCATGCGCATCACGAAAAATAGTCGGCCAATAGAATCCCGCATCAAACACGCGTTTGGCGGTGTAAGTCGCACCAAAATGGCCACTAGTCGGGCCTTCATGACAATGTCGAAGAATACTACGAGCTTAATCACCAAAAACACATCTTCGAATCACTTGATCCGAACCAATACGGAATAAGTACGGATCCTCCCAAATGTAGAACTTGATATCCGCAAAGAATTTCTTCTTTTGCTGATATGTCAGTCCGGGCACTAATTCACCAGAGTATAGATAATTCGAAAGATCAGCAAACCATGGAAACCCCTCTTCACTCGCCTTTAAAACCAATAAAGTCTCATCCGGGAAATCATCACCAATTCCCTGTTCCCGGGTCTTGTCTATGTCGGAATTTTCTAGCCGTGACAAGTGGTCGGCGGCGACATTTTCAGCTCCTCTTTTATCTTTAATTTCTATATCGAACTCCTGAAGCAAAATGATCCAACGAAGGAGTCGAGGCTTTGCATCTTTCTTAGCAAACAAATACCGTAGAGCCGCATGATCAGAGAAAATGATAGTCTTAGAAAGCACGAGATAGGAACGGAATTTATCGCACACGAAAACAACAGCAAGAAGCTCCTTTTCTGTCGTGGTTTAATTTTCCTGAGCATCGTTAAGGAGGGTCTTGCTAGCGTAATAGATGGGATGAAAGTGTTCCTCTCGACGCTGCCCTAACACGGCTCCAACAGAAAAATCGCTCGCACCATACATGATCTCAAACAGAAGATTCCAATCGGGAGCAACAAGAATAGGAGCACTCACTAACCTCTCCTTAATCAACTCAAAGGCCCTCAAACACTCCTCACTAAAATCGAACGGCCTATCTTTCTCTAGAAGTTGGGTCATCGAGATTTTCGAGAAATCCTTAATAAATCGGCGGTAGAATCCCGCATGACCTAAAAAACTACGAGAGACTTCACGGAAGTGGGTGGTGGAATCTTAGAAATGGTGTCTACCTTAGTTCTATCTACCTCAATCCCCGCACTAGAAATCTTATGACCTAAAACAATACCCTCACGAACCATAAAATGACATTTCTCCCAATTAAGTATAAGGCTCGTCTCTTCACATCTAGCGAGCACTCGATCTAAGTTACGCAAACAATCATCGAAGGAATTTCCAAAGACAGAAAAATCATCCATAAAGACTTCCATGGAATCCTCGATTAACTCATGAAAAATGACCACCATGCACCGCTGAAATGTGGCTGGAGCATTACATAATCCGAATGGCATGCGTTGGTACGCGAATGTGCCAAAAGGACATGTAAATGTGGTCTTCTCCTGATCACCCGGGGCGATGGGGATCTGGAAATAACCAGAAAAGCCATCAAGGAAACAGTAGAACTGCTGTCCTAACAAACGCTCAAGCATTTGATCGATGAATGGAAGCGGAAAGTGGTCCTTTCGTGTGGCCTCGTTAAGTCTGCGGTAGTCGATGCAAACTCGCCACCCTGTTACAGTACGTGTCGGTATGAGCTCATTCTTTTCATTCGTGATAATTGTCATACCGCCCTTTTTAGGGACCACCTGGACTGGGCTAACCCACGCGGAGTCGGAGATCGGAAAAATCAAACCAGCATCGAGCAACTTAATAACCTCCTTTTTGACAACCTCCTGCATGTTCGGGTTAAGCCTCCTCTACGGCTGAACCACAGGTTTAAACTCATCCTCCATAAAGGTGATTTTATGTGTGCAAAATGAAGGGTTTATACCTTTTATATCCATAAGCTTCCAAACGATGACATGCTTATGAGATTTCAGAACAACCATCAACCTCTCCTTCTCCTCCGTCTCTAAACTCGAAGAGATGATGACGGGAAGTTGAGACCCCTCCCCTAAAAACGCATACTCGAGATGAGATGATAAATCTTTTAGCTCTAAAGATGGGGGGTTCTCGACAGATGGTTTTTCAATCGGAAACTCTCGCTCTTCAACCGTAAGGACATTAGAAAAGATTTGGGAACTCATGATCGGCTCGTGTCCTCCTACCTCAGGTAACTGCCGCTCCTCCTTCTCCTGCAACTTAAAATCAAATTCTGTCATCTCGAATGACTGATTCTCCACATCAATGATCTGGGTGTCGGACGTGTCTCTCTGGCAGACCTTTGTAAGATAGTCACCTACATGCATCATGAAAGTGTCGATGAAGTAGAGAGTGTCATCCTGCTGCTGAGTATGCCTCATGGATTTCTGCACGTCGAATGCGACCGTGTCATCATGAACTCGAAGAGTCAATTTGCCATCGGCAACATCAATGAGAGCGCGTGCGGTGGCTAAGAATGGACGACCGAGGATGAGTGGAACATTCGAGTCCTCATCCATATCGAGAATGACAAAGTCGACCGGAAAGATGAATTTGTCAACCTGCACCAACATGTTCTCCACAATGCCCATTGGGAACTTCACATATCGGTATTCGGGTGGGAAGCAGCTCTCCCACGTTAAGTTTGGCAAACACAGAATATGGCATGAGGTTAATGCTTGCACCGAGGTCGGCCAAAGAATTGCTAACATGAAGATTACCAATCAAGCAAGGAATGGTAAAGCTGCCCGGATCTGTCATCTTCCTAGGAAGCTTGTTCTGTACGGCAGCAGAACACTCCTCACTAACAGTAACAGTTGAAAGCTCCTCAAGTTTCTTTTTATTAGTGAGCTCAATAAACGGAATGTTCACATGGAGCTTCTTAAGTATGTCGAGAAACCTACAGTACTGCTCCGAATCATTCTTCTTCATTAGACGACCGGGATATGGCGGTTTTGGCTTATAGACGCGCATCGGTTCCTGCTCAACCTGCTTCTCCTTCTCAACTGACGCACCGCCTGACCGTGAGGTACTTGCTGGGCCTCGCCTCTGGTTCACCTTCTCAGGCGGTGTCTCTAACTCCAACTCCTTGTCAACTTCCTCCTCTTCTCTTGGTGTATCTCTAACGACACCTCTCCCATTTCGGGTGGTCACTGCCTTGGCCTGAGCATTTTGAAATGGTTTAGAATTGGTGGGATCGGGATTAGGACAGTGTTACTTGGGAGACTCCCAAAGGGTCGTTGATCAATCTTTGCGGACAACTCACCAAACTTAGCCTCGAGATTCTGAAATGCGACCTGTTGTCCCTTCATAAACGTCTCATGCTGCATAAGAGTGGATTTGGTGTTGGCATCATTTTGTAAGAGCTGATTTAACAATTGAGATTGGTTAGCCAACATCTCCTCGATCTTAGAAGTACTATTTGGTACAAGAGCAGGTTCGAGGGCGGGTTCTTGGAACAGATTCTGGCGTTGCTGATAACCGGTGTTACCTGCCCGTCAATTAGAGTTAGAATTATTGTTTCGCCACCCAGAATTGAAGGTACGGTTTTGATTAGCAAGAAAATCTACCTCCTCCTGAGAATCAACGGGACAATCGGCTGTCTCATGATTTTCACGACATATCTCGCACCTACGAGCTTCCAACTTAAGCTCTTTCACTTCCCTCTTCAGTGCCTCCACATCTGCCGACACACTCGTATTCTGATCAACATGATGCACTCCACGTGACGCTGAGATGGCTGCGGCCTTAGCAGCCGAGACAGACCTTCTACTAGGTGTATGCTGATCCCCTAATGCAATGCTCTCGAACATTTCTTCAGCCTCCTCTATGGTGAGTTTATCGAGCATGTTTCCTCCGGCGGCGGTATTGAACCGCTGTTGGGTTTCGGGAGTAAGACCGTTATAGAATTTTTCAACCACAGCCCAATCGTTTAGGCCATGTTGAGGACAACGGCTTATAAGAGTTTGGAAACGCTCCCACGCGGAATAGTAGGACTCCTCGGGGTCCATATGAAAAGAACGGATTTGCTCGCGTAGACGCCCGACCTTCGATGGAGGGAAATACTTCCTAAGGAACTTGGATTGCAAGTCGGCCCATGTGGCGATTGAGGCGTTCGGAAGAGAGTCAAACCATGTAGCAGCACGACCGGAAAGTGAGAATGGGAATAACTTAAGATGAATGACGTCAGACGAGATATTATTAATATTAAAAGTTTCGCAGATCCGCACGAATCGGGACAGGTGTCCCGGAGCATCTTCGTCATCCAAGCCATGAAACTGAGCAGAATTGGTGATAGAATTCATGACGTGAGAGGGGATTTGCCAGTTTTGGTTATTAGTCGCAGCAGGTCGGACAATTGCAGATCGGGCTCCCACGATGCCATCGTTGGCGTTAGCATGAACGGTTTGTCTCGGTGGTTGAACGGCGTCGCCCATATCTATTCTAGGAGTAGAGACGCTAACCTGGATGTCGGGTGAATCGCTCTCGCTATCTGTAGTCTTCTTAAGTCGCTCCTGAAACTCTCTCTCAGGCTCTTTTGATGCAGTGAATAAGGGTGGGCCTTGAGAACGGGTATTATGCATAAACTAAAACAAAATTATTTAGAATTTTTTTTATTAACTAAAACTAAAGGCAAAAATAGTAAGTAAAAGCACCTAAAGAAAAAATAACAACTAAAAAGCAAATAAACAATTAAACAGATAAGATAATCAACTCGGTTTAAACAAAGAATTTGCCAGTGTCCCCGGCAACGGCGCCAAAAACTTGATGTGTGAAAAACGTATATAATATTAAAAACAAAGTTTTACCGAATTCACCTAAAAAACCACACACAATCGGCAAGTGTACCGGACGCAATATAGCTAGCAAGTAAGAAAGGATATCGAACCTAGGACACTATGGGTAAACTCTAATTATTAAACCTAAAAGATTACTAACATAGACTTTCTTTTGATTTTTATATATATTTTTTATATTACTTAAACTAATAAACTTAAATAATTATAAATTAACTAAAAATAAAACTTTATAAAAATTGGGTTTTAAAACAAATATGAGAAACAACTACCTAGGTAATGTAATCATACTAGTTAAAATCAATAGTTAACAAACTTGACTTGGTTGAAAAACAATATCTTATAAATATGACACTAAAGACCACCAAAGTACGCTAGATCGCCACCCGGCCTCATCAACGACACCCTAGAACTCTAATGACTTGTGAAGCTCAATTGTTAAAGGTTTGATCACCTCCCGGTCTCACATTGCCTAATAATATTATGGTACCCCAAAACTCAAATCACCCCCCGTTCTCTTCGAATACAATATATATTAATATAAAGAGGGTATTTTTAATTAATTTAAACACAACTTGTATCACAATAATCTTAAGGGACCTAGGATAACTCACTCCCGTGTAATTAATACCCAAACCCACAAAAGTCAAAGATAACACTACACTAAATCACCTCCCGGTCTCTCTAGTGAAAGAACAATAAAAATCTAATAAACTTTTATAAATTACTCCTACGGTTATTTCGACCATAAACCGCAAACAAGTTGAAAACACAAAGTAGACAACCTAATCATGCGTCTAACAATCACCAAAAACTATTAAACACAAGTGGACTAAATATTAAAGTAAGAAACTAGATTCAATTACTCAACAATATTATGACCAAACCAATTAAAAACTTTACCATAATATTAAATCAACCAAAGTCAAATAACTAGTTCATCAAACCATCAATCTAACATAGTACTCAACCAAAACCTAGGCAGCATAAAAGTATTTAGCTACTCATAATAAAGTATGAAACATAAATAATATATGAATAATTTTTCATTAAAAAAAACACAAAAAGAGCGACCTTCGATCTTGCTTCCTACTTGCTTCAACAGTAGCCACACAAACTCAATGCGTCCCTCCTTTCTTTCTGTTTCTGACCTCACGTGAACACCACCACACAAAACCCTTTTTTTTTGTTCTGCTTTGACTTCACGTCCAAAACTCCACAACCCTTATTCTATATATTATTTTCTTTTTCTGCGAACTCCCACCAAACCAAAACCTAAAACCCAAAATAATCTCTCTCCTTTTTGCTTCACGTAAACTTCCCAACACAAAACAAAATATGAACCACCAAATAGTATTATATGTTATGTTCTGCTCGCAACCAACACAAGCCGCCGAACCTCTTTCTAATAATTCCCCTCTTTCTTTCGGCTCTCTTTTTATTTATAATAATAGTGTTGGGTTTTTATTTTATTTATTTCTTGTGGGCTCACCTCATATGTCTTGTAAAATTTAAAGTCCATTTGAAATAGTTTAACGAGCACCCCTACACTTTGTAAATAAATAAAACTCATAAGTAACTGAAACATGGTTAACGTGGAATTTTATATTTTAATAGGCATGTGAACATGATACTCCACAAAACATGTGACCATTTATTCCACCAATTATTACTTTGATGCCATTGTGGTCTCAAGTTTAGCATAAATACTTTAATTTATCTCGTTTAAAAATTTAATCTTTAAAATCTAATTATGAGCCAAATAAAATATATTCAATTAAAAACTGGCTCAAAATACTTGAAAATGTAGGAAACATTTATATAATAACATGTATATTTTAAACCATATCGTAAAGATTCTTGAAATATAAGATGGATGGAAATGGAAAGAATTAAGGTTTAAGAGAGTATACTCTCTTAAGCACATGGACCTAAGGTCTATCTTTCATTTTTGGTCCATAACTCATTCCACCTAAATAGTCTACTTACTTTTTCATACTTTATTGTTATTAGTATCATCGTTCCGCTAACTCAATTATTTCACCCGACGCAAATAATATATTAAATATTATTTTAAAATTTATGGTTGTTACATTTATTGTAATATTGATTATTGAAAATAATAATATTGATGATTGAAAATACAGTTCACGTGTCATAAATGAGATGCCCAATACTTTTCTTGGATCAATATTGTGTTTTATATTACATTTATTTATTTTTCATTGATAAATATATGTATGTGTATGCAGGTTCACAAGCAAGAATTGTGGGTTGGCGTGATGATGTTAACTACAGGGTATGGTCACATGTCGTCAATACAAGGGAGAATTTTTGAAGGACGATAATGACGTGGACAATCTTTGGTTACAAATTTATTAACAAGGAAATCGAAGGGTCTTCATACCTAGGAGTTTGCTTGAAAATTAGTTGATCTCTTATAGGAAGTTTGTTTTCATCTTTACAATGTATTTAACTTTTCACACATAAGTGTTGTTTAAAAAGCTCATGTAGGATTTACGATATATAAAGCGCTTGTGTTTTTAGCTAGGGCGAATGCATAGCCTTAATGCTAAAAGAATGCATTACTTACAAACCGAAAAAAAATTACCCATGGTGATCCTGAGCTCTATGAGAAGACTGGCGGCAATTAAGGTTTTGATGACCACATTTTATGTTTGTTGTTATTATTTGGTTTCTTTTCAAAAAATACATGATTGTTGCCAATTGTTGGTTATGGGTTTTTCTGCAGAAGCTAAAGGGT
Organism: Bidens hawaiensis; assembly: GCF_021521415.1. Lineage (NCBI taxonomy): Eukaryota > Viridiplantae > Streptophyta > Magnoliopsida > Asterales > Asteraceae > Bidens > Bidens hawaiensis. Next base: position 476,514 of record NW_027491051.1, on the reverse strand, counting down.
CTTCTGATGCAAGAAATCAAGTTTTAGAACACTAATTTCATTCACAATTATTAAAACTAACATTTTTCTAATTTCTATTTATTTATGGGTATCAAAGAAGGATGATATGATGGTGGGTGTATAACTATGGTTATTATCATTGTTGTAGCTACATGTATTTCATTTTGCATTGCGGTGGTATGCTGCAAAAGCCATTATATTTATTTGATTTGGCAGTTGGTTGATGTTGTCATAATGGCACTTTTAAAAATATTACAAGCATACAAAAGCTAAACTAAAATATTGATTACTAAACAACAATGGTATGTATATATAAAAACTTATCAATACATTATTAAACATTTTGTAAATAACTATTAATCACCATTAACTACTACAAATTACAATTGCTTTTTATAGATATTCTATCACAACTCAAGAGAAATGTAAATTCGTTTAATTTATAAAATATTTTAATAAATTTTCTAATTTTTTAATTTTTAAGTTGGTTTTTTATTCGGCTCGTGTGTTACATGGGTACTTAACCTAAGTATGCATTTGATAAATGAAAGCGATCATTATTTAATCCAAGCCCTTTAAAATAACCAAATCTTCACCAAACAAAGCGGTGATCCTCTCCCAGAAATAAAGCCAATAGAATAGGAGATATTATCACATGCCAAATTATCGGGATAGTCACCCAAAATAAACCCGAAGATCCAACAGTTAATTACTCCAACATTTTTAATACCTCAAATGATATTTAGTCCCAAATTTAGAGCCAAAAAATATGGAAATTCAAATCAATGCTTTGCCACCCAAACTCAACAAAATATATATGTTGCATATTTCATGGGACCCGGATCACAGTATTCGGATCAAGAGGATCAAAACCTGCCATATTGCAAATATTCAGATCCAGAAAAGATCCATCCATTTGAATGATCAAACGAAAAGAATCAACCATCTTCAACTCGTGAGGATCCATGGCCAAGAACACAAAGAAAAAACATGAATATGGAAGGAGTATAGCAACCTATAAGGATCAATGCGATTCCAAAATAGGGATTTGATCGATAAAATTATGATCTCCAGCCAAACCATCCAACCCAATTCAAAGTTCAGCCATGAAAACCATAGGTCTAAAAATCCACCACAGATAAAAAACATATGGCGTTCCGATGTAAATTCCGCTTAACAAATAACCAGAAGAACAACAACCTTAAGCCGATACTCCGGCACTCGGATTTGACCATAAACATATGCATCTACAGTTCTTCCCAACTCAAAAGAAAAACATGGCACATACCTAAACCATGAAATCACGACCTCCTGAATATTTTGCATGAAAACACGATGAAACCAGAAGGATCCTTCACTATCATTCGTCGTATAAGATCATCAAGGCTTGTCTAACACCAACGATCGTCATCATCGGGTAACAGCCGTGATCGTCACCACAGCTGATATACTCTTGAACCATAGAACCGCCCAGATTCTAGTGCCATGGAAATTTTTTTGAAATAGGAAATTAGTTAAGTGTGATATTGACCATGTCAAATTTTGTCTGGTGAGATGGACGATTACTAGTTGTTCCGCCATTTGAAATAGCGGATCTGGTACATTTTATTCGTGTTCCGTCATTTGAATTGCCTGATGTCAATTTCTGAGATCCACCAGTTTGCACCAGTTTGACTGGCAGTCACCATTCCCTACGTAGGCTACCCATATATGTCAAAAGGTATAACCATGTGTCTCCCCATTGATTTTAATAGAGTATGAAGCAGATGTAATGCACGTCATGATCCATTTTATCATCTTTTCATGGAATCCGAACATGACCAAGAATTGTCTAATAGAATCATGTCCACTGATAGAGCCACTTTTTGTTCCCCTCTCTTCTTTTGATAGTTTCTCACCAACTCTTGAGTTAAAAGGATGTTGTCACAAATCATTCTACCCGGCACAAACACACTTTGGTATTCATCAACAATGAGACCCAGCCCCTCTTTCATTCTCTCACAGATTATCTTAGTTATGCATTTATAAATAACGTTGCAACATGCAGTAGGCCTGAAATCACCTCCAACCTTTGGATATGTCTTATTTGGGATAAGAGAGATAATAACAACATTTACTTGAGTCAAGTGTTTAGGGTTTAGGGTTTCGGGTGTTGGGTTAGGGTTAGAGTTTCGGGTTTAGGGTGTAAGGTTTTGGGTTAGGGGTTAGGGTTTAGAGTTTCGGGGTTAGGGTTTCGAGTGTAGGGTGTAGGGTTTCGGGTTTAGGTTATAGGGTTTCGGGTGTTGGGTTAGGGTTAAGAGTTTTCGGGTTAGGGTTTCAGGTTTAGGGTGTAGGGTTTCGGGTGTTGGGTTAGGGTTAGAGTTTCGGGTTTAGGGTTTAGGGTTTAGGGTTTTGGGTGTAGATTTTGGGTTAGGGTTTCAAGTTTCAAGTTTCGAGTTTAGGGTGTAGGGTTTTGGGTTAGGTTTTAGGGTTTAGAGTTTCAGGTGTAGGGTGTAGGTTTTTTTTTTTGCTAAAAGGGCTTTGCCCTTGGTAAATAAAATTAAAAACTCAAACGGTGATTACAAACAAGTGCATCTCCCCCTCTTGGACATTATACCAAAGAGGAAAAGAGAACAAAAACAAAACAAGCCAAACTAAAACACAACCAAACACTAAGAACAAACACACATCCTAAAGTTTAAGTTTCCTCCGTATGTTGCCCTTTCTTTTTATGCTTGTTCTTTTTTTTGTTCCTAAGCGATCCTTTGGCCATGAAACAAGCCGTTCCATCAGTTTCAAACTCAACATCCCGGTCATAATAGGTTTCATACTCATCCTTAACTACTTGAGAGTCTTATCTAGTATGCTCTTCATTATAAGTATTGTCATTAGTAGTATCAAAAACCAAAAATCGATTACTAACCTCCACCGCGTCATTCTTCTTTTCGGCATTGGGTTTGCTTTTAGTTGGGCTCCAACGGATGGCTTCGGCTGCCAAACCGGAGCTGGTGTATTTTGTTGCTTGCTATGCTCCACCTTGAAAATTGTTAGGTTGGATGCAAAATGAACTTTGGGCCTATCTTTTTTCTTTTTTTGTTTTTACTCCCATAAAGCCATCAACCCCTTGACCACTCAAACCCCCATCCATATCATTTAACTGTTGTTTACCACGTCCATTCAATCCATCCAAAAAATTAATCCCATACTCTAAATTTAGAGTTGAAGCATTACCATTATGCGTAGGCAGTACCTTGGCATCAAGAACCACATTTACTATCTTCTCATCCAACTTCTCTCTTGAGTCACATTGTTTCTTTGGTGAAGACCTTGGGCAAGTCTCCAAGAAGTGTCCAAAGACCAAACAGTTAGTGCACAAAGAGGGCTTCCACTTATAAATTAGCTCAAGCTCAATAACTTTACAAGGAGAAATATCAGTTTTGATAATTTTAACCTTGACCGAACTAGGCGAGCCATTTTCAGCCAAAGCATCAACTAATACATGAGCAAAGTTTTCACGCCCTTGTTTCTTCTTACATCTATCAAGGGTGGCTTGGTCAAGCATTAAAGGCTGTTGGGTATAATCTTGATGTTGCGGGTCGGTTCGGGTCGAGTACGGGTTTAAGTCGTTTACTGGTCACGCAGATAAAATGGGTTCAACATAATACTTGGTCCATGTTGACCGAGTTTCTTGGAAGCGTAAGTTTGATTGAGGTTGAATAGGTTAGGAGTTGTTACAGGTTGTTTAATTCTTTGTTTTGACTCCACATGTTGTGGTGCACGTTTATGTATTTGTAGGCTATTTATAGCCACTATATTTATTGAAGTAGAGTACCTCTTCTTTGATAATATTATAACATCAAGTTTTATTTTCACTGCATTCATCTTTCATACATATTATATACATACGTGTATGTTGTGTGTGTAATCAAAGGGGCCTGAACTTTCATTTGGTATTAGAGCCTAGGGCGCACATCTGGAAGCCTCTGCCACCGGCGATTGTGTCGGTTGGCGGAGGGTGGGCGTGGAAGAAACAGAAGAACCAAAGAAGAAGAAGAAGAAGTCAGAATGGTAATTATTGTCAACTGAAAGAAAGAAGATGTCGGTAAACAAGCAGGTTCTATGTGAGCCGTAGAGAAAGAGAGAAGACGATAAGCATTATCGCGGAATGGTTCTGAGTGAGCCAAGAAGAGATGAGGAAGAAAATAATTTGTGTGATCAAGAAACTGTTTCCTGGAGGAAACAAAAAGAATGATGATATGTGTGATCTATGTTATCAAGAATTTTCGGTAAAGCATGTATTGTTTCGGGTTGCTTAACAGCAGAAAACTGAGGCGTTAAGGTGTTTCGGTTAAGCCGTTGTCATGGTAGACGTATCGTATGTGATGAAGGGTGACCGTTGATAAACACTTGTATTCCGGGGCTGCTAGTAGTGATGAAAGGGAGAAGATTCATGGCTGTTCGGTTTGTAGTTGCGGGTTTGTGCAACTTGTATACAACCGGTGAAAACAGAAGGTGACAACAGCTGAATGTTTTACATGTATCTTGATCAGTTGTTTCGTGATAAGAGGAGACCGGCGTAGGTGAGTGAAAAACGAGTGTGAAGGAACCGTTAAAGCTGGTGGCTTTGGATTCAGTTCGTTTAGCAGTTGAAAGAAAACGTTATAAGCGGGTGGCTTTGTTTTCTTGGTCGGTGGTGGGGCCTCTTGGGACATGTTTGATCGGGAAAGGGTACGGGTTGTCAAAATAAGAAGATGCCGGAGAACTACACGGTTGTTAATATTATGGCGTTAGAGTTCAAATCGGGTAACTTTGGATTTGGCTGGGAAAGGTCGTCAATTCGTGAAGAGTCAAGATGTTAATGAACGGGTCTAACGAGATGTCATGTGTCACTCCCCGACTTAGGGCCTAGGCGTGTGACCAATATTTGGTACTTATTTTGTAAACATATCAGAGTTGCAGGTTGTTTTTAGAGGAAGACTTTATTTAGAATAAAATATTTATTTATTTTAAAAACTTCTCGGATATTAAGTATCCGAGTGCTTGCAAATAAAATATTAATTTATTCTGAGAACTTCTCGGATAGTGAATATCCAAGTGTTTTATTTATAATTTTTTGGTAAATTTGTTTACAATATTTTAATAATTAAAATGAGCCATCTCCATATAGTGAGCTTCAAACTTCATGAGTGACTGTAATCCTTGCTACATGTACTATACTTGTTTTCCTGAAATCTTAGTAAAAATATATCAGCTATATGCTGGTGAACACGTTGACACAAAAGATTTTAATACTTAATTATCCACTCGATACATTGTAGGCCTCGGCCCAACGTGGCTTAGGAAATAACCAAGTTAAATCATTTATGTAAACCTTTAGTTCATACTCGAAACAATCAGCGACCCTCTAGACCGGAGTACCAATTATATCACATTAGTCTAGCCCTCACAGCCATATAGACTGGCTCAATAAGACGGGGACCTGGTACCACGCGTGGTGGGGTATGCCTACCCTCTTCCAACATTTGTAAGGACCCAAACACAAGTATAACTAGCCTAATTGTCAGATATACTAAAGTTTTAGCGATATATTATCCCATGTAAACTTTTGTATATTGAATCAATTATAAATATGCTTATAAAAAGATTGAGTGTATTCACGCTATTAATAAGGTTGGGCATATTCACCTGTCACACCCCAACCTATGGCCGAACATACCGGGGCGCGACAATATTGAATCATAGCTCAGAAGAATCTAAATTAATTATTTCATTCAACCATACATTTAAAGCATAGCATCATTGTTCTCAAAACCAAATATCCAAAACATAATTTAAATGGAAATAAGTTAAGTTCTTCACATCATCGAGCAACCTAAGGTATCGCTACTTCAGTATCCTAAAATCACCCAAGATATCTACCTGCGCCATGCGGAAAAATACATATTTTTGTCAACATAAAGTTGAGCAAGTAAACCATTGTTTTTGAAATACATATAATACTAAAATGACAATTCCATGCAATAATCGTAAATTACTACAACTAGTAAATAATAAATAAAAGTTGTCATTTCAACCGAATCGCATTGATAATGGTTTACTCCGACGTCGTATGATCATACTAATGAGGATGAGGACGAGGTGAGGTATCAACCAACATAAAATAAACACATAGTCATATTCGCACGTAACACTAATCGAGCAATTACAATTATGCATATAAGGAAATTGGAGTGAAAACAATAAGTTGATTTTGAACGCATAACACCACCAAAATTGTAAAGCGGTAAAAGGGGTGATGTGTATTTACTTACCTTATAGAGTAGGATAAGTGAGGACGAGATAATATAAAAAAAAGCTAGGATGAAAACGATCAAGCTCTTCGAGGTTTGCCGACAATTATTCCTAGTTAATGATAAAGTGAGTTAAACAGATCAAGGTATAAACTATACCCTCGACTAAGGTCTAAGCCATGTATAATAAAATAATTTGGTTGAACCCCTACCATATATGAATACTTTATAAGAAATGCCTAGGCTTGACGTGGTCACAACTTCCACTTATCGTCAAGTAATCGAGGGAATAAACCGGCATAACTTCTATGCATACTTCCAAGACTAATGCATTCTACCTATTTATTTTTTTGACCATGATCCACCATCATCAATTATTGTCTCACTGAGTACATATTTATATTTATATATATATATATTTCTATTTTCTCTCTTCGTTACCCTCTCAATTACCCTCGACCAAGGTCTAAGCCATGTATAATAAAATAATTTGGTTGAACCCCTACCATGTATGAATACTTTATAAGAAATGCCTAGGCTTGACGTGGTCAGAACTTCCACTTATCGTCAAGTAATCGAGGGAATAAACTGGCATAACTTCTATGCATACTTCCAAGACTAATGCATTCTACCTATTTATTTTTTTGACCATGATCCACCATCATCAATTATTGTCTCTCACTGAGTATATATATATATATATATATATATATATATATATATATATATTTCTATTTTCTCTCTTCGTTACCCTCTCAATTTTTTATCAACAAAAGAATCTTTGGTGTTTAATGAATGCAAATGAATTCCAAGCTAGAAGCATATATATTTTAGATGGATGTCCGTCTAAAAGTCAGAGATAAGTAATACTTAATAATATGCTTTCAAGTGGTAGAGGTGTATACATTAGAGGGTTAAGTTATTCTACAAAGGGTAACAAAAATGAGAAGTGTGAGAAGCCATAAATAATTGATATGTGTCAAGTGGGGACCAAAAGTAAAAGGGTATACAGGTAATTGAACAAATTTTCTCTCTTCACATGCAAGACACATGTTAATACCCCCATCATTTTAGAACGTGTATAACTTTTTCGTATGATATTTAAAAAAAAAAATAAATTCATCATAATAACAAGCGTTTTTTATCTTTAATATGAGTATGATTTTTGTCATATAAAATTTAAAACAAAAATTACGTCATTGTGTTTTTTCGCACACCATTGTGTCTTTTCGCTCACCATTGTGTCTTTTCACTTATCATTGTGTCTTTTTTCGTCATCGTCTTTTCGCACACCATTGTGTCTTTTCACTTATCATTGTGTCTTTTTGTGTGTTTTCGCTTATCGTTGTGTCTTTTTTCGTCATTGTTTCTTTTCGCACAACATTGTGTATTTTCGCTTATCATTGTGTCTTTTTTCGTCATTGTGTCTTTTCACACACCATTGTGTCTTTTCACTTATCAATGTGTCTTTTTTCGTCATTGTGTCTTTCAACTCTTCATTATGTTTTTAAATACTAATAACACCGTTGTGTAATAATAATATGCAAAAATAATGATAAAATAATAACAAATTATCTAATACATAAAACACAATGATTAATACATGTTATACAATAACTTGAAATGTAAAACACAATGGTGAATACGTATAACACAATGACCTAAAACGTAAGACACAATGGTGAAAACGTATAACACAATGATCTAAAACGTAAGACAAAATGGTGAATACGTATAACACAATGATCTAAAACGTAAGACACGATGGAAACAACATATTACACAATGACTTGAACGTAATGTACGATGAACGCAATACTATTTTTCTCAAATTAAATGAATTTGTCATATGTCAATCTGAATAAAAGACAATGAACGTATTACACAATGACTAAAACTTAATGACGAACAAAACGACACAATGACGTAATATTTGTTTTAATTTTGTCTTTAATATGAGTATCAATTGAAAAATATAATGATCAAAATCTATAATGCAATTCATATGAAAACTCAACTAAAAGACACAATGAACAACAAAAAAACACAATTAAAAAAACCCATTAATTTTTTTAAATTTTTATATAACAATATGATACTCATATTAAAGATAAAAAAACGCTTATTATTATGGTGATTTTTTTTTTAAAAATGTCGTATGAAAAAGTTATAGACGTTTTAAAATGATGGGGGAATTGACATGTGCCTTGCATGTAGAGGGAAAAAGTCAACAAATGTGGGTTATTACCTTCATACAATTTTCAACAATTTTTACTTATTAAATTATTCTCAACCATTCAAATCTAAGATCAATGGACTGGATTCCTTCTCACCCTTCTCATTTTTGCTGTCCTTTATATTTTAACCTTACCTATATGATAAATTATGTTTATATATTTTTATTCGTAAACGATGTTTGATTATTTTAGATGTTTGTATAAAGATCTCATAATTCAAACGATTGTATCTTTTACTACAAACCTTTATATAAAGTTTCGTATATAAATATTTTTGTTTATGTTAAAAAAATAGACGCGTTGTGTAATTACCCTCACATACTTATGTCTAGTATTACACTGTAGTTCAACTTTACAAAGTTGACATTTTTTTTTATCTTGGAGTTTTGGCGGGAGTTACACCATGTTATATGTTAAACGTGTGGTGAATTTGATTCGGGTTAAACGGAGAAGACTTTGGACGTGACCGTGGTGAAGGTCGGGTGTCCGAAATAGGTCAGATGGTTCGAGATGACTCTGGAGGTGACCAAGGAGAAGTTCGGGTGTCCGTGAAAGGTCGGGATGGTTCGAAGCAAGAAGATGGACCGAAATCAAGATTAAGGGGTGCATGTTGGGTATAATCATGATGTTTCGGGTCGAGTACAAGTTAAGTCGTTTATGGGTCATGCAGAAAAAAATGGGTCAGCAGAATACTTGGTCCATGTTAACCGAGTTTCTTGGAAGCGTACCTTTGATTGAGGTTGAATAAGTTAGGAGTTGCTACAGGTTGTTTAATTCTTTGTTTTGACTCCACATTTTGTGGTGCACGTTTATGTATTTGTAGGCTATTTATAGTCACTAGTTTTATTGAAGTATAGTACCCCTTCTTTGATAATAATATAACATCAAGTTATTTTCTCTACATTCATTTTTCATACATATTACATACATACGTGTGTGTTGTGTTTAATCAAAGGGGCCTGAACCTATATTTGGTATCAGAGCCTAGGGCGCACATCTGGAAGCCTCTGCCACCGGAAGTTGTGTCGGTTGGCTGAGGGATGGCGTGGAAGAAACAGAAGAACCAAAGAAGAAGAAGAAGTCAGAATGGTGATTACTGTCAACATAAAGAAAGAAGATGTCGACAGACAAACAAGTTCTTTGTGAGCCGTAGAGAAAGAGAGAAGACGGTATGCGTTATCGCAGAATGGTTCTGAGTGAGCCAAGAAGAGATGAAGAAGAAAATGATCCTTGTGATCAAGAAACTGTTTCCAGGAGGAGACAAAGAGAAAGATGATACGCGTGATCTGTGTTATCAAGAAGTTTCGGGAAAGCATGTGTTGTTTCGAGGTGTTTAACAGTAGAAGACTGAGGTGTTAAGGTGTTTCGGTTAAGTCGTCATGGTGTACCGTATGTGTTGACAGGTGACTGTTGATAAACACTTGTATTCCGGGGCTGCTAGTAGTGATGAAAGGGAGAAGATTCAAGGCTGTTCAGTTTGTAGTTGCGGGTTTGCGCAACTTGTATACAACCGATGAAAACAGAAGGTGACAACAGCAGAATGTTTTGCATGTATCTTGATTAGTTGTTTCGTGATAAGAGAAGACCGGCGTAGGTGCGTGAAAAACGAGCGTGAAGGATCCGTTAAAGCGGGTGTATTTGGATTCAGTTCGTTTAGCAGCCGAAAGAAAACGTTATAATCGGGTGGCTTTGTTTTCTTGGTCGGTGGAGGGGCCTCTTGGGACATGTTTGATCGGGAAAGGGTATGGGTAGTCAAAATAAGAAGAGACCAGGGAACTACACATTTGTTAATATTATGGCGTTAGAGTTCAAATCGGGTGACTTTGAATATGGCCGGAAGAGGTCATCAATCCGTGAAGAATCAAGATGATAATGAACGGGTCCAACGGGATGCCATGTTATATGTTAAACATGTGGCGAATTTGATTCGGGTTGAATGGAGAAGACTTTGGACGTGAACGTGGTGAAGGTCGGGTGTCCAGGAAATGTCGAGATGGTTCGGGATGACCCTGGAGGTGACCGAGGTGAAGTTCGGGTATCCGTGAAAGGTCGGGATGGTTCGAAATGGGAAGATGGACCGAAATCAAGATTAAGGGGGTGAATGTGGGGTATAATCTTGATGTTTCGGATCGAGTACGGGTTAAGTCGTTTACGGGTCATGCAGATAAAATGGGTCAGCAGAATACTTGGTCCATGTTGACCGAGTTTCTTTGGAAGTGTACGTTGATTGAGGTTGAATAAGTTAAGAGTTGTCACAGGTTGTTTAATTCTTTGTTTTGACTCCACATTTTGTGGTGCACTTTTATGTATTTATAGGCTATTTATAGCCACTAGTTTTATTGAAGTAGAGTACCCCTTCTTTGATAATAATAAACATCAAGTTTTATTTTCTCTGCATTCATTTTTTCATACATATTACATGCATGCGTGTGTGTTGTGTGTGTAATCAAAGGGGCCTGAACCTACACCTTCCAATTCTACTCACAATCTAACTTGTATATCCTCCATTCCACAATCCACTGGTTAAATCTTTTATGCCAACCCAAATAGTAACCGACTTAGGGCAAGGTTTTGTTAGATGGGTGTCCGGTTCCCAAAGTTGTAACACAAGTGGGGTGTTATTAACTATCCAAGGGCTTCTCTTTAAGACTTGAAGCATCCCCTCTTCCGCATCAAAACGAAAAAAATAGAAACCACATATGTTTCTGGTGATGTATTTTAGACCAAACTTGTGCCACATGCGAATAAGATTTTGTCTAACATTATGAAACAATGCCCCCCCCCACCCCCCACACACACACAAAATAGCCATAGAGTTGTATCGCATGTGCTTCAATACTCTTTTTCATGAAGTGTGCGTTAATCTCAACAATCGGTTCTCCATTATCATCAATTTTAGGGGGTTGTTCACGACATATTGATCAGCGGGTTTGTGGTCGGTGAAGTGGTATATCCACGTTGGGTTTAAGCTGGGCAGATCCATTAGTAGCATGTAAACCCAAAACATCACCAACATTTGGCCCACTAGCAACGATAGCGGGATCCGACCGGGACTCCAAGTTCTGGCCCGTGTCTAAGGTATCCATGAGGTTCAAACCCGGATTTGCATGAGAGATCTGGTAATTATTTCCTTTTTTCTTTCCATCCACATGAGAAGGAGAATCTGGATTATTTGTGGCATCTAAATTAGGATCCCGAATTGAAGGAGATTTGCATTGATTTGTTGTGGAATGTAGATCATCATTGATCTCCTCCCAAAAACAAGGATCGGTTGAGCCTTGTTTATCGCTGCCGGAGTCAATTCCGAGGTGCCATAGACGGACTCTTCTGACCAGTTTGTGTCAACACACTTTAAAGTCGAAATATTTATTTGAGATATGATCTAACAAATAAATATCAACACTTAGAATATTTAGAAATTGGGTTTCTAGATATTTGCACTTGTGTAATATATAAATTATATGGATAATTTATATTTTGAGAGAAAACATTTCATGTTGTTGTTTAAGTTGGTTAAATAACAAATATGAAAGAAATGTTACATCATGCATGTTCCTTGCTATGTTATGTTGAATTATAACATACATAAGTAACAAAATAATAAAGTTTGAGTTTGAAAATTGGGTGGGAACCCAAAGGAGCCCCCCCCCTTTCCCTCTCTCTCTCTTCACTTTAATGTTATTAATATTATCAAGGACATGCAATTAAGTTGGTTGGTTCAAGAGTTATTTTGAATAACACTTTCTCTCTCACACATACAAGAAGCAAAACTCTATCTTCTCTCTATTATTTTCGGCCATAACTAGAGGTGAACAAGAAAGAGGTTTTCTAAGAACAAATCACAGCAATACAAGGTGTTTGTTGAAGGCTATACAAGCTTGAGGCTCTTCTCCATTGAAGGCTTGTTGTTCAAACCGTCATCTCCTCCATCTTCCTTGCATCTTAAAAGGTTGTATTACATAAACCCCCTATGGATGTTGATTTTTGTAAGCATGTAATTTTGTATATGGATCTGGGGCTTGGGTTTTACATATAAAATGGGTTTTAGATTAATCTACATAACAAGATTTAAAACTAATTAATCTGCCGCGTTTTTCATATAAATGTGTTTATATGACTTTGATAATCTTGTTAAAACCCAACAACGGCATCAAGAGCAGCTTATACGGATACATGCTTCAATAGATCTAAAATTTTTCGGGTTTTATGGTGTGGTTCAACATACGGCCGAGATTTTTAGGGTTTTTGGTTACCCCTTGGTTTTTCGAGATTATACTTTACATGCATGTGATAATCTTGAAAAGTTAAGTCATTTGGATGATTGGTTGTTTTGTTTGGACAAAACCCGAAACTTTCGCTTTTCCTTATCCTTGGCCGAAAGTTTGAGGTTAAAAGGGGAACCATTTTAAACATGTAATACTTGCATATTTGGATGTGAATTTGGATGTTCATAACATAGCAATGAACTTGTGTTTGGATGTGTGTTTGTGTTGTGATTTATTCAATATTCAATTTGGTTATAATATTCTTTTATTTGGGTTTGTAATCTATTTATTCATTTCATATTGATTCGTAATAACAAGTAGATTAGTTGTATTTCTTTTACTAGAGAAAAATGTATTAGGATATTTTTTTTGTAAAAGAAAAAGCAACAAAGTTAGGGTTTTGGTTTTGGGCCTTAATGGACCTCATAGTCCAAGATGGGATTCTAGCCCAAAAACCAAAGCCCAAACTTGGAGGCCCATGAAGTTAGAAGCCCAAAAGGAAGCCCATATAAAGTGGAGAAGTCACAACACAAAAGTGGATATTGAGGCATTTGGATGCGGAATCAAGTGGGAGTTCACCGGCACATGCCTTTGTTCACTTGGACATGCCTTTGTTTACTTGGACATGACTTTGTTCATTTGGTCATGCCTTTGTGCATTTGGTCCCTAGAAGAGACTTTTAGCACACTTGTTTCGGTCAACAAGTGTGGCCAAGTTTAGGTGGCTATGGTTATGAACTTGTGGTTGTTTATTTATGCTTGCGTGGTTGATTTATATATTTTGTTTTATCTTATTTGGATAAGGATAATTAACAAACTTAATATCAACAACTTGCATAAAACTGGTTCCTTAGAAATCATTAGGTAATAAAATTGGTTTTATTAAAGATTAATGATTTCACAATAAAATGGGTTTTATTAAAAAGGAACTTAAATTGGTTTTCAAACAAAGTACAATACATTTGAATGCATGCAAATGCAAGGTACATAATAGTTTTCCAATCTAGAATTTAGAAAACTTAAATCCCTTTTAAAACAAGTTTAACACCATCCTTTTATTCAACACTCGAATCACTTGGAACTCGATGTGGGATAAAAACCACATTGGAGAAAACTTGTGAGTTTGAGGTGGGTTTGCCATATTTTTGGGATAAAAGTCACCTAACCACTTGTATGTCAAATTCACATGTGTGTGTAAGTAGGACGACTTGATTTGGAAACCATGTGAATAGGGCTACTAAAGCATGGCGTACAAAGGTGTTGATGGGATTAAACATGCCAACTAAGCATATGATGTTTAACCGATCCCATAAAACTAGAAGTTGCAAAGTGTTGCAATCGTCAAACGTTAACTACCTTGTTAATTCAATAGTAGGATAAAGGTCACCTAACTACTATGTGAATATAACGTTGGGTTCTAGATTTTAATCATTAATTGTCTTAAAGACATAAAGGGTAGTAAAAATTAAAATTGGTTTAATTGATATCGAAAATTGAGCTTTGTTAAATTATGTAGATGTCCGCAATCAACAATCCACCTAACGCAATTATCCCACCCATGCATAAACTATCACTAAGAGCTATACTTGATAAGAATCGTCTTAACTATAAAAATTTTATGGATTGGTATCGAAATTTGAGAATTGTTCTCAAACAAGAAAAGAAATCCTACATATTGGACGATCATATTCCCGATGAACCAAACATTGACGATTTAGATGCCTATAATGATTGGTTGAAATACACCGAGGATTTGGTGCAAGTTTCTTGTCTCATGTTGGGAACTATGATTCCCGAGATTCAAAGGATTTTGAACATCATGGGGCATATGACATGATCACCCAACTTAAGGAAATGTTCCTTACTCAATCTAGGGTGGAACGCTTCGAAACGGTTCGAGCTCTTCATGCATGTCATATGGAAGAAACCCAATCAGTTTCATCTTATGTGCTTAAGATGAGCCACATTGATCGACTCGAACGGCTAAATTGTCCCGTCTCAAAAGAGTTAGCCACGGATATGATCCTTAATGACCTAACTAAAAGGTTTGAGACTTTTTTCATGAATTACAACATGAATGGATGGGATAAGAGCATTGGTAAGCTTCACGCAATGCTCAAAACGGCCAAAGCAGGAATGGGTAAAAAGGTTTTACCGGTTCTCACGATCAATGAAGGTGGCAATAAGAAGAGGCATCACCCGGAACCTAAGGCAAAGGTTGCCAAAGGTAAGGGACACGTCAAGGGTAAGTTTAAAGGAAAGGCTAAAGCGAAACCAACCAAACCAAAGGAGAAGAAGCTAAAGGTTAGCTCGGAGGACCCGTGCTTTGGTTGTGGTGAGAAAGGACATTGGATGAGGAATTGCCCAACCTATCTCAAAGAGTGGAAAGCAAAGAGGGATGCGGGGCAAACCTCAGGTACAACTTTCATGATCCATATTGATCTTAATGTTATTTATTCTAACACATGGGTGTTGGATACCGGATGTGGAACTCATATTTGCAACTTGTTGTAGGAGTTCAAAAGAAATAAGCATTTCAAGAAAGGAGATACAAGTCTTGTAACACCCCCGGCCTCTCGTATGACCAATACTGTCCGCTTTGCCCTCGATGTGTTGCCCATCCGGGAACTCACGGCTTTGTTTTTGGTTGCCCATGTAGAGACTTCCCAGGTGGTCACCCATCCTAGTACTACTTCCACCCAAGCACGCTTAACCATGGAGTTTTCATGTGCTCCACAGCCAACTAAGCCTAAAACGCGTTAGTGATGTTAAGAGGCAGGACATTACTTATGAACCAAGGATCTCTCTTGTCCACTGCCGATGTGGGATAGCCTAAGAGTGGGACGATATTCTGTTTGTCAAGGATGTTACAAACAACCCCCCTTTGGACTCATCATCCTCGATGAGGCATGTCCCATCATCCCGAACGGCACAAGAGTGTCTCTGATACCACCTGTAACACCCCGGCCTCTCGTATGACCAATATTGTCCGCTTTGCCGCCGATGGGTTGCCCATCCGGGAACTCGTGGCTTTGTTTTTGGTTGCCCAGGTAGAGACTTCCCAGGTGGTCACCCATCCTAGTACTACTTCCACCTAAGTATGCTTAACCGTGGAGTTTTAATGTGCTCCACAGCCAACAAAGCCCAAAACGCGTTGGTGATGTTAAGAGGCAGGACATTACTTATGAACCAAGGATCTCTCTTGTCCATGACCGATGTGGGATAGCCTAAGAGTGGGACGATGTTGTCTTTTGAGCTACTGTCCAATCAATACGTTACGCCCTAGCATGTTCCGCCGCCTTTGGTCGGTGTGTGACAAGTCTCTTCATGGGCAACGGAGCAAAGGTTGATGTCGAAGCCCAAGGAGACTATACTTTGAAGCTTCCAAATGGCTTGGAAGTTGTTTTGAAAACATTTTGTATGCTCCTAGTTTTATTAGGAACATTATCTTCGTTTATCTTTTAAGACAATATTGTTATGATTTAAAGTTTGTAGACAATGGTATTTGTGTTTTCATGAATGATCTCTTTTATTTTAAAGCAATGCCGTCTAATGGCATTTTTGAATTAGTTCATGATAACACATCCTTTGATAACACGTTGTACCAATCAAGCACCAAGAGACTCAATATGGATTTGAGTAACTGTCACACCCGGCCCTGAGCGGCGGAAACAGCCGGGCGCGCACGAGTGGGGATTGATACTTAAGCACGGGCCATTGCAAAACATTCAAAGATTTTCATTGCGCATGAAATGTTTAATACAAATACATTACATTGATTAAGATTACAAAAAAAAAACATCCAAGTATAAAACTGAAGATTTCCTCGCCATATCCCCTTGCGCGGCGGGTAACCGTGCGCATCGAGGGGATAAAACCAAAATCTTCCAAAAAGCTTGTTTTAGATGTTCAGCGTGTGGTGCTCTAAGTGTGACTCCATGCGCTACCTAGTTATCTCCTGAAAGACACGTAAAAACATTTGAATCAGTATAAACTGAGTGAGTTCACAAGTTTTAGTAACTTGATAAATCGTATTGCATCATAATCATTCTGAAACATAATTCTGTTAGCATCATTAAAACACATGCTTGGTAAAACATAGTTCTATCAACATATTCTGATAAAATCGTTCCGCGGGTTACGCGCGAACATTTCTGGGAACTGTGCTCGTCTGTGTAAGTGGCGCTGCCACTACGAGCTAAAATAACGTAATACCGTCCCGCGGGTTACGCGCGGACACTTCTGGAAAACTGTGCTCGTCTGTGTAAGTGGCGCTGCCACTACGAGCGAATATATGCTGTAATACCGTCCCGCGGGTTACGCGCGGACGTTGTGCCGGAAAACAAGGCGCTCGTCTGCGTAAGAGGAGCGACCTCTACGAGCGGGCTCAAACCCATAGTACTGCCCCATGACCGTACTAGGCACTCGTCTGTGTAAGAGGTGCGACCCCTACGAGTGGGCGGATCAAACCAGCAGTCCCTACCCTTGGAGTTCCAATGGTAAAGTGATCACTTACTCGAATCTGGTGCACTATCATCGAAAAACCATAGATAACTGTTCGCATTGCTCATCATGAAACATAACTTAAACACGTAATCGTTTGCTTAGCTTGTAAGTATACCATGATAAAACATTATTTAAGTACGTGTCCCTCGCCCCGAAAACAGTTTAAAAGTAGTGAAAACAGTGAAAATAGGGGCTGTGAGACTCACCTGTGGTTCTTGTTAAGGGATTAATCGAGATTCGGGTTTTCTTGGTGTTGGCCTCGGAATCGAAGGTCTAGAATACGATTAAATAACAAATATATATATTAAGATCAAGATATAAGGGTTGGAAGGTAGATCTCAAGGTTATAATCTCGGCTTACCTAGTAACAGGATCGGAGCTGGAAACAACGGATGCTTGGGAAAGGATTAGTGCAAGTTTGTAGTTCTTTGAAGTGTGTTTTGGGTGATAGTTTAGGCTACAAATTTATAGGCAAACTCAAGGGAACATAATCCCTTGCTTTAGGGAATTGAAATCTTTTGAAATGATGATAAAGTATGGAAATTATTATTATTTATTAAAAAGAGTAGAAAAGTAGATTAAAGATTCTGATTTGATATGGACAGGACATGCAGGGCTGTGGCTGGTGAGAGTGGGTGGCTGGCAGTTGACTTTTACAGTTTGCTTTTTCAGTGCTTTAGACAGTGTACAGTAAAAAGTAGAAGTTTTCTGAAACACGCTACCGCCCTCTTTTGGGCGGGGACAATTTCCTTAAATCTGAACATTTTGACTAAGTGTTGTTCTGCGCGTATAACTTGGTGCGCATAGCTTTCTGCGTGTAGGACATTTCTTTGCTGCGGGTAGGTGCGTAACCTTCTCGCAGTTAAGGACATTTGAGTTTCATTTGTAGATTCTCCAGGTGGTTTTGGTATTTCAACATAGTGATCAGTCATGTTGAAGTCAATTCCATCCTGGAGCTTCAGACAAACTAGCTCTCAACGTTCCCGCCATGCGGGTAGGTTAGTTCCCTTCCGCACGCGCATAAACGATGTAGGATGCACCCGCCTTAGCATCATGCGGGATGGTCAACCCATAGACAACATAACGTTTAAGTTACATGAAAACATAAAGCCAAATCATTCACGCATGGCGCATATAATATATGCTCACGCAGGTTCTTAATATGGTGCGCTCGCGCAGGGCGCACATAACACATGCACGCGCTGACTAACATGGCGCGCTCGCGCAGGGCAAACATAAATGTCCGCGCTGATTCTAACATATTCTCGCGCCGGGCGCACATAATGTGCCCGCGCTGATTCTTAACATAGCGCGCTCGCGCAGGGCGCACATAACAAATGCACGCGCTGACTAACATGGCGCGCATAATATTTACAATCACCTAATTATTAGGTTGATTACTTAGTTTAAGGGGTTGGGAATTTACCGGGTGTCACATTCTCCCCTCGTTAAACGAATTTCGTCCCGAAATTTAGGAGACGTTGCTGGCAGAAGCCATATTCTGAAAGAGGTGTGGGTATTTTATGCGCATCTGATCTTCTCTTTCCCAAGTGAATTCAGGCCCACGCCTTGAGTTCCATTGAACTTTTACCAACTTGATTCTGCTTCTGCGCAACCTTTGTTCTTTCCAATCGGTTACTGCTATAGGCTCTTCTACGAAGTGCAGCTGTTTGTCAATATGAATTTCTTCCACCGGTAAAATCAACGTTTCGTCAGATAAACATTTCTTGAGGTTGGATACATGAAATGTATCATGAACTCCACTGAGTTCGGCGGGTAGACGGAGTTTATAAGCAACTGGACCGATCCTCTCCAGGATCTCAAAAGGTCCAATGTAGCGCGGATTTAGCTTTCCTCGCTTACCGAAACGGGGGACTCCTTTCCATGGAGAGACTTTCAAAAGTACTTTATCCCCTACTTGAAACTCCAACGGTTTCCTTCTCATATCAGCATAACTTTTCTGTCTGTCGCGTGCTGCCTTAAGGCGATCCCTTATCTGAAAAATCTTGTCTGTTGTTTCTTGGATCACTTCTGGACCAGTCATTTGCTTGTCGCCCACTTCAGCCCAACACAGTGGGGATCTACACTTGCGCCCATATAAAGCTTCGAACGGCGCAGCCTTAATGCTTGTGTGATAACTGTTATTGTAAGAAAATTCAACCAACGGGAGGTGGGTATCCCAACTACCTCCAAAATCGATCGCGCACGCGCGCAGCATATCTTCCAATGTCTGGATCGTTCGTTCGCTTTGTCCATCCGTTTGGGGGTGATAAGCCGTACTCATGTCCAGTCGAGTACCTAACCCCTCTTGTAATGATCTCCAAAACCTTGAGGTGAACCGACTATCTCTATCAGAAATGATGGACACTGGGACTCCATGTTTTGAAACTACTTCTCGAATATATAGTCGGGCTAACCTTTCCATTTTATCAGTTTCTTTAATCGGCAGGAAGTGTGCTGACTTAGTTAGCCGATCTACAATAACCCATATCGTGTCATAACCCCCAGGTGTCCTTGGTAGTTTGGTGATGAAGTCCATAGAGATTTGTTCCCACTTCCACATGGGAATTTCTGGCTGCTGAAGCAACCCCGATGGTTTCTGGTATTCAGCCTTTACTTTTGAACACGTCAGGCACTTACTGACATACATCGCGATGGCGCCTTTAAGATTGGGCCACCAATACAGCGTTTTAACATCTTGGTACATCTTGTCTGCGCCAGGATGTACGGAATATCGCGTCTTGTGAGCTTCGTTTAATACCTGCTCGCGCAATCCTCCCTTGAGAGGGACCCATATGCGGTTGGCAAAATATCGAGTGTTGTTCCCTTTAAGTTCCAAATTCTTAATCATACCCCCAAGGCATTCGTTTTTAACAAACTCTGGTTTCAAGGCTTCTTGCTGAGCGTCTCGGATGCGGGTAGAGAGATCTGCGTGAATGGTCAACCTTAGAGCCTTGACTCGTAGCGTTTTTATTCGCTCCTTTCTGCTTAGCGCGTCTGCTACCACATTCGCTTTCCCCGGATGATACTTGATCTCGCAATCATAATCATTCAACAATTCAACCCATCTTCGTTGCCTCATGTTTAATTCCTTCTGATCGAATATATGTTGGAGGCTCTTATGATCCGTAAAGATTACACATTTCGTACCGTAGAGGTAATGGCGCCAAATCTTTAGCGCGAAGACAACAGCTCCAAGTTCTAAATCATGCGTTGTGTAGTTCTTCTCATTGGTCTTAAGTTGGCGCGAGGCATACGCTATAACTTTGTCTCGCTGCATAAGGACACATCCGAGTCCCTGGTGTGAAGCGTCGCAGTAAACAACGATGTCATCTGTCCCCTCGGGCAGGGATAAGATTGGCGCACTACATAACTTCTGTTTCAACATTTGAAATGCCGCTTCCTGATTCTTGCCCCAAATAAACGCCTTGTCTTTCTGAGTTAGCGCGGTCAGAGGTAGAGCTATCTTGGAGAAGTTCTCAATGAAGCGTCGATAGTAGCCAGCTAGTCCAAGGAATTGCCTCACCTCGGTTGGGGTTTTTGGCGCTTCCCAGTTTTCGATGGCTTTAACCTTAGAAGGATCGACGTGTATTCCTTTCTCGTTTACAACGTGACCGAGAAAGTGAACTTCTCTAAGCCAAAACTCGCACTTGGAAAACTTCGCATACAACTTTTCTTTCCTCAACAATTCCAAAATCGATTTCAGGTGTTGCTCATGCTCGGCCTTGGTTCGAGAGTAAATCAAAATATCATCTATAAACACAATCACAAACTTGTCCAAGTATGGTTTGCACACACGGTTCATCAGATCCATGAATATAGCTGGCGCATTAGTTAGCCCGAAAGGCATCACTAAGAACTCATAATGGCCATATCTGGTTCGGAAGGCTGTCTTTGGTGCGTCTTCCTCATGGACCCTAAGTTGGTGGTATCCTGACCGTAGATCTATCTTCGAATAATAACTGGATCCCTGCAACTGGTCAAATAAGTCGTCAATCCTCGGTAAGGGGTACCGATTTTTGACTGTCAGCTTGTTCAGCTCCCTGTAGTCAATACACATCCGGAACGAACCATCCTTCTTCTTTACAAACAGTACTGGAGCTCCCCAAGGTGAAAAGCTTGGGCGTATGAAACCCTTATCCAATAGTTCCTGTAACTGATTGGATAGCTCTTGCATCTCAGATGGAGCTAAGCGATAAGGCGCTCGAGCTACTGGCGCAGCTCCTGGGACCAAATCAATACGAAACTCGACTTGTCGCGGCGGCGGCAATCCGGGCAAATCTTCAGGAAAAACTTCTGGAAATTCGCGCACTACTGGTAAGTCTTCAATTCTTCGCTCATCTCCTTTCTCTACTACATGCGCCAGGAAGGCGTAGCACCCTTTCCTTAGGCACTTACGCGCCTTTAGGCACGAAATCAGTTTCGTCGCAACTCCCTTTCTTTCCCCTTGGATCATCAAAGTTTCTCCGTTCAACAGTGGAATTCGAACCTGCTTCTCATGACAAACAATCTCCGCGAGATTTTCGACTAACCAATCCATACCTACCACAATATCGAAACTCCCCAAATCTATTGACAACAAGTTTATATTGAACTCATGACCTCCCATGACTAATACACATTGCTCAGTCCTTTCATTCGCGCATAACTGCCTACCGTTGGCTAGTTCTATAGTATAAGGTTTGTCTAGCCTACTGGTCGCTAAGCCCAGGGAGTTTTTAAACTCATGGGATATAAAACTTAGGTCAGCGCCAGTATCAAATAAGACAGATGCATAATGACCGTTAAGCAAAAACGTACCGGTTACCACATTCGGTTCTTCCTTTGCTTCACCCGCGCCGATCACAAAAGCTCTCCCGCGAGCTTGGTTTCCTTTCTGTGGGCAATCCCGACTGAAGTGTCCAGGCTTCCCGCATGCGTAGCAGTTGTCATTGGCTCCAGCTTCTTTAGCACGGCAATTCACCGTCTTGTGTCCTGGTCTGCCACATTTGGCGCACGTGACGTTCGCGCATTCGCCTTCGTGGTGGTACTTGCATTTGTTGCACCATGGGTAAGGCCCGCTGTATCCTTTCCTTGATGGTTCCGCGGCTTGAATCGCGTAAACCCTTGTGCTTTCCTGCTTTTTGGGCGGTGGCTGCTTGAAGTCTGACCCTCGGTGGGAGTTCCATTTCCTCTTGGAGTCAGAGGTTCGCTGCTCGTTCAAGCGAGCAGTCAACATACCCGCACGAACCGTATCCCTTGTAAGGGTGATGGCTCGCGCAACCGCCTCGTCAAAGGTCGGAGGTGCGGCGGCGTTGAGCGGGACTCTAACGACAGGTGGTAACCCAAAGATGTACCTCTCGATTTTCTTTTCTTCTGTGTTTGCCATGTCTGGCACCAGCTGGCAAAGCTCGTTGAAACGATTGGTGTAGGCATCGATATCCGTTCCTACCATGGTGTGGTTCCAGAATTCTTGTTGCAAGCTCTGAATTTCTGCGCGAGAGCAGAACTTTCTCATCATCATTTCTTTCAATTCTTCCCAGGTCTTGTGAAGAGCAACTTCTCGCCCCAAAGTCTTTACTTGGAGCTTCCACCAAGACGAAGCTGCTTCTTGGAACATGCAGGTCGCGTAAAGGACCTTCTGGTTTTCACTACATCCGCTGATGGAGAGAACTGTCTCCATCTTGTCAATCCAATTGTAGAGCCCAATGGCTCCTTCGGTGCCTTTGAACGGCCAAGGCCTACAGGCCATGAATGTTTTATAGGAGCAACCCTTGTCCAAGGCTCCTGATTCGGGTTCTGGGGTCTCGTTCTCTTGGCGACCCTGACTAGATTCGGCCTTGCTGGCCTCATGCGTTGCAATCGCCTGCGCGATTATTTCTGCGAGCTCCTCGGGTGTCATGGTAATTCCCTTGGCTCTGGTTGGAGGCATTCTTTTCATAAAAAAAAGAAAATACAACAAACTTAGCGCATGTACTCAGAGCACATAATGTTCTTATCTCTAGACACTGTGACCCGTGTTCCTAAGTGCGTGTGTGATTTTTCTTTTGAAAATATTCTTTGAAAAATATTTCATGCGATTCCCCAAAGGTTATAGTCTAGGTTAAAAACTTCTTTTCCTAGTTCGCTATAACCAGTGCTCTGATACCAATCTGTCACACCCGGCCCTGAGCGGCGGAAACAGCCGGGCGCGCACGAGTGGGGATTGATACTTAAGCACGGGCCATTGCAAAACATTCAAAGATTTTCATTGCGCATGAAATGTTTAATACAAATACATTACATTGATTAAGATTACAAAAAAAAAACATCCAAGTATAAAACTGAAGATTTCCTCGCCATATCCCCTTGCGCGGCGGGTAACCGTGCGCATCGAGGGGATAAAACCAAAATCTTCCAAAAAGCTTGTTTTAGATGTTCAGCGTGTGGTGCTCTAAGTGTGACTCCATGCGCTACCTAGTTATCTCCTGAAAGACACGTAAAAACATTTGAATCAGTATAAACTGAGTGAGTTCACAAGTTTTAGTAACTTGATAAATCGTATTGCATCATAATCATTCTGAAACATAATTCTGTTAGCATCATTAAAACACATGCTTGGTAAAACATAGTTCTATCAACATATTCTGATAAAATCGTTCCGCGGGTTACGCGCGAACATTTCTGGGAACTGTGCTCGTCTGTGTAAGTGGCGCTGCCACTACGAGCTAAAATAACGTAATACCGTCCCGCGGGTTACGCGCGGACACTTCTGGAAAACTGTGCTCGTCTGTGTAAGTGGCGCTGCCACTACGAGCGAATATATGCTGTAATACCGTCCCGCGGGTTACGCGCGGACGTTGTGCCGGAAAACAAGGCGCTCGTCTGCGTAAGAGGAGCGACCTCTACGAGCGGGCTCAAACCCATAGTACTGCCCCATGACCGTACTAGGCACTCGTCTGTGTAAGAGGTGCGACCCCTACGAGTGGGCGGATCAAACCAGCAGTCCCTACCCTTGGAGTTCCAATGGTAAAGTGATCACTTACTCGAATCTGGTGCACTATCATCGAAAAACCATAGATAACTGTTCGCATTGCTCATCATGAAACATAACTTAAACACGTAATCGTTTGCTTAGCTTGTAAGTATACCATGATAAAACATTATTTAAGTACGTGTCCCTCGCCCCGAAAACAGTTTAAAAGTAGTGAAAACAGTGAAAATAGGGGCTGTGAGACTCACCTGTGGTTCTTGTTAAGGGATTAATCGAGATTCGGGTTTTCTTGGTGTTGGCCTCGGAATCGAAGGTCTAGAATACGATTAAATAACAAATATATATATTAAGATCAAGATATAAGGGTTGGAAGGTAGATCTCAAGGTTATAATCTCGGCTTACCTAGTAACAGGATCGGAGCTGGAAACAACGGATGCTTGGGAAAGGATTAGTGCAAGTTTGTAGTTCTTTGAAGTGTGTTTTGGGTGATAGTTTAGGCTACAAATTTATAGGCAAACTCAAGGGAACATAATCCCTTGCTTTAGGGAATTGAAATCTTTTGAAATGATGATAAAGTATGGAAATTATTATTATTTATTAAAAAGAGTAGAAAAGTAGATTAAAGATTCTGATTTGATATGGACAGGACATGCAGGGCTGTGGCTGGTGAGAGTGGGTGGCTGGCAGTTGACTTTTACAGTTTGCTTTTTCAGTGCTTTAGACAGTGTACAGTAAAAAGTAGAAGTTTTCTGAAACACGCTACCGCCCTCTTTTGGGCGGGGACAATTTCCTTAAATCTGAACATTTTGACTAAGTGTTGTTCTGCGCGTATAACTTGGTGCGCATAGCTTTCTGCGTGTAGGACATTTCTTTGCTGCGGGTAGGTGCGTAACCTTCTCGCAGTTAAGGACATTTGAGTTTCATTTGTAGATTCTCCAGGTGGTTTTGGTATTTCAACATAGTGATCAGTCATGTTGAAGTCAATTCCATCCTGGAGCTTCAGACAAACTAGCTCTCAACGTTCCCGCCATGCGGGTAGGTTAGTTCCCTTCCGCACGCGCATAAACGATGTAGGATGCACCCGCCTTAGCATCATGCGGGATGGTCAACCCATAGACAACATAACGTTTAAGTTACATGAAAACATAAAGCCAAATCATTCACGCATGGCGCATATAATATATGCTCACGCAGGTTCTTAATATGGTGCGCTCGCGCAGGGCGCACATAACACATGCACGCGCTGACTAACATGGCGCGCTCGCGCAGGGCAAACATAAATGTCCGCGCTGATTCTAACATATTCTCGCGCCGGGCGCACATAATGTGCCCGCGCTGATTCTTAACATAGCGCGCTCGCGCAGGGCGCACATAACAAATGCACGCGCTGACTAACATGGCGCGCATAATATTTACAATCACCTAATTATTAGGTTGATTACTTAGTTTAAGGGGTTGGGAATTTACCGGGTGTCACAGTAACACTTATCTTTGGCATTGTCTCATTGGTTACATAAACAAGGGTCTCATAAGTACACTTTAAAAGAATGGTCTTTTGGAATCACATGATGATTCATTTGATAAGTGTGAATCTTGTTTGCAAGGAAACATGACCAAGGAACCCTTTGGAACTAATAAAAGGGCAAAAGACTTATTAGGTATCATACATCCAGATGTATGTGGTCCTTTTAAGGCATTGAAAAGGAATGGTGGAAGATACTTCATTACCTTTATCGATGATTATAGTCATTATGGGTATGTGTACTTGTTAAGACACACAAAGATGAAGCCTTTGAAATGTTCAAGGTCTTCCAAAATAAAGTAGAAAATCAACTCAATAAAACCATCAAATTACTTTGTTCGGATAGAGGAGGTGAATACCTTAGTGATGCTTTTCAAGATCATCTTAGGAGTTGTGGAATCATCTCACAACTCACTCCACCCGAAACACCACAACATAATGGTGTGTCCGAAAGGAGGAATCGAACTCTATTGAATATGGTTCGATCTATGATGGCTAGAAGCATATTGCCTCTATCATTTTGGGGTTTCGCATTGCTCTCGGCAACCCGTATTCTAAATACGGAACCAACCAAGAAAGTGGGCAAGACATCTTTTGAAATATGGCATGGAAGGCTTCTATCATTATCATATTTGAAGGTATGGGGTTGTGAGGCTTATGCTAAGCACAACACCCAAAACAAACTTGAAAGCCGATCCACTAATTGTATCTTTATAGGATATCCCAAAGACTCTATGAGATATTTTTATTACAACCCAACCGAGCAAAAGGTGTTCATTGCTTGAATGGGACAACATGAAAAAAGATTGGAAGCTTTATGACCGCTTAGTGAGGCTTGAAACTGGAATCAGTGGGAAAAGAAGCTTAATTGATGCAAACACCTGAGTTGTGGGAGGAGAAAATAAAGGTAGGTATTACTATTATTTTTAATTATGTGTAGTTAAAATTGCATATTGAAATCCATAAATTAATTCGTTAATCTTGCAGGTAGATAAAGAGTTTGCCAAATTTAAGGACACAAATTTGGACATATACGAGACGCATTATGCTCCTTTGTTTCGGGATTGTGTTGTCGTTGGAGATCAGACTATGAATCCATTACAATTTCAAAACAATAGCAATCCGAACGAAGTTCCATGCGAAGAATATATAGAGGGCATGGGAGATTGAATCAATTTTGGTGATGGAATGCATTTTGGTGATGAAGAGCCTTTTTTTCCTACATTTGTTAAAAGTAGTTTGGGTAAAAGGAAGAAGTCTAAAGATGTTATCAACAACCGCTCAACCAAGAGTAAAATTTCATATATTGAGGAAAAACTAGATGTTGCATTGGATGTCTTCATAACATAACACACGTTAAAAAGTCACTCTCCAACAATAATCAGATTGCATGAACATTGTTCTTACTTTTTCTGATTTCAAAGAAGGTTATAAAAAGTATTCACAAGCATTGAATGTCTTAACCAAAAAGCAATATCTTGAAGCTTTTGTGTTTCCAACAACTCACGAAGCAAAGATGGAGTACCTTCTTATTGAATAATGATTTGTCGTTTAACATTATATCTTGTCGTTTTGACATTATGTGGTATCATTTGATATTAGGTTTTATTGTTTGACATTTTGATTTATCATTTAACATTATGTGTTATCGTTTTGATTTTAAATTCATATTGTATAGGATGGATAATGACGACTCTAATTCATTTGATGATGAAGAATATTCGGATGATGAGGATGTGGAATTCAAATTGTTATGTGCAATAGTTGTGAAATGAGTCCTAGTAGCTCATAACTTGCATATCGAACGAACGCCGTGTCACACCTCGAATCGCACAAGGAATATATTTATTAATGAAATCTTAAATGGCCATTCGAGGCGGTGTTATGAAATTTTTAGACTGCACGTACCAGTTTTGTCACAACCCGAAAACCTTAATTTAAACAGCGAAAGACTTTTGACCAAGTTGTCCCGGTTGTGACAGTCGCCGTTATCCAATCATAATAAAGTATAGTAAAAAATAATCAAAGTTTGGCTTTTCAAATAAACTTTATTATTATTAAAAACATAAATTTAAACGTGTATAAAAACATGATTATTACACATCCCAGTTTATTCCCATATTCAAACATCGCCCGCCTCTTTTCCTCCATTGTCACGAAGCCATCACTTACCTAAAAAGCATATTAAAATCGTTTGTCAACACATTGTGTTGGTGAGTTTCCCTTTTTAATTAAAATAGTCCATATGTATATGTATATTTAAATCAAAATCCATATAATAATCTCTCTTCATTATATAATTAAATCAATCCCGTGTATAATGATCTATCGTCATTACATCACAACAAATTATATAAAAACCTGTGTATAATGATCTATCGCCATTATATCACAAAACAGTAGTATTTTATTTCTTAAACAAATCGTGCTGTTGTAGATGAGCAAAGAATACAACATACGTATGACTATCATAGTTAATAACTCGATACGTACCAGACTCAAAATATACCCACTTTTAACCCAAAGCGATTGGAAGTGGGGGGCGTCACCCCGATAGATCTACCAATATTTTTGTGCCCCTTTCTAGGGTTAACAGTTATTTAACCAACTAGACTCATCTCGTTTTTGACACGGTTTGTAAAATAAAATACTTTAAAAAGAAAATCTTGATGAAATCAATATATAAATAAAGAATATGTTTTTCCCCCAAAAACATTTATAAAAACAATTCCATTTAAAAACGAGGGGGTTCGATAGAGAAACTCACGATTTGAAGTCATTTTCTCCAAAATATGTGTGTCCTATATTTGTAAACGTTTTGTTAATAAAAACCTTGTTTGAGTTTTAGTTTATAAAGATCCTTTATTTATTATTCCTATGCTAATGTTCACGCAAGTATACAAGCAAATATAGTCCTAACGGTTTAACACACGTATGGTTCGGTTTTTCGTTGACTATTGTTTATTAAGTAAATTAATTTATAAATAAAGATAACACATAATTATATTAAATATTAGAGTGTTAGTTGCTGGAAATCTTAAGAAAATATTAGTTTATTTATTTTTAATGAATCTTGTCGGTTTTTTCAGTTTCGAGTTTAAAAACGAACCGATTGGCATTTCGTTTAAAATATAATTTTATGACTTGGAAAACACTTGTTACATATATATTAGTTAAGATTTTAGAAGTTATTTCATAAAAATATGTCATTTCTGGTTTTTGTTAATATTTTCTTAAATTAGCAACTTTTGACGTTATCGTGTCGGTTTTTACGACACGAATCGTCTAGGACCAAGTCTAGTTATTTTGTCCTCTTCTCATATATCAACTTATGTTATATATGAGAGTTATAAATCTTTAGGGGCTGTTCTAAAACAGTCCCTAACCGTTGTGTCGGTTCTCGTTAAAAAGTCGGTTTACCGACAAGTAAACTAGATTTAGCCATTTCTAACCAAACATCCTATGCACTAAATGTACACATTATTAACTATAATATTTGTTCTATATTTCCAGATTTGTTCATATAATCTCAAATAGCACATTTAAGTCGGATTTTAAGTTCCTAATTTGCAATCTATGTTTATCAATAATATGAGCAATCAAGTTTATCATCTCTCATATGAACACTTATCAAAATACAAATTAATTTTCCAGATTTCAACTAATATCAACAAGTTATGAAAATTATCAAGTTCATACATTTCATAATTTCCTAGGTGTTTATTTGACAAAGTTTCTTATTATGGTAACTTTCAACTCTTGTTAACGTTTTTTTTCCAACACAATCTTTACAGGTATAATCATGTAGCGAACTTGTTTATCTCATTCAACTATTAGATTTCATGCATCTTATTATTCTAATCAAGTTTTAATCTCTTATTATTCATTTTTCCAAGGTTTCCATTCCTAGTAAGCATCTAACAAGCAATTCATGTATTTAAGTTCTTGATCATACTCATCATAATTCAAGTTTATATGAATTTCTAGCATATATCCTATTCATCACTCATCCAATTCAAGTCAAATATCCCAAAGATCATCAAATTTCTAAATTTTCATATTGAATAGATATTAAAGTTTCTAAATTTAGAATTGACCATAAGACTAGTTAGTTTGATTATTAACTTAACATATTATTCCATGAATATCTAACATGCATCCTATCCATAAATCATCCACTTCAAACATTCAAATCCAAGTTTTATATCACAAAGGATCATTTATCAAAATCTTTTACGAGCTAACAATTAAAGTTTCCTTAATTAGTAACTTTAACAATATCTAAGTTTTATCTTTTAATTTTATAATTTTGATGGTTTAATCTAGCATGTATCCTATTCCATTTCATCCTAATCTCACCAATTTCGTTAATTCATCCATTATATTCAAATAAAATCAAAATCCCAAATTATATGAACAAGTTCTTGAAACATTCATACAAATCATCAACCTGACATTAATCTCAATTCCAAACATCTTTTTATCCATGATTTTATCTTGATATCAAAATTCAATCAATCAATCAATCAATCATACCCAGTGAAGTCCCACCAACAGCAAAGCTATAGGTAGGGTCTGGGGTGGGTGGGATGTAGGCACACCGTACCTCTATCCAAAGGGATAAATAGGTGGCTTCCTGAAAGACCCTCAGCTCTAAAGTCCATATGTATGAAGCAATACAAAGGAAATCAAAGTTTAACAGTAGTAATAATAATAATAATAATACTAATAATAATATATATGAAAAGAATATACTAATACTATGTATATGGGAAGAATAATACTAATAGTAATACTAATACTAATACTATAAATGTGACCAAAATAAGGTAAATAGAAGCCTTAAGGAATTCCTTTCTCACTAAAAATCCTTAACTTTAATTCTACTTTTCCATGAATTTCTATCCTCAACCATGTCCTTAGAAAGGTTTAAGTCTATCAAATCATGCTTAATCCTCTCATCCCACGTCAGTTTAGGTCGTCCTCTACCCCTCCTCCCTTCTATAGTAATGTTTTCTACGGTTCTAACAGGATTCGTCGGCTGTCTTCTCTTCACATGTCCAAACCATCTCAATCTCCCATCTCTTATCTTTTCTGCTATGTTCGCCACCCCTAATCTCTCTCGAAACACAACGTTTCTTATTCGGTCTAACCTTGTGTGCCCACACATCCAACGTAGCATTCTCATTTCTGCTACCTCCATCTTCCGCACTTGTGCCTTCTTGATAGCCCAGCAATCCGATCCATATAATATTGCAGGTCTAACCGCAACCCTATAAAAATTTCCCTTTAGTTTAGATGGGAAACTCTTGTCGCCCTTTAATGATTTATTTACTTTCTGACTTGTTACCTGGGTTCATGCCATGTCAGGTTCGTTACGTGGCGATTTTTGCACATTTTGTTGCCTTAGAAACGTCTAGATCACTAATAAAACGTCTAGATCTAGATATCAAAATTATTTCTAATAAATCTTGGAATTCAAAAAAATCAACTTTAAGGTGAATGTATATATGCATGAGTGGGTTTAATGTTTCCACCCACATACACACACACATTCACGGCACACACATGCACACACATACATATACACGGTTCACACATACATACACCCAAACCCATAATTATCAATCCTTCAATCCCAATTTCAAACCTAGATCACCTATCACAACCTATGTAATCATAAAATCAAATCCCAATCTTTACTTACTTGGGTTTTGTTAGAATAAAGATGAAAAGGATAATGTGTGTGATGCTTCTCTTTAATCTTCTTCCTATTGTCTAATTTCCCATGTTCTTGTGTGTGTGTGATTATATGAATTTTGAATATGATGGTGAAGTGGTGGTGGTGGGAGCCGATTATATAGAGAGGGAGAGGGAAAGTTAGAGTGTTGGGGTGTGTAGTAGGTTGATGTTGTGTGATTGTGTGGTTAACCCAACACACAAGTCTATATTTAGGGATGGTGATGATGATGACATTTTTCATGGAGGGTGAGTGGGAGTGAATTGTCAAGGACAGGGAGGAGGAGCCGGCAGGGGGGGGGGGTAAGGGTTGGGTGTTTTTAAATTAATATTGTACTACTTGTTTTGCGTATTGCGGTTTTCGGTTGATCAAACGTTTTTCGTTTTTAATAATTTTTTGTCAGACATTAAACGAAATCAATTTCCTGAATTATTTTTTGAAATTATTTGGCATTGGGTCCTTACCTTGTCGTCTACCGACACTCGGTTACTTATTTTGCAATTTTTGCGATTCGAGCCTTCAAAAACTAAGTTTATACATTGTCTCAGCTACTTTAATATATATTTTAATTTTTCGAGATCAATTAAACCCTTTAATGATTTATTTACTTTCTGACTTGTTACCTGGGTTCATTCCATGTCAGGTTCGTTACGTTGCGATTTTTGCACATTTTGTTGCCTTTGAAACGTCTAGATCACTAATAAAGAAGGTTTTTCTCATAATGATGAAATTTTATAGCTAATCATGATTTATTAACGAAATTTTTTGGGAAATGTTACAAGTTTTTAGACAGTTATGTACGGATCTTGCAGCTAATTATGGATTGAAACAATCACGTAATATATCTGTTGAGGAGTCGGTCGGAATCTTCTTGATGACTTTGGCACATGGATGTATGAATAGATTTGTGCAAGAATTTTTTAACCATTCGGGGGAAACCATTCATAGACATTTCCATACAGTTTTAGTAGCCGTGCTTATGATGAGTGTCGACATCATAAGGCAAGCCGCAAACTATAATGAAGATGTACCTATACATATAAGAAATAATTCCCGATATTATTCAATGTTCAAGGTATTATTCAATATTCCATTTACTTTGATGGTTGTCAATCTCTAACAAAAGATTTAATTATTATATGTTTGTGTGTGTGTATTTTATTTGTAGGATTGCATTGGCGCTATAAACGGAACACACGTGAGGGCATCAGTTCCACAGAGTAATCAAGCAAAGTGCATTGGTCGAAAGGGATATGCTACATAAAAAATAATGGTTGTTTGTGATTTAATATGTGCTTTACATTTGTGTGGGCCGGATGAGAGGGGACTTCATGATGTATATAAAAATATACATCTTTTAGCATCAAATAATCTATAAAAGCTGCAACTTCTATCAAATAATATAGCTCAAAGAGCTACTTATCATATTAAAATGTATTTTCAGGTAAATCCAAGCATCAAACAAAGAAACAAGCGAAAAACCAAAGAAAAATGATAGAAAACCCAAGAAAACACCTAAACACAACCCCATGCCCCCCTGGACACGCACCCATGCCTCTAGATGCAAGAAAAGACAAAAAATCTGCAAGAAAATACAAAATACTGGACACTCAGGCACGGTGCCGTGCCTCAGGAAGCATGGGGTCGTGGTCACCTTTTAAAAAGGACAAAAAGAAATATAACAGATCACCAGAAACACGGGGCCGTGCCTCAGGAAGCACTCCCCCCGGGTGAGTCAGCATGTGCGATCTGACAAAGACCCATCACAGTGAGTCAGCTGTGCCCGGACCCGATCGCACTCAATCTCAACTTCTGTAACAGAATGCCAATGATTCAACAAATTGTCAGAAACCCATTGTAGTGGAGGTTTCAGGATCCCCTTAACCAGATTTAGGATCTCGAGGACCTTGCTGATATGACTATCCAAGAAAAAAGGTATGTTATTTTGGTGATTCTGTTGTTCAAATTCATCATGTTAGGTTTAAAATGAATCCCAAATCTTACCAATTGATGGTAAATCGGGTCAAAATCCAAAAAATAAACGGTTCAATTGTTTAAATCTAGGGTTTCGATTTGATAGATAGATTTGCACTTAGGTTTGAAGGAATTTGTTGTGAAAAATCATTCGGGTTCGGGTCTTGGATGATCCATACAATCAAATCAAGCCCGGATGATATTTCTTAAGAATCGGGTTAAAACACAAGTTCGAATCTTAACATTTGCATAATTAGGATTAAAAACACGGGCTATGTTTTGCAAAACACGCCCAGTGGTCAAGCATAGGTCAACAAAAGTCAAAATCAGTGAGAATGGTCAAAACTGCCAAATAGCAGCAGCATGGGGCCGTGCCTCAAGAGGCACGTGGCCGTACTTTGTCCTTTGTTCCACTTTCTCATAAAATTTTAAGAGTATTCAACTAATATGGTTCTAAAATTGCAAATGGCTGAATACAGGGATGATGAGCATGATTTCTTAATCTTTCACGAGGATACAAAAAGAGATGCACGGGACCGACAAAGAAAGGGTTACCTTAACAATCGGCTCCCGGAACCGAACTTCTATGCATGCAAGGAAACTTTAAAGAAAGTAAACCAATGGGGAAGATACAAGGGGCTTGTTAAAGTGCCGTGGACGCATGTTCTAAATCAACAGGGCAAAGCAGTTACTGAACTAACTAAAGAATTTTTAGCCTCATTCTCTATCAAGACAAAGGACTTGTATATGTGGGATGGAGACGCTATCTAGTTCAGGCGTGGGGGAGTATGGTATAACACATCGGTCGCCCAGCTCAGGATTGATTTGGGTATTTATACTAGCGATGAGACCGAAAGTCCCATTTGGTATAATCAATGATCACTTTTGTAGATAAAGATTCTGATGAGACAGGAGAACCAAGTGACACCAGATTGGAAGCATGGGAACAGTTGAGTCTTGGGGAAGAAAGCTACTGTGCAAGCAGCACCAAAAGCACCACCTTACGCGTCCCACTGATGAGATACATTCACCGAATGCTTAGCCACACAGTCACGACGCGTGGTCCGAGTGAGGGGGTCGTGAACTTGAGGCATTTGTGGGCCCTTTATTTCTTCAAGAATGTGATACCTTGCTACATCACATATCTAATCTGTCAACTATTCAGAACTAATGCAAATGCAAGAAGCCCAAATACCCCGATCTTTGGCGACGCGTGGATTTACAAGCTTTACAAAGCTTATGGTGCAGACAGAGAAGGTACACGAAGCCCAGACTCAATCGCACTCGATCTCAACTTTTGTATCAGCATGCAAATGGTCCAACAAATTGGCAGAAACCCATCACAGTGGAAGTTTCAGGATGCCCTCAACCAGATTTTGGATCCCGAGGACCCTGCTGATATGACTATCCAGGACATACCCGAGAGGAGAAGAATAGCACCACCACGTCAGAACCGCTGCCGCACTTACTCTGAGCAGGGTGGCCCATCATCATTTAGGGCTGGGCCCAGCTCGTCATACCACAGCTAGTAATATTTTGAGGGCTTATACGGGCTCATTGACCAGTTCCAGACTCACACTAACGCCTCTTTTGACAGGTTATCAGGACAGATTGCTGACTCTAACGCACAACGAGCAGCAGAATAGGAAGAGACGAGGCGGGAGATTAATCGTTTGAGTGACCGCATGGACAAGCTGTGGTGACCCTTTGACCTGGATTACACGGGTAACTGACGAGCAGCGGCGATGGTAGGTCTGGTATGGGTATGGGTATCGGCGCTAGTACTTTTATGACATTATTATGTTTGTTGAAACAATTTCTATTTGGTTGTTTGTTTGTTTGATACTTATTTTGGCCGTGGGTTCCAAGACATTTTAGTAGGAACTTATTTAGCCTGTGTGGGCAGGGTATGAATGATTTCATACCCAATTTTCAGTAGTATTATGCTTTGGTTATTTGTGGTTGTTTGCAGTTTTATTATTTAGGTACACTATAGGAAAACAGACAAAAAATAGGGGTCGCTCTGTCGAAATTTCGTTACCCCGTAGGGAAGATCCTTTCCAATTTATCCACCATACTTCATATGAATTAAATCATGAATATTTTATATGAATCTTTTCACATTGAGGACAATGTGAGATTCAAGTGTGGGGAGGGTAATTGCTTGACCAATTGCTTGCTCAACTAATTATAAGATTCTTTAATAACAAATTTTTGTAGCAAACAAAGACGATTTTTGACAAAACCAAAAGCATATCCAAGAAAATCTTTTGCAAATAACCAACTAAAAATCTATTATAACAAAAAAGTGAAAAAGTGAAAAAGAAGTTTTGTATATATTGAGGGGAAATTTATGCAAAATATGGTAATTTACCCAATCCCTCCGTTACTGTAATATAAACCTCATGCCATATAAATAATTTTTTTGGAAGCTTTGAGTGAGTCATATGTTTCGTGTGATTTAGAACTTGTCGCAAATTTTCATATCAAGACCGCACGAAGCGTTACATAAGGAAGATGGTAATATTATCACCATTCCCTCAAACCATTCTCCAAATCATGAAACCCAAAAACTTTACCACTTTACCCCTCTCACTGGTAAAATACAACACTTGTCTTTTACCGGCATACCCTAAAGAACTGGAAATACATTCTTTCGATTTCAACTCCTTTGCTGCATATATTTGGTAAAACCTAGGTTGCCTCCATAACTTAGAGAGACAATCTTTCTCTTTAGCAATGAGGTGAGGAAAAGTGGCGCCAAGACGAACAAAGGCCACCATTTTGTGGAGTTTCCAAGAATGCAATGATAAGAAGAGCAAAAAGATACGAACGATGCTTAGGATGCGGAAACTGGTCCCACGAAGAAAGATGTAGAAAAAGTCAAACTCAGTCTCAACATGAATATACCGAACTAATGAAGGTGGGGGCTATTAATCTCAAAGCCGAACAATCCATTAGAGTTGGAAGTTAAGTTCAAAGCAGAATTGAGGAAGAACTGATCCACATCCTCAACAAAACTGGTCTTGACGATCTAACCTTAAAAGAGTCACTAGATCTCTACCAAAAAAATCGTGAGAAAGAGACAACTATTGAAGACATCTTAACACTCCCGACAATCAGCAGAAGTTCTATTTACCATACTCATCATCATTAACCTAAACCCATGAACCACCACAAAATACCAAATCCCTACTCACACAAAACCAACCCATATTACCTTATGATCTATGCAACCCTTCAAAGAGGTAGAGATTTGAACTTGTTACAAGCTTATTTATCACATGCCACATTTTGGCTAAGAGTGTTCACATACATACATCACAGGTATGATCAGATATAAAAATGAGAGTGAGTGAACATTGTGAGAACGTGACGTTTTGCATAAACAGAAGCTCATAAAAACAAATCATCTTTTTATATATCACCACATATATTCTTATGATTTAAAGTTGTTTAGTTTGTTCCCATTGTCTTGGAACGGTTTTGGGGATGTTAAGCTATGGTCCGGATTTACTATTTTTAGGGAATATTTTTAAATAGCTTGCTTGAGGACAAGAAAGGTTCAAGTGTGGGGATGCTTGATGTATATAAAAATATACATCTTTTAACATCATATAATCTCTAAAAACTGCAACTTCTGTCAAATAATATTGCTTAAATAGCTACTTATCATATTAAAATGTATTTTCAGGTAAATACAAGCCTCAAATGAAGAAACAAGCGAAAAACCAAAGAAGAATGAAAGAAAACCCAAGAAAATGCCTAAACACACCCCCATGCCTCTAGATGCAAGAAAAGACAAAAAATCTACAAGAAAAGACAAAGTACTGGACACTCAGGCACGGGCCGTGCCTCAGGAAGCATGGGGCCGTGGTCACCTTTTGAAAAGGACAAAAAGAAATATAACATATCACTAGAAACACGGGGCCGTGCCTTAGGAAGCACGCTCCCTTGGTGAGTCAGCGTGTACGATATGAAAGTGCATTAAATGCGAGAGGACAGTTGGACACGGGGGCGTGCCTCATGGAGCACGGGGCCGTGCCTGCCTCTCCAGACTGCCTATAAATAGAGGAGCATGTTGCATTGATCAAGTGTGCTTGAAGAAAAGTTCCATATGGGTTTCTCTTACAAAAACACTTACATTACACTCATATTGAAGATCTTGTGAAGAGTTTGAAGGCTTGGAGGTTACCATCATCCATCATCATCATCATCATCATCACCATCATCATCATCATCCATCACCATTGAAGAAATAAGATTCATCCAACATTTGATTAGATTGTTCTAGTTTGATCATGTGTTCGTTATATTTATCTCTTTTGATGTTCATAACCATGATCATTATGAGCTAAACTCCATTTACCATCTAAAATCTATGAAGAAGCTTTGTTTTACTTGATGATTATATTGAACATGTGATTTAGTTTAGTAAAGTACATGGTTATGTTGCAATTATCCTTTGATGAAGAAATGTTTTATCACTTTAATTCAATACATCAAGGTTGATGACTAATAATCATTCATGTTCACTCATGTTCTTGGAGACTAGAAATGGTAAAAAGAATACCTTGATAACTTATTCAACATAAAACAGGGATCCTTATATTGTACTTAGAAATGATGAGATATAAGTTATGACCTATTTCTCTAGTTTTAATTATTCTAAAATAACATTGTTAACACGATTGCTTAGGTTATCATGCTAGTTGAAGAAATCATATGTTAATGGAATGTGTAACTATAACCTAATTAAATCAACCAAAGGGAGGTTGTGTGAGTTAACTACAATCACCCGAAGTTGTTAGGATTGGTATTTGAGAAATCGAAGTCAATCCTAATCTTTCTACTTTACCAAAGTACTTGTCTACTTAAATTGACATTCTCGTGGTAGTATGAGATTAAACAAGGATGGACTTGAAAATACGCATGCTATTTTTTTTTATGTCATAGAATATGCTTACTTAGAAATGAGGGATTATTATATCATATATTATTAAGACAAGTTTATCACATGTTTACTTAATAATCATCAAGGAAGAATGGAGTGGATTCTTGATATTAGATTGTAACATTCATATAGTTGAATTACTCATTTAGAGTTTCTCTTCTTGTCACCTATATATTATATATATAAGAATTTCTATTTTATAAAAAGTTTAAAAATCAACCCCAAAATGATTAAAACTCTCCGATTGAAGTAAAACGAAGATTCATTACTATAAACATTTGTGTCCACGGAACGATACTTAGTTCTTACCAATACTATTCTACATATACGATAGGTACACTTGCCTATTTTGTTTGTGTTTTGTTGGAACCCGGGGTGTATCAATTCAATAACAATTAACAGATCTAAGATCTGTGTCTAATCGATTAATACATTACCTATAGATCTAACTCATAATTACGTATGATTGAGTGTTATATATGTTTATGTATTATCAGTATATATGTATTAGTGATTATTTAAGATTAGGATGAAGATCGAGAGAGGATTCGGACAGGGTTTCGATAATTAACTCTCAAAGCTCTTATTAAACGTGAACAATGTTCACTATATATAGAAGATAGGTCTGGTTCGCTAACATTCCCTAGCGAACCAGACACTAATTCCTTACATACATAAATAAACAAAATAACTTAACGAAACATCTCCTGATTCGTTAACATTCCCTAACGAATCAGGAGGAAATAAGTTTAAGTCTTAGTTCGCTAAACAACATAAGCGAACTAGACATTACATATAACGAACTAGACAATAACTTAATTAATTTTTACATTAAACATAAAACGAAAACATTAACGATAATTACAAAGACTCAAGACGCAAAACCGTGCACTAACAGACACCCCCTCGTCTTGAGCTCTTTGTCTTTAAATTACTTGAAGCGCTTGGACTGCCAGTCTCTGCAACTATAAATTCCATTTTCATGACATACACGCACAACGCACTGGAATTGCATAGCCAGGTCGTAGTCTTCATTGGGCTCGATCAGAATCTGTTTCCTGTGGAGCACGTCATTGTCGGTCTCAGATAAATTAATCAACCACATCGGGTCGATTATCTTGATGAGCTTAGTCTTCAGTCCTTTACCAAGGACAATGACGGCCTCGCCAGTACGATTGTCATAGTACCAGCGGTTGAACGTGAGATGCATCTGCTGGGGCATCGTCTTCACAGGAACTCGCTTCATCGTCTTTGCGGTTTTACTTTAAGGACAAGTTTCCTCCAGCCAGTCCTTGGATCAATCTCGTCAATGCTCTTACGTCTCGGGACCTGGTGCTTGAAGAACTTAAATCCATGATTGATCTCGAACAGTAAGTGTTGATGAAACCACTCAGCTGTCCGGTAACCCCCACGATTGATAAACGGACGTCTCGTGACGGTACGAACATCCCATCGCGGTAAAGTAAGAACATCCTTTATCTTTTCGTAGTACTGGATCCCTTTCTCCCACTTAATTATACATACTTTAAGCTCAGGATCATAAAGCCATGAGACAATATCACCATGTACCTTGGAAACAGTCTTGAAGGAGGTCATTTGGTTTTCTTTAACCCATGCAGTAGCAGTGTCTTTCCGTTCTTGATCAACATATCGATACGCACTGATAATTTTACCCACTTTCTTGCATTTGAACCATCTTGCAATATGATCAGTTATGACTTTAAGTGAATGAACTGTCCGCTTACACTTCAACACCTTTTCCAATTCATCCTCAGCAATTTTGAACGTCTCCTCATCGAACACAGGAGCACCTTCATCAACGTTTGTATGTTGAAACAAGTCAGGATACTCCTATGCAGTTACATCTTCCATCTCAACATCCTCATCTTCATAAATAAAGTCCGTATTCATCTGAATTGACGGATCATCCGATATACCTTCCTCATTTACCACTTCGACACCAGGCTCAGTCTCTAAGCAGTCAACTGATCGTCATTCAACCTAAGCAGTATGGAAATCTGCTCCTGTGTCAGAGACCTTTCGACAAACTCACCAACCTCTAACTCATCTCTGTTCACCACACATCTAACCACCCTCGAACCATCTAAAAATATCATAGTGTTGGCTGCAATCATATCAATTGGCTTAGCGGCAGTTGGATCTTGATATATAATAATCTGTTTACCCGAGTCTTCACCACCACTAGTACAAGCACCGAAAGATGAGCTGTGCGATTGTTTAGGCTCACCTCCTGCACCAGACTCATCAGGATCTTGATCATCATCTTTGAGTTTCTTTAGGGCATCTTCTTTGCAAGTCAACTGTAAGATCAACTCTTCTTGTTCTTTCATTTTCACCCCCTGAGAATCAACAATCGCTCGCAGCGCTTTAGTCTGCTTCTGAAAAAATGAGATATAACTCATCATTCGTTGTTGATTCTCCATAAGACGTTCTTGATTCTGACGGTCAGCTGCCATTAGATTTTCATAAAGCTGGAGAAGATTCAACAGCATCTCAGTGTGACGGTTTGGTGGCAAGTTGTATAGTGATGGATGAACAGGTTGAATCGGTCCCTGAGGCCGAGTGATTCTTATAAAAGATATATCACTGGGAGGAGGAGGAGTAGGAGGACGCGGAGGAGGAGGCCTCATAGATGGTGTTGAGGGGACAGTCGACAATGTAGCAGGAGGCCTTGGTATTTCAGATAATGCCATTTGTGGAATTAACCCAAGCCTTTCATGTGACACCAGCGTCGTTGTCAATGTAAGCATCGGAGTGCAAGTAGTAGGCGGCACTACCGAGCGTTGAGGCGTCGATTGACGAGGTGGTGGTACACCAATAATCACCCCAGCCCCGGCTGACACGCGTCGTTTCTTAGATGGCTCTTCAGTTGCCACCGCTTTCCCTTTCCTCGTTCGTTCCTGTTGAGCTGCAATGGTGGCAGCTAACGCAACATTTACTGCCTCTTGTTGCTCTTGAAAGGCAGCATCACCAGCTCCACCATCACCATCATTACCATCATCATCATTCCCTTCATCATCGTTCCCACCTTCTCCCCTTCACGTTCAGAATATGAGTCGTCGTGGATCAAACGTTCATCGGGAGGACAGACATAGTTAGGATTGATGATATTCGACGAACGGTATCGGCTGTCATATGTTCCATAGGGAGCACATCATTCACCAAGGTCTGATCAATAACTAAATTAGGTATCAAATCTTTTATAATTAACTGCAAGAATCGAGGATACATTAAGAATTTCTTCCACTGAATTGTCTGCTGAACTTGTTCTTTCAAATGATCGAAGACGAGCTCAGAGAAGTTAAATAGCTTGTTCAAAATTAACGCTACAAATGTTGATTACAACTGAGTCGACATTCGTCAAAACCGCCACGACGACCACTCATACAATGAATGAGAACATGGAGAATATACTTATATGGTGGGCATAAACCATTCTTGTTCAACATAGATTTATCAATATCTCCACCATAACGCACACGTGTAAACAAACCCTTGACCAGTTGCTTGTCGAATTCACTCGGGTTGTTATCATTATCATCAAACCGAAGCACACGCCGAATTACTTCAACATCAATTATAATGGGAGTTTGATTAATCGTTGCTCGAATATGATTTTCCATCTCCACAAACTCAGCAGTAGCCCAAAACTGCTTGATAATACTAAGATACACTTTAGATCGAGCAGTAATGGCATAATGTATCACTGACCGTCTTAGAAAAGCCAACATATCTCCAAATGTAGCAATATCAGCAACATCTGAGTCAACATAAGCACATATATTGTGCTTTTTGTCAGAAGGTAATAAAACGACAGCTTCTTGTTGTGCTTGAGGTGGTTGCCCTTGTGGTGGTTGATCCTGTTGCCCTTGATCGGCAAACGGTGGATCTTGATTTACTTGGTCAGCCATTTTAACTGTATAAATATGAACGAATATAAGGAATGTGAAGACGTAATATGAATTTAGCACCAATAGTTATTTATAAATGGTGTATTCGATTTATTTACACGTTTAGACGGTTGAAATACTTTATTTAAGTTAAATGTTAATTAAAAAGGAATGTCATTCGTTTAAATATCACTCGGATTCGTTACCATCCAGTAACGAATCAAGCGATTCGCTATCAGGTAAATAAGTTAACGAAAGAGACTCAGCGAATCAACTGTACAAGTTTAACGAACTGAAGTCTAGTTCGTGACAGATTTGGCGAATCCAAATTTGATTCGTTAAGAAACTGATTCGCTGAGCTAGTTCGTGTATTACCTTAACGAATTGGACACGAGACAATTCCAATTCGCTAAGGATAACGAATGGTAAATAAATTAGACTTAATCTTTGACCCGCATAGTCAAAGTCAAAATTACGATGGACACCGATAGTCAACAACACAAATCAGGCTTCAATTAATCCATAACTAACGTCGGATAATCAAAACATTATGTGTATTGAACTCGGAAACGCAGTATTAAGCTCATGATTTTGAGATTGAGACTCAAAACTCAAAAAGACTTAGGTTAACCAGAGTATTCAAAACCCCGAAACCATTAACACACAATCGACCCGGCAAACTAGAATCAAACATCGATTAAAGTCTACCAAGGGTATCGGAATCGCATTCCGATCAAAATGAATCATAAATAACCTACATTAACCCAATATATCTTAAATAAATCAGGGTTCATGAACTCGGAAAACCCTTAGATCGCAAAAGTCCATAATTAGTCAATTAATACACCGTCATATTTGACGAAAATCACATCGCTGTGATCATCTATACCTTAGAAACACAATGATATTCTTGAAATGTCAAAATTTGAAAGTCGAATTTCAGAGAAAAAATTGAAAAAGATTACTTTAGGGTGAAGGAAGAAGACGAACAGTGAAGAACTGTTCGTGTTTCTTGTCTTATATATCCTAACACTCCACCCAAGGTACCCTTTGTACGAATCAAGCGATTCGTTGAATTATTAAAAAAAATAGGTAATTCGCTATTCCAATTTGTTACCTTAGAGTAGCGAACAAGACATGACTTGTTTGATTCGTTAAATATGTATAACGAATTAGAGATAATTCGTTACAGAGTGCGGAAGCGAATTAGGTGAGCGAACTGAAAATTAGTTCGCTAAAGAATCACCTAGTTCATTATCCATACTTAACGAATTAGTTTTTAACGAATTAAACATTTTATTTAATTTTAACATAAATAAATAAATGAATTAAATAATGAATTAATTAAATGACTAAATTATTTGACTTAAATAAATTATCGAGAACCTTTTAATCCCGATAATTGAATACTTTAAAGACCGTTTCATTCTTACGAAACAAAAAATTAAAACATTAAATAATATGTAAAATACGAAAGATAAAATATTTTTGGTATTTTGTAAAAATAAAAAATGTATTTACAAAGAAGTATCCGAACATTAAAATTGGACAATCTTTTTTTTTTCTATGATTTATCAAAAGCAGTACATATTTTTGTGCTTTTGTTGAGTTTGAGCAGAGAATCATATTGACCAAAATGCCCTTCCGTCACAGTTTTATATTTCAACGATATTATGACTGGCATTAAGTCGGTCATTGATATTGTTGTCCACTTAAATCTTATAACAAACCTTCGAGCATTTTCGTGATATGATTTATGGTTCAATTAGTGCACAGAATATCAG
Source organism: Bidens hawaiensis (assembly GCF_021521415.1). Classification (NCBI taxonomy): domain Eukaryota; kingdom Viridiplantae; phylum Streptophyta; class Magnoliopsida; order Asterales; family Asteraceae; genus Bidens; species Bidens hawaiensis. Next base: position 432,400 of record NW_027491051.1, on the reverse strand, counting down.
AAACTATCAGCCCCTAATCTCGGTTCAAGCTTAATTTGATTTTTTCCAAATCACCCTAACTTGAGTTAAACCATTATAGTGTTGGTCAAAAATTTTTGATACCAATTGTGAAATTTTGAGCAATGCATCAAGTTTCGTTTACCGTGAGTGAGTATGCACGAGTCCATCTGTTGGCTTACATACATTGTATCCCCTGGGGTCCGTTTCTTATTGGTATTGAGACGCATGCAAGGGAGGAACAATTGTATGACTAACAGCGGATTTTGATCAAGTCAGTAATTTAGATTGTACAAAGTACAGCGGTGATAAAGTTTAATGACTTTGGGTTTGCTCTAGAAAGCGAGTGAAATATTCATGCTTATGAATACCCAGATGATTAAGCCGCATAAAGACTCACAGTGTCCAGAATCCTAACGCTTTCTATTTGCTTTATTAGATTTTTGGGTGATCAACAACTATAAGGCTTGAGTATGACCGGTTATTACATTTCTGCCATCTTCACTGAGACTTTTGCTAGAGACTAACACCTCTTTCAATTTGGCTTTTCTTTAAGTTTATATCACTTACTTTACTCTAACAGCTTGTTTAAGACCTATCAATGCACCAATGATTAAGCACACAGTCTTTTAAGCTTATTTCTTTCTGGATTTGGGGTAAAATAATCAATGTATTAACATTTTCTCTTTTTGCTTCAAAAACTCAAAATTTTGAGGAGCATATAACAAAATGAATTTAATTGCCCCAGTTACTTTAAGTTTATAAATTAATGGCTATCCTATCCATCTACAAGTAGAGAACATGACCAAAACATGCAAGCACGCTTCACAAACTTAAATAACTGACTAAATTTTCAGCTAAAAAATAAAGTAGAAAGCTTAACGAACGCCCCAAGTACTATCCATTTGTCAGGTAAATGGCTAACCCGAAGATTTACAAGAAATTATCATGACCAAACATATACAAGTATATGTCCTTCAAAATAGAAGCAAATGACATAATTTTCAGCGAACTTAAGCAAAAATCTTTTTGGGTTTTCTCTTTACAAACTTAAAAACACAATCTTTTTGTCTTTTCGGATTTAAAAAATGTTTCTTATTCCTTTTTTATTTAACTTTTTCAGAATTTATCTGTACAAACATAAATCACAATTTTTTTTTTGGTATTTTCAAATTTTAAAATGTTTTTGGGTTTTCAAATAATAGAACAAGAAAGAACACAATAATTTTGATTTTTCAAAGTTTTCTAATGTTTTTGGGTTTTATCTATACAAACAAAAAGCACAATATTTTTGTATTTTCTAGAAATTCAAAAACTAAAAATAAAAAAAGTAAACTAGAACAAAACTAAAAATAAAGATAATCATCCTAACTTTAGGATCTCAGCATGGGTCTTCAATCCATTTAAACCAAGCAAAAAATGAAAACATGTTTTATCAAACGCTTTGGTAAATAGATCGGCTTTTTGAAAATCAGTGTGCACTTTCTCAAGATCAATTAATTTCTTTTCATTACAATCCCGTATAAAATGATATCGAATTTCGATATGTTTCGTTTTAGAATGTTGTACGAGATTCTTGGTGATACTAATAGCAGCAGAGTTATCAATCAAGATTTGAGTAGTAAGAAACTTCAAACCGTAGTCGCGAAGATGTTGTATCCAAAAAACCTGGGAACAGCAACTCGAGGCTGCAACATACTCAGCTTCGGCGATTGAAGTGGAGACCGTTGTCTGCTTCTTACACTGCCAGGAAACAAGCTGGCTTCCTAAGAATTGACATCCTGCTGTAGTAGACTTGAAATTGATCTTGCATCCCCCATAATCTAAAACTGAGTAAGTGGTAAAATCAAAATTATTATCTTTGAGGTACCATAACCCGATGTCAGGATTTCCCCTTAGATATTGCAGAATACGCTTGACCGCTGCCAGGTGAGTCACTCGGGGACTAGCTTGGTTCCTAGCACATAAACAAATAGCAAACATTATGTCGGGGTGAGAAGCAGTTAAATACATTAAAGATCCAATCATAGCACGATAGAGGGTCGGATCAACGGTATCCTCCAATTCATCTGGTGATAAATTGTGACCCACGGGAAGAGGAGTAGAAGGGATTTTTCCGGCAGTAATCTTGAATCGGCTCAAGACGTCTTTCACATATTTTGTCTGATGAAAGAAGATTCCCTTCGCAGACTGATGAACCTGCAACCCTAAAAAGAAATTCATTTTTCCCATCGAGCTCATCTCGAACTTGGTTTGCATAGACTTCTCGAACTCCTTACACAACGTCTCATTTGTAGACCCAAAGATTATGCCATCAACATAAATCTGAACGAGCAGAAGATCATCATCAATATTTTTATAAAATAAAGTGCAGTCTACAGTTCCACGTTTGAAGCCGTTATCCGTCAGATGGTCGGCGAGCGTGCCATACCAAGCTCTCGGGGCTTGATGTAGACCATATAATGCCTTGTTTAATCGGTAAACACGGTCAGGATAATTAGGATCCTCAAAGCCAGGAGGCTGTAAAACAAACACTTCCTCATGAAGTTCACCATTGAGAAAGGCACTCTTAACATCCATTTGATACACCTTGATATTCTTGTAAGCAGCATATGCTAGGAAGATTCGAATCGACTATAATCTTGCAACTGGAGCATACACTTCAGTGTAATCAATACCCTCTTGCTGATGAAAACCTTGTACCACTAAACGTGCTTTGTTTCTCACAATTACCCCACGATCATCTTTCTTACACTTATATACCCACTTAGTCGGAATTGCTTTCTTAACTCTAGCAGGTCTGTCAATAAGATCCCAAACACCTAAACGTGCAAATTGCTGTAATTCTTCTTGCATGGCTTCTACCCAAGATGGATCTTGCAGAGCCACACGAGGAGTTGTAGGCTCAACTTGGGATAAAAAGCAAGTGAATTTAGCAACAACTGCAATTTCAGATGAGTGTAAGTCAGCATAAGCACATTGAGCATTATTGTCACTTGAAGAAGCAACTTGATGTCGTGTCTGAACCCCTACATCAAGATCACCAATAATGTTTTCTTGTGGATGGTAATTATGAATCCTGAGAGTAGGATTTTCAGAAATAGCAACATGTTCAAATAAATTAGTGTAATATTCACCCAATTCAGGAGATGAAACATCACTGTCAAGTTCAATAACTTGATCCACAATTGCATTATCATCAGATGAAGTGGAAGCATTATTATATTGAACAGGATACTCATTATTAGGTTCTTCAGTTGGAGCAGCAATTGGAGCTTCAACATCATTTGAACTTGCGAACCTTGGAATTTCCAAATTTTCTTCAAAATAAGCACGAACTAAATCTTCATCTAGATAATCAGTTGTTGGAGTAAATGAATTAAATAAACCATCGTAATCAAACATCCAGTCTGGACCTTTTCCTTGGGAAGGAGTAGTGTACTTTTGACAGTCAACATGGTACCATTCTTCAACACAACTGGACGTAAAGTTAAACACTATTTTCTTAGGTGATGCATACCCCAAGAAATAACCTTCGATGGCTTTTTCATCAAACTTTCCCACATCCTTTTTCAACATAGTACAAGGACACCCAAATGGCTCCAAGTACTTTAAATTAGGTTTATGATTATTCAATAATTCATAACTGGTCTTCTTGAGTCGTTTAACAGTTAGAACACGATTGAGTGTATAACAAGCAGTATTCACCGCTTCATTCCAAAATTGGACAGGAAGCTTTGAATCAGCAAGCATCGTTCTAGCAGCTTCAATCAACGTTCTATTCTTCCTTTCAGCTACACCGTTCTGTTGTGGTACATATGGGGCACTGTATTCTCGATGAATTCCCTTTTGGATACAAAAGAAATCCAATACAGTATTTTTAAATTCAGTACCATTGTCACTTAGAATTCTCCTCACTTTCAGTTTGTAAAGTGATTCGATCTTAGTGATTAGATTTTGAACAAGACCCGATGTTTGATCTTTTGAACTCATAAATAGAACCTATGAATATCGTGAATAATCATCTGTAACAACTAGGTAGTACCAGTCTCCGGAAATACTCGCACGATTCACTGGACCGAATAAATCCATATGAAGACGTTCAAGCGGAGTATCAACGGAATTTAATAACTTAGATGGGTGCAATTTCTTCTTCTGTTTGCCTTTCTTTCAAGCAACACAGTGATCGGATAAATTAAAATTCTTTAACGAAACCCCCTCTACCAGATCGTTTGCCATTAAATAATTCATCTTTCGAACATGTATGTGACCCATTCTTCGATGCCAAAGCACTGAGTCTTTCTCGGTTGCTTTCGAGACAAAACACGTTTCGATCGATGTAGATACTTTAGTATTCATATTTAAGACATAAATATCATTTTATCGAGGTGATCGCATGACAACCATGTCCTCGGGAATCACGTAACCCGGTTTCAAAATCAGACATTCTTTGTCTGTAAATATTGTAGTGTATTGCTTATCACAGATCTGCGACACACTCAATAAGTTATGGTCCACTTTATCACAATAATTAACCTTCTCAAGAGTAATCTTCCCATTTGACACATCACCTTCTTGTGTAATCATACCCCTAGAATTCCCAGCAAATGCCACATAACCCCCTTGAATATTTCTCACATTTGTTTAGAGGTTGAGATTACAGTAATATGACGAGAACATCCACTATCCATAATCCATTTTTCACCAGAAATGGTCTTGGATGTACCATACACACAAAAGAAAATGATTAGTTCAAAAAGGCAGCCCAGGCCTCGGTCTTGGGCACCTTTTGGTTTCCTTGAGAAAATTAACTTTAGTTGCATTCAATTGTTGTTCAGCAACTTGAGAACAAGTTACTGGTTTCTTTGACTTTCGTCTTAGATATGCAGGTTGAACCACATTTGAATTAACATTTTTGCATAATGGTTCAGTAGGAATAAACTTAGGTTTAACGGAACCATGAGTTTCATTCACATGAACAACTTTTCGAGGATATACATTCGAAAACATAATATGAGTATCATCAGCATACAACACAGGTCATTTCAGAATCTCCTTTACCAAAGGAACCGGTTTGAATGATCCTTGATAAAAGGATGAAGATTCTGATAGCTCTTCTGACTACAATTTCTCACTACATGACCCTGCTGACCGCAAAGAAAACAGCTTCGCATGTCTACACAATGAAGTTGAGAGGTAGTTGGAACGAATGACTCAGAAGTTTTATGATGACTCACATTTTTGGTTATGCTCTTAGAAAACTCATCAGATAATTTAGATTTCTTTTTCAAGTAAAAATCTAAATTAGAACGGTTCAAAAAACTTTTCAATGTATCTGTCCCAGTTGACTTCACAAAATTAATTTTCTTAGCTTGTTTTAAAACCTGCTTTGCTTTAGTCAATGGGTCAGATGGAACTGATGTTTTCGCTTAAGCATATTGACGTTCAAGTTCACTAACCTTGGAAGTTTCATTGTGAAACACACTCTCAATCAGTTCAGGTTTAATGATACTTATTGGAATGTCTTTCTCAGTGAACATTGTGTCCATCCCCTTAACTTAAACACACGAGCTGATGATGGCTTAGATGCATTAGGATTTATGAAACGCAACAAATCCTCATCAGAAATTTTGGGTTTTCTGATTTCTTAGCCTTCACTGGTTTGACAAAAACATCTTGTTTCATCTTAGTTGTGTGCGAACCATACACAGCCTCCTCAAATTCATGAGGTTCACACAGTATGTGATTAGAACTTGGAATGTTCTTGTTCTTGTGTATAATTTCCGGTTCAAACACATCCTCAATGATAACTTTGTCAACATTTTCAACAAAAACTTTGTTGCTTTGAACATGAGGTTTCTAAGAAACAGATTGGGTTTTAACAGTTTCAGACTTACTTGTTTTAGATTTTTCTGAAATCACAGGCTCTTTAAGAATAACATCTTCCTCAGTTGGAGCAAAATGATTAATTTTATAATCATTTTGAAATGGTGGTGGAATTTCAACAAAACCTATACCTTTCTTTGAATCCTTTTGTTTTCCAGAAACTTCAATAATTTCATTCAACAGAAAAGATGAATTTCAAAATTTACCCAATTTGTTCTTTAACTCAAGAACCTCATTCTCAAGCTAGGTTATCTTTGAACGATGTTTCAAAATTTCTTGAAACTTTTGATCATTAATTGTCATTTTCACATATAACTCAGCTTTGAGATCTTGACTACTTGTCGACAATGCTTCAATCTTTTCACGGGATCTCATTCGAGATTCAAGAGATTGTCGATAAGTATCTTTTAAAGAAGCAATTTCTCTCACTAAATTGTCATTGTGATTCTTTAAAGATTCTAACTTAGATTTGTTAGATTCACAATCAGCACAATCTACTTTAACAGATGAGGTAGCAGAAATAGAATGACTAACCTCGTTTATCTTAGCCATGCATGCAAAGACCGTTGTAGGCTTGTCATAGGAATCATCAGAATCCGATCCAGAGTCATTATCAGAAGACACCTCACTTCCATGGAAATCTTGAGTCAACCCGAACAAAGCCAAATTAGGTTGATTATCGTTGCACAGTAATCGTTGTGACCAATCATCTCCATTGGCTAACATCGCTTGTGACACGGAACTTGATGGTTTCTTATCAGCATCATTACCTCGTGGTGTTGAAGAATTTGAACTTTGACCACGAGGACCATTATACTCTTTTTTCGGTTTGTCACATTCTTTTGCAAAATGACCGAATTCTTGACAATTATAACATTTTACCTTCAACTTGTCAAATCCCAACTTCTTGTTTAGAGCGGGAAGATCTTTTCCGGTTCTTTGCATGAATCTTTTTACCTTTCGAACAATCATTGCCATGATCCATTTTAAATCCATGATTACTAAGTCGTCTGGGTCAATCTGATCATAGTCGTCATCAGTTAAATCACTAGTGGCAATTTTGCTACCAACCAAATTTTCATAAGATGTCATGAAAGCGGATAGAAAGGTAAAGTTTTGTTCAGCTTCTTTCATATTGACGTTTGGAGGTGATGAGTATTGATTTGCTGAAGACGAACTTCCTGAACCAGCAGAAACATTTGGTGATCCAAAGTTACCAGCAGTATAAAAACATGCTTTAGGATCACTATAGATTGTTGTTTCATTCTCTTTTGCATTCTGTGTCAGAAAAGCAGTGATCGGTGAAATTGTTGAACTTAAAGGCATGCTACCACCATAAAAGACAGGATCTTGACTTTCCTTGGATGACTTTTGACACTTGAGATCATACTCACGAGCTTCAATCTTTTGTAAAAACTCACTTGCAGTCAAGTGTTCATTAAAATAGCTGTTTTCTTTTAATACCATTAGAAAAGTAGAGTACGAACTTGGTAATGCACTCTTAATAGTATCAATCTTGTCAATCTCAGAAATTTCCAACTTCATTTTATCCATTTTAGCAATCAAGTGATTGAATCTCGTTGTCATCTCTTCAATCGTTTCACCTTTGAGTAAGTTAAAGTTTCTGAATTGAAACTTAAGCATCACCTTTTTGCTTTCAGCCGTATTACCCATACTTCTCATTCGGATATGTTGAAACAAAGAAGCACATATCTTAATACTACCCACTTGGTGAAATATATTTTCAGGTAAAGCCATAGTTAGAGTAGAATATGCTTTTGTCTCTATCTCTAGTGCCTTCTTCTCGTCTTGTGAATATTGAGATATGGCTTTAGGTTTGAAGCCGACAGTCTCATCCCCAATCATAGGAACGGTATAGACTTCATCCAAACAGTATGAGCAGTCAGGATGAACTGAACCTAAATGTGCACGAAACCGTGGTTCCCATTTGGCGAAGTCACTGAACTTCATCAATCTTGGACATTTTGAATGTGAACCTATCTCGGTATCAAGTTGCAACATTTGTTGCATCAACATGTTTTGAGACGCTAATGCATACATACCGGCCATAGTTGACAAGTTTCCAAAATTTGAGGGTGTAACGAATTAACTAGGGAATAAGGCCTAACGAATGAGAATTGTAACGAACAGTAAACAGTTGTAGCGAACTGTGAACAGTAGATTAACGAATCAAATCTTAACGAAGCTAAGATTGATCAGACAACGAATCACAATTGAGTTTAACGAATCAACCTAAAAAATCAGAAAGTCAACTAACGAATTGACTAACGAATTAGCTAGCTAATTGATAAGAGAAACTTAACGAATTAGAAAGTATCCAGTAGCGAATTACTTAAGAAAAACTTAGCGAAATAGATAACGAATCAGCTACAGTTGATTAGCGAATCAACTATAACGAATCAGGATGTTACAACCGTTTGTAACAAACTCTGACACCTTATGCCACGCGGAAAAGGTTGCTATGACACAAATCCCAAAGTGGACACGTGTCACAAGAATCAGTTAACCTAAATAGCGAATTAGATAACACGAATCACAAATTGTTGCGAACTGGCTAGCGAATCACTTGAATTCTATAACGAATTAGCTCAATTAGATAACGAATCAAAGTGAATAATATAACGAATCATCAGAAAGATGATAGCGAATCATATTCATCTTCAAATCTTCAAAGAAGATTTCCAGAAATCTGGAAATGATGAACACCAACCCATAACCTTAAATCTGTATTACTATCTCGATTCTAAACCAAATCACACAAATAACCAACCAAAACACTCATAAATCGACTGCGAATCCAATACTCCTAACCTTGTAACCAAATATCTCCGAATACCAATTCAATTTTGCCAAAACACTGACCCTGTTTCGGCCACAAACTAAACTAATACCGAATCAATCCGAAATCAATCCAAACCTCAATTCCACTCACAATACTTTACCAATACTCAAATTCAATCCAAACCATCCATAATTCATTCAATTAACCATTAAGTTAGTCCAAATTCAACCAAAACAGAACACAAATAATAACTAAGACTAATTAACTGTTTAAACACCCAAATCAAGTGTAATTTGAGCCCCGAAAGCTCTAATACCACTTGTTGGAACCCGGGGTGTATCAATTCAATAACAATTAATAGATCTAAGATCTGTGTCTAATCGATTAATACATTACCTATAGATCTAGCTCATAATTACATATGATTGAGTGTTATATATGTTTATGTATTATCAGTATATATGTATTAGTGATTATATAAGATTAGGATGAAGATCGAGAGAGGATTCGGATAGGGTTTCGATAATTAACTCTGAACAGTGTTCACTATATATAGAAGATAGGTCTGGTTCGCTAACATTCCCTAGCGAACCAGACACTACTTCGTTACATACATAAATACACAAAATAACTTAACGAAACATCTCCTGATTCGTTAACATTCCCTAACGAATCAGGAGGAAATAAGTTTAAGTCTTAGTTCTCTAAACAACATTAGCGAACTAGACATTACATATAACGAACTAGACAATAACTTAATTAATTTTTACATTAAACATAAAACGAAAACATTAACGATAATTACAAAGACTCAAGACGCAAAACCGTGCACTAACATATTTAGTCTTAGTAGATATCACTTTTATAAATTTAAAATACGATCTTGTGCAGAAGCTTAAATCTCCTATCCAGAATATATTTTATAAGCACTCATGCACCACATCAGCGCACATGACACAAGAATTTTCAATGAAGCCTTACAGAGACCGGCGCTTCATTTTCCACGCATAACGGGTGGTTAGTATCAATTTTTACTAATGCATTTTTTATGTTTATAATACTTGTTTGAAACAAATAACAAGTCTTTGTTTTATTTGCAGATAAATATTATGTTTTTGATGCGGGATACCCAAATACTAAGGGGTATATTGCACCGTACAGTGGTACTAACATTCGTTATCATCTATCGGATTTCCAACGTGGACAGACTAGTGCTATGAGGGCTCCTCGCGGACCGAAAGAGACCTTTAACTATCACCACTCATCACTGTGGAATATCATTGAACGAACTTTCGGAGTGTGTGTCACACACCAACCTAAGGAGGAAATGCCGGGGCATGAGCTGATTGTTCACAGCTCTCAAGGTACTATCATGCAATATTAAAAGTGACAATATCTAATAAATTTAATTAAATAATCCAACAATTTTCAAATACAACAATGCATAGATAATCAATAAATTAAGTAAAGACAAAGTAAAATTTAAGTTCTTATTTCTTCCCTCTAACATGCAATCCTAAGTGTCTTCAAACAAACTTGATAATCATATCATACGGTAACCTGCATATGCGTTAAAAATATAATAATTTTGTCAACACTAGGTTGAGTAAGTAAAACACCAGATTTAAGACACTATAATAATAATATAAAAAAGAGCAAATTGTGTCAAGTGAGATAAACAATTTAACCAATAAGCAAGTAACTATGTTGTTGGTAAGCTTGATGCCAGATGAACTGAACAATGACTAACACGACGGGCGTATGATCATACTAGTCTGAGAATATGTTGGACCTCTCCGACATGTATTCAAGTAAAGCATATAAACATATAAAACGTTAGGTATAAATTGTTAAACACACATGACTTAACAGTTGCAAGTTTGAGTGTTAAATAATAGTAAAATATCTATGAATGCATATGTCCCCAAAACAGTATAAAATGAGTAAAAAGAGGGGAATGAGATACTCAAATGATTAGATAAACGCAACTCAAATGAGGATGATGTGAGAATGATAAATCCTTCAGAATGTACCGTCAAGGATTCCTAGTTAAATAATTGTAATATGAATTAATTATAAAAGATATAACATATATAATTTAATGAATTAAGATTTCGATGTGATTTGAGTTATCTTTGGGATTACAATGGTTATGGATTGAACGATTGATGTCTACGGATTATTTGTTATCGTGAAATCATTATTATTAGTTTAAATAAATAAATATGAGTTGAATAATTATATGATTATTTAAATAATATTTAATCAAATATAATGCAATTATAAATGTGTGCATAAAAAAATATAACTTGTAATATATTAAATAATTTAATACCAACATTAATATATATATTTATCATATAATATGTATCTTGGAATATTTAATGAAAATCTAATTTTATAAATATAATTAATACATTTAATATACGATTGCTACAATTTTTTAAAGAATATAATATATATTTTTTATATATAACATTAATATAAGCAAATTTATAAAGACATTTGACGACGAGAAAAAACCAATGTTTTAATGAAATAACGATGATTTATTATTATTAAAATATACTTATAATACATACATACACACACATATATATAGGGGTGAGATCTAGAGAGAACTCCTCTTAAATAGAGAACTAGAGAACTAGTAAAGAATTATTTTTAACTATTTTTAAAAAATTATTTTGTGATTTTTTTTTGTTTCCTCTTTCTAATAAGATTATATTGTTCCAAAAAAAACCGTCGATATAATGTGTATGTGCATTAATGTGTATTGTATATATAAAATAGTATTTTATTGCATATAATACAACACAAATACATTATCCAATACACACTATTGAATATATGAAAATACGACACTAATAATTGTATGCAAAATACATTATTGCATATATATAATATAACACTAATGCACATATGTACTATATCGATTTTTTAATTTTTGTATATAATATAACACTATTGCAAATATACAATACAAACAACCATATATATGTTATTCAACACTATTTCAAAATATCAAAATACACACTATTGCACATATGCATTATAAAAAAAGTCGATGTACTGCATATATGCATTACAACGTTAATTTTTTTCATTTATTTTTTATTTTTTTTTATTTTAATATTTTTTGTGGTGAAGATAACAACATATAAGAAGGATGAAAGAAAAAAGATTTTAAAAATATTTTTTAATTAAATTAAAAATACTTCATTATTAGTTCTTTAGTTCTCTCCATATAATGGAGTTATCTCATGATCCTCTCCCCATATATATATATATATATACATATATACACGTAAACAAAATCTTTTAACAAGATATGACAAGAAACATACACTCCAATATGTCGGTTTTTAATAAAATAATGTTTATTTAATAATTAATAATAATTAATATTGATTTTATTACCTTAAACAAGTTACAACCATTAAAAAAGAAATAAAACTAAAAATAAAACCAAAACTGCCATGGCCGGGACTCGAACCCACGCCAATGGCCGGCTAGGAAGAACACGCACACCAACAAACCAGCTGGGCTAAGTGAATATATGAACATAAACCGAAAATAAAACATTAAATACATATACTGATTAACCCCAAAACTGCTTATGAACCCTAGAGTTTCAATTCGTTTAACCGGTATAAGATTTGCTTGATTCAGGTTTTGGTTATTGTTATACGAGTATGTTACATGTACTAATTACCTGTTAAGAGGTTGAATTGATGATGAATTACGAGCGTATGATGTCGGCCAGAACACGAACCATAATGGGCCATACGAACAACTATAACGAAATTAAACTTAGGGTTACGATTGGTGACAAGGAGATGAAGGTGTAACGGGGTTTAATTGAATTATCATCATCTGTAATCGTAAAATATATATTTTGATATTGACAGGTTTGCTTATAAGTTAATTCGTATATTTTTTGATCTTGTTTTCCAAATTCAAAACATCGGTTGGCCGATTTGGCTAAGTATAAACAAACGCATATATTGATTCCAAATTTAGAATGAGTATTAAGGTTCAAGAAATGTAAACGGGTCATCGTGTATTTCAGTGCACGGAAATTTGACACTGTGGATATGTTATCCAGGCATATAATATGGATCAGTTATCCTTAAAATATGTTGCAGATCCTATCAGGATCAGTGATCCTCAGTACTAATTACTTATTAACGATTTTCCTTTGTTGTGTTGATATTTTTGTTATGTACAACGGCTAATGACCAAGTCAAAGCTATAATCTCGCCATCAAATTAATAAAGCGCGTGGATAATTAAGGAAAGAGTTATATTGAAGGCAATGGCGGATTTTTAGAGATTATTAGTTAATAGTCTTTATTATTCATAACTCCATAGAGTTATTACCTTTTATGTATAAATAGAGGTTATGATAAGCTAGGAAACACAGCCAATACACTCAATACACTCTGCTCTCTACGAACACAGCAATACACAAACACTTAGAAATTATTGTATCACTGATCATAATCTCCAACCTTGTATCCTCATTTTTTATATTAATAAACTTGACGGTGATAGTTTTCACCGTCCGAGGGTTTTTTGTGCCGGAGATTACAATAATCACGTACTATCCGACCAAAGGTTACCTCGTTGATCCTTGACCAAAGTGATTCGACCAAAGATTATCTTGTTAATCCTTGACCGAAGTCATTTTATCAAAGATTGGCTTGTTAAGTTTTGACCGAAGTAAGATTATCATAATTAAGGGTTTTTTCCCTCGTGATCAAATCATTGTGTTCACCAAGATTTCGGTTATACATTCGCTTTTATCATCCTAGCACTATACCTCACTTTACAGATTTGGATACATTATCCTTGAGTGATTTTTGTCCAAAACAATTTGGCGCCCACCGTGGGGCAATTGGTGCTATAATCCAGATTATTTCCTATCAATTTTCATCCTTTCATACCCATATCACCATCAATGGCCTCTCAATCAACCTCTGCTTCATCAACCATGCCGTCCTCGATTTCTCTCTCATCAAGAACTTTGCTGCCGATGCCTCCTCCAATTACGGGAGCACCAAGGACCACCGCGGCTGGAAACAAGACACAAATTCTAGTCTTCCAGAGCTCAAAAACCACTGCTGCCACTTCGGTGGTCAAATCTAACAATGATGTTTCTGCAATGTTTTCACGGGTTAAGGCATACATGGAGCAGGAAAACAAAACCAACCAGATGATCCTACGTGAAATTGAAGATCTCAAGAAAAGAAAGAGGCCAGCGGAGGATCAGACACCCTTGATGCCTAGGGTGTTGGATTTCACTACTCCAGGATCCGTGGCTTAACATACTCAAGGATCCTCGATCCTTCAGCACGGATCATTCATCCTTCAACCAGGGTCCGTGGGTCAACAAACTCAAGGATCCTCGTTCTTTCAGCCAGGATCATCTATCCTTCAACAGGGGTCCATGGGTCAACAAACTCAAGGTCCTCGTTCTTTCAGCCAGGATCTTCTATCCTTCAATAGGGGTCCATAGGTCAACAAACTCAAGGATCCTCGTTCGTTCAGCCAGGATCATCTATCCTTCAACAAGTGTCCATGGGTCAGCAAACTCAAGGATCCTCGTTCCTTTAACAAGGATCATCCATCCTTCAACCAGGATCCTCTGGGTTGTATCCTCAAGGATCCTTCGGCTCCCAACCTCAAGGATCCTTCTGGTAGAATCAAGGATCCTCAGGAATTCACCATCAAAGGTCTTCTGAGGTCCATGAAGGGGACATCATCCCCATGCAGACCATTGCCTCTGGTGGACCTGCTACTGTAGCAGATGCCTCTTATCTTAACTACACTTCTGGGATGCCAACGTTCAACCAACCAAGAGGTAATGCTTATAATCACATATCCTTAGACACTACCATTGGCTCTATGCAAGATACAGGTATCAACCAGGCTATGGATAAGGAACTTCTGAAGCTTAAGGATATGATATCCAGCATGCCAGGAGTGGTCCGTCCAATCCCTGAAATACCAGAAGGAAGCCACAAGTTGGCCATATTTGCTCCACCTATTTGTGATGCTGAAGTCCCAAAATGATTTCAGACCCCCAACATGAAGGTGTATGATGGGACAACTGATCCCTAAGAGCATGTGGCTCAATACAGGGAGAGAATGGAAATCAATCCAATTCCCAAAAAACTTATGGAGGCTTGTCTATGCAAGGGTTTCGGATCCACACTAACAGGATCTGCATTAAAATGGCTGCTAAGTCTTCCTCCCTTTTCTGTTACTTCTTTTTCATATTTAGTTAACTTGTTCAACAGCCAATTTTCTTGTAGTAGGAAATTTGAGAAGTTACTAGTGATTTGTATAGAGTTGTCCAACCTTATAATGAATCCCTTAGGGATTTTGTTACTAGGTTTGGCAGGGAGGCCCTAGAGATCCCTAGTCTTGATATGGCTACGGCTGTTGAAGCATTAAAGATGGGACTTCAAAGGGGCTCCCCATTTTATGACGATCTTGTGATTACTCCATGCAGGACTTTAGATGAAGTTAGAAACAAGGCACTTAGATTTATAAAACTAGAAGATGACAAGAAGATCCAAGAACGGTTAGGAGCTCCAACGAAACAAGTCACCTAACCAGAAACAAGGATCCTCATTTAGGAACAACGACTCAAAGCCGTACTCAAAATCCAACAATCAAAATTTCCGGGCAGTTGAAGAAGGAGAAGATGATGAGGACTACCCAAGTATTTCCGAGTATTGCTTCTCTGTTGATACCCATGGTTTTATTTGTGTCATGAAGGATCTTGGAGAGAAAGAAAGGTGGCCTCGAAAAAAATGAGAAAACAACATCCTTCAAAGACAAGTCCAAGTGGTGTGCATTCCATGAAGACTTTGGCCATCAGACAGAAGGTTGTATTGGTTTAAGGAATGAAATTGGATACCTCCTGAGCAAGGGTCATTTCAAAGAGCTCTTGGGAAGAAAAAGTCTAGGATCCAGAATCCTGAAGATGTACCACAGAAAGCAACTCCGCCCCCACCAGACGCACAAGTAATCAACTTCATCTCCAGTGGCTAAGATATATGCGGTACTTCTTTCAAAGACAAGTCCAAGTGGTGTGCATTCCATGAAGACTTTGGCCATCAGACAGAGTATTGGTTTAAGGAATGAAATTGGATACCTCCTGAGAAAGGGTCATTTCAAAGAGCTCTTGGGAAGAAAAAGTCTAGGATCCAGGATCCTGAAGATGTACCACATAAAGCAACTCCGCCCCCACCAGACGCACAAGTAATCAACTTCATCTCCAGTGGCTCAGATATATGCGGTACTTCTTTCTCCTCAGAAAAAAGACACGCCAAAGAAACAAAGTTGGAGAACGGGGAACGACTAGTCATATCCACTACTTTGACGACTGACAAAAAAATCTTCTTTGATGAAGAAGATAAGACAAGCATCCAGGATCCTCACCACGACGGTTTGATTGTAACTTTATTTATTGCTAACCATTATGTGCGCAGGATCCTAGTCGATGGTGGAAGCTCGGTCAACATCATCTAACATGACGTACTACAGAAAATGAACATCCCGGACTCGGAAATCGTCCCGAGAACGTCGGTGCTAGTGGGTTTCAGTGGTGAAAGTAAGAAAACATTGGGGGAAATCAAACTCCCAATATACATCAAAGGGTTAAACTCTTACCAAAAGTTTTGTGTTATTGACAGTCTTTCTTGTTGCAGCGTTATTCTTGGCAGGCCTTGGATACATGGAATGAAGGCTGTAGCCTCTAATTACCATCAGTGCATCAAACTACCAATTCCTTGGGGAGTAGTAAGGATAGATGGTGACCAAGTGGAAGCCAAGAATTATTATTCTTCATCAATGAATCCAACAGCTAAACAAACGGTAGCATAGCAATTACAGCAACATCCTAGGGACGTGCTGGAAGCTTGGGAGCGAGATGTAAAAGAAGTATCTTTAGATCTTGAAAATCCAGAAATGAAGGTGCTCCTAGGATCCTGTATCCCTGACGAGATCGAGGAGGATATAGTATCCTTCCTAAAGCGACGAAAATCCACGTTTGCATTCAGACATGACAAGTATTTCTAAGGAGGTAATTACTCATAAGTTGGGCCTTGATTATTCTATTAAACCCGTCCATCAGAAGCGAAGGAAATTCGCTCCTGAGAGGAACGCGATCATACAAGAAGAAGTTGAAAAACTTTTTAAGGCTGGTATGATCAGAGAGGTTAAGTATCCTCGATGGTTGGCTAATGTGGTTGTTGTTTCTAAAAAGAATGGAAAGTGGAGGGTGTGTGTCGATTTTACCGATTTAAAAAAGGCATGCCTCAAGGATCCTTTCCCGTTACCATATATGGACTCCATGGTGGATGCAACGGCAGGGCATGGGATGCTTACCTTTATGGATGCTTCCTCTGGATTTCAACAAATTCAGATGGAACCATCTGATCAAGAGGATACAGCATTCATGACTCCTACCGGCATATATTGTTATATTGCTATGCCGTTCGGACTAAGAAATGCAGGGGCAACATATCAAAGATTGGTCAATATGATGTTCAAGGATCAGTTAGGCAAAACCATGGAAGTATACATAGATGACATGGTAGTGAAGTCGAAGAGGGCTGAGGATCACCTCAGAGATCTTGAAGAAGCATTCAGTATCCTTGACCAATATAACATGAAACTGAACCCGTCAAAATGCCATTTGGTGTTAAGACTGGAAAGTTTCTAGGATACATGGTGACCAAAAGGGGAATAGAAGCGAGCCCCGAGCAGATAGAAGCCACCATTAATTTAAAGTCTCTTGCGAATGCTAAAGATGTCCAAAGACTGACGGGAAGAATAGCTGCTCTCAACATATTCATTTCCAGATCCTCAGAGAAGTGCAAATACTTCTATGATATCTTGAGGAAAAATATAAAGTTTGAATGGACTCAAAGGCATGAAGATGCACTAAAGGCTCTTAAGGATTATCTATCCTCAGCGCCTGCTTTGATGAAGCCAATAGATGGTGAGCCGTTGTCTCTGTACTTAGTTGTGTCAGGTAATGCAATCAGTACTGTTTTGGCCAAGGATCATGAAGGATAACGGCACCCGGTATATTATGTAAGTAAAAGCCTGTTAGATGCAAAGATCAGAAAACCAGAATTGTCAGGAAGGATGGCCAAATGGGCTGTGAAATTGAGTGCATATGATATTTAGTATGAGCCCAGAACAGCCATTAAGTCACAAGCGCTTGCAAACTTTGTGGCTGATTTTAGTAGTGACATACAAGAGGAGGCTGATTTGGAGGTTCAACAACTGGAAGAAACCAAGGATCCTTGGATCCTCTTTACTGATGGAGCATCCAATGTAAGAGGAACAGGATTGGGTGTCCTACTAAAATCGCCACTGGGGAACATAATACCCCAGTCCATTGCGTGTGCATTCCAAGCCACCAATAATGAAGCGGAATACGAAGCTCTGGTCGCAGGTTTGCAATTAGCTAAACACATGAGGATCAGGTATCTTCAAGTATATGTAGATTCGTTATTGATGACTAACCACTTTAATGGCTCATATGCTGTTAAAGGTGAAAAATAATCAAATATCTAGATGTTGTGAAGGAACTATCAAAGTTCTTCGATTCTTTTAGTATTATACAGGTACCAAGAGAAGAGAATGCTGGGGCAGATGCTTTAGCAAATTTAGCTTCATCATTGATGATTCCAGAAGATACGAAGATCCCAATTATCCATGTACTCTCACCAGCAACAGGAGAACAAGAAGTTGGGAAGATAACAACTGACAAAGATATTGTGCCTTTGGATCCATTATCCTCAAGTAATCAAGGATCTTGGATCCTCCCGGTCAAGAAGTTCATTCAAAATGGATAAAATCCAGCCACAGAGAATCCTAGGTCCTTCAAACTTAAGGTATCACAATACATTTTATTAAATAATATTCTGTATAGGAAATCTCTTGCAGGTCCATACTTAAGATGTATCGAAAATCCTGAAATTCAAGAGGTGCTCAAAGGCTTTCACGAAGGAGATTGCGGTAATCATACCGGAGGTAGAGCCCTATTCTCTAGGATTCTGAGAACATGATACTTCTGGCCTACCATGAAGAGAGACGCCATGGAGTACTCAAAGAAGTGTGATTCATGTCAAAGACATGGTAATATTCTGCATCAACCAGCAGAGCCTATGTATCTTATATCCTCATCATGGCCTTTCATGAAGTGGGGCATGGATATCGTGGGTAAGCTACCTAAAGCGCCAGGAGGAAAAGTATTCATGCTTGCAATGACTGATTACTTTTCAAAGTGGATAGAAGCAGACTCTTCCGTTCAAGTCCGCGAAAAAGAGGTGATATCCTTCATTAAAAGAAATATTATTACTAGATTTGATATCCCTTCAGAAATTATTTGTGACAATGGTTCCCAGTTTATAGGGAAAAGAACCACTAACTTTTGTGACAGTTGGGGCATTAAGATGATTACCTCCACACCAATTCATCCTCAAGCTAATGGTCAAGCAGAATCAAGTAACAAGATTATTATCAACAACTTGAAGAAGAAACTAGGATCCAAGAAAGGAAAGTGGGCCGAAGAGCTACCATATGTTCATTGGGCTGACAGAACAACACCAAAGAATGCAACAGGTCAAACACCCTTCTCATTGGTGTTTGGCTCAGAAGCTGTAATCCCTACGGAGATGGTGGTTCCTACTGCCAGAACAAGCATCCGTGATCCTCAAGCCAACAATAAAATCCTTCTCCAAGATCTGGATATTGTTGATGAGCTCAGAGACCTAGCTAAGATCAGAATGGCAGCATATCAACAAAGTGTAGCCGGGGCATACAATAAGAATATCAAGATTCGAAGATTTCAAGAAGGAGATCTAGTTTTGAGGAAAGCCTTCCAAAATACAACCAACCCAGCGGATGGAAAGCTAGCACCTAAGTGGGAAGGCCCCTACTTGATCAAGTCAGAAGCCGGAAAAGGGGCATATCACATGCTGACTATGGAAGGCAACAGGTTACCTAGAGCATGGAATGTTATTCATCTCATGAAATACTTTTTCTAATCAGGATCAAGTATCCTCAGAAGGATCAAGAATCCTGAAATTGGTAATATCTATCCGATCAGTTATTCATTTCAGATTCTTATTAAGGATAATATATTTTTAACGTTTGTCTTTTTCCAAGTTTTAAATAACAATGCATATTTTAATAAGAGGTTCAATGTCTAAGAGGTTGGCCACCTCTCCCTCACACTTAAGGTACTTTACTATTTCCTTGGCCTAGCCCACGATTGGATATGACCCCCGATGGTCATATCCCCTAAGGTTTAAAGGTTTTCACCTTTCTTATAAATTAGAGTTTCTACACTCTCGCCTGGAGCGCACGCTATCCAACGTATAGTCCGGGGCAGCGGGACCAGTACACGCTTAGTGGCTGACAATTTCGTTGTCTTCGGCTATATGAAGGATCCTACCATTTATGGTAGACGTACCATACCACCGGTTTATAACGTTTTCACCTTATCTCACGTTTGGGCTAAATCCCGGTTTGGGCAAGTCCCCAGTTAACATCCGTATCTTTGGGCCAGTCCCCAGTTTTTAGACTTGTCCCCAGTTCACGGGCTTGTCCCCAGTTCACGGGCTTGTCCCTAGTTACACGGGCTTGTCCCCAGTTGCACGGGCTTGTCCCCAGTTTATTTGGCCTTGTCCCTAGTTTGTTGAGTTTAATCCCAGTTAATATCATAAGTTATTTGCATCAGGTATCCTAAGTTCAATTACAAGGATCACAGAAGGATCAACACTTATGGTAACTTAATAGTGTTGGATATACAGCCGGAAGGGAAGTTCCCAATGAAACTTCATTATTATATCCAGCTTGTCAAATCTCATCTGTTTTGCAGGAAGTCTGATTTCAAGGGCAAAATGACAATTGTGATCTTATCACAACCGCCATTTTAGGGGCAATTGTTAGTGCACGGAAATTTGACACTGAGGATATGTTATCCTGGCATATAATATGGATCAGTTATCCTTAGAATATGTTGCAGATCCTGTCAGGATCAGTGATCCTCAGTACTAATTACTTATTAAGGATTTTCCTTTGTTGTGTTGATATTTTTGGTAGGTACAACGGCTAATGACTAAGTCAAAGCTACAATCTCGCCATCAAATTAATAAAACGCGTGGATAATTAAGGAAAGAGTTATATTGAAGGCAATGGCGGATTTTTACGGATTATTAGTTAATAGTCTTTATTATTCATAACTCCATAGAGTTATTACCTTTTATGTATAAATAGAGGTTATGATAAGCTAGGAAACACAGCCAATACAGTCAATACACTCTGCTCTCTATGAACACAGCAATACACACACACTTAGAAAATATTGTATCACTGATCAAAATCTCCAACCTTGTATCCTCATTTTTTATATTAATAAACTTGACGGTGATAGTTTTCACCGTCCGAGGGTTTTTTGTGCCGAAGATTACAATAATCCCGTACTATCCGACCAAAGGTTACCTCGTTGATCCTTGACCAAAGTGATTCGACCAAAGATTATCTTGTTAATCCTTGACCGAATTCATTTTATCAAAGATTGTCTTGTTAAGTTTTGACCGAAGTAAGATTATCATAATTAAGGGTTTTTTCCCTCGTGATCAAATCATTGTGTTCCCCAAGATTTCGGTTATACATTCGCTTTTATCATCATAGCACTATACCTCACTTTACAGATTTGGATACATTATCCTTGAGTGATTTTTATCCAAAACAAGGTAAGGGCAAACGGGTTTGGGTAAAAGGTTTATCGAGTTGAAAGGGTAAAATATCCAGATTTTACAAGGAAGTCCCTAAAGTTTGAAGGTGGAAACGTAATGTTATATTATATTAAATAAGTAAATAAACAATAATATTATTATAATTAGTTTACTCGATAAATGCGATATTTTTTATTGATAAAATTTCCCTAATGTAAAACGGGTCGGGTATTAGACATTGATAATTTAAATGAAAAGGACTGAGTTGTTACAGTGTAAAAGGCTAGCTGGGCGTTATTGAGAGATATGCATGTTAATTACAAGTACAAACACAAAGTGAGAATTATGATAGCATCGATGGCGATCCATAACTATATTAGAAAGGCTGGTAGGTTTGATGAAGCATTTAACAAGGCACAACAAGAATCCTACAATCCCACCGAAGGTGGTGCTGGTAACGAAGTTTATGAAGAAGGTCCAAGTGCACATCGTACGAATAATGATGATTTGTATATGGCAGCGATACGGGATACGGTTGCGCAAGATATAATGGCTTCGCGAAGATGAGTGTACTAAAATAGCTTTTTGGTTTTTTCTATGAAGTATTTACAATGGTATGAACGTAATGTTATTATGGTCTAATAAAAAAATTATAAAAATTGTCAGGCGAAGTAATGGATTCATACTTTGCTTGATTTGCATCTTCAGGGAGATTACCGTTAACTTTTGCAAACACCTTGTTTATATCAATACGTAAAGTGTTATAATCTTTCTAGAGATATTTAACTTTCATTGGAATAAATATTGACGAAACACATATATATCACTATAACAAATAACATGCTGAATATATACTTTGTAATTTTTTTTAGTTATAATTTTGTCTAAAAAAAATTTGTAAAGTATATAAGATTATATGTACTAGTAAATGATTTTAATTATATAGGTTTGCCCTTTTTGGTCATTTTACGTAAATAAGTTAAGCCAAACATTTAAAAAAAATGTCTTATTGGCTTTTCCATCCACATAAGCTAATCGAAACACTTTTTTAAAAACTCATTTTCAAAAAGTCATAAGCCAATAAACACTTTTAAAAAAAAGCACTTTTAGAGTTAAATAAGCTACTACGTGAGAATCAAGAGTAGTTAATAAAAGCCCTTTTAGAGTTAAATAAGCTACTACATAAGCTACTACGTGAGAATCAAGTAGAGTAATTATATATAAAAGTAGAGTAATAATGTAATTACATCATAAAGTAGTTAATAATTACTCTACTTAATTCTCACGTTTAGCATGTTAATTTCATTTGTATTTGATCCAAACCTTATATATATACATATATAAATGAATGATGATGTCTTTTTTTTTATTTTGCTTTTCCCATCTTTAATTGATATAAGAAAACAACAATTACATACAATCATATACAAGTATGCGTAGATACATGACAACGATAACTACATAACATTATAAAATAACAAAAAATATATTTAATTTAAAGAAAACAACAGTTACATATATACAATCATAACTAAGAAACCAGCTGGGCAACGGCTTTTTCTTGGATAAACCACGTCACAATGGAGTGACCTGACCGATTTACGTAAAAATCTACTAGTCTAATAACACCTTATTTTAACCCATTAATTAAATTTTCAGATGTATATGTTGCTAAACCGATTTGTTTTCGTTTCAATTACTCAACATATAGGTCTCTTTCTGCCGATGTTCATCCCCTCAAACCCTAGGTCGTCTCGTTCTCCTATTGCATGTGCGATGTCTATGTCTTTCAACCGCTGCACGCTTTTATTCATTTTTTGAGCCTGAACAATCATAAATTCATAATCATTACTTGAACCTTCTTCTTCCCAACACAATTGAAAATTGTCAGGTAACTTAACAATTCATTCCTTTAGATTCATCAGTTTTCATGTTTTATTATTTGAAATCATTTTTATTATCTTTATGTTAGACTTACTTTCTGTCTACTTAATTTTTTATTTCAAATTTTTACATCTCAAGCGTGTCATATGACCTGTAGGCCTTCCCTTTGCTTTCAAATAAATATTACTGTAGTAGTTGTATTTTCATTAAAAAGCTGTTATAACTTACAAGAAATTTTTTTTTTTTCTTTTTGCTAATACTGACTTTCCATTTCATTATAATTTACTATATTGAACATTAATTAAACATTAATTAAATGGTAAACGAAGATGGAGTTAAGGAACACAAGAAAATATTCGATTTAATATCATAATAAATTTTCAATGAAGTGGAAAGAACATGTTGGAGTTATATGCTTTTAATTCTATGTTTTTTTCAGATGTTTTATATATAGAGTGGTTAAATAAACTTGAAAACTTTTTAAGATAACGATATAATAATGTGTAGTTAAAACTTAAAAGAGATTATATATACAAGCAAGATCGAGTTCATATATATATCAAGAAAACAGTTGGTTTAATTTACTAAATTTGTCTTCAACGGAAAGTTCATTTTAAGGTTCGTCTTCAACGAAAATACTTCAGCCCATGCAGTAATTTATAAATCTATAATTTCATCTAAAGTTGTGCATTAACGGTTGTACCATTTTAACTAAAAATTGCATGTACATCATTCCAGGTGCATTCACCACTACTTCTTCCGATCGTTTTCTTCCAGCCCAGCTACCTTCTTCCCACTCACCCACCATATTGTATGGCATTCTTTTTCATCATGAACCGAAAGTTGCATCACCTTCATCAACATTGTTAGTTCTTCTACTTCACTTAGTTTTTCATTGCCATCATCACCTATTGTTATCTAGTTCGATTTAGGAACCCTAGGCAGCAGTCGTGTAGTGGTGATAGTGGTCTGGTTTCGGGAAGTAATGGCTAGAATCTTACTTTATCTCCCTGGATACTCCAAATTTGTAATTGAAAATCCTTTAGCCATCACCCGCGGCAGTGGCTGGTCCCCTGCTCTCCCGATCATCTGTACTGTTTCCGGGTTCAATTATTGAACTCTAGGTGGCGTTGGTAGTAGTGGTTTAGTGGGGCTGTTAAAGCCACGGTTTGTGAGCCGATTCATCAGCTGTTGCATTGTTATTTTTGTTGGCTTCTCTGTCGATTGCTACCTTTCAACGATGTGTGTTCCTTCCCGTCTCTAAATTGCAGGTTTTATGCTATTGAACATTCCTTTTTCTTCGTATTCTGCTAATGCATGTATTCTCTATTTCCTACTCGACTAGGTTTCTTTGTATGCTTCTTAAACATGTCGGCCTTTTTGGGTGCTCGCCAGGGGTTCGATCATATGTTGATGTGTTTTTTTTTGTTTTTTTTTTTGTAATTTTCATTTCAGAATATTAGGATTACGTGTTTTTGTGAAATAGATGACCGATGCATTAGGGGTGTGTTTTTTAACCGTACCCGAATAAGAAACCCGACCCAAAGCAACCCGAGACCCGAATAAACTCTTAAGCCGAACCCGAGAATAAACACTCTGGTTGGTATTTGGGTTAAAATATCCAATCAAGTTGACCCGAAAAACCCGAATAACTCAAATAGTTGGTTCTAATGTTTTATAACCCTAAGGTAACCAAATGCTCATGCTCTCAAACTCTTGGTTGTTGCATGTGTACCCATTAATGTTTTAGTTGACGCATGCTCTCTTAATTAAATATATAATTTAATTTGTCAAAACCCTAAAATCTTTATTGTTTTTAAGTATTGCTCGGTGGTTCTTTGCATTCCAAAATTCACAACCACACACATCACATAAAATCACACAAAGTAGTGAAGCACTCCTATCATAACTATACTCAACTTGATTCATGCAAATCTATTTTAAGGTATCACTTAAAATATTTTTGTTTAATCTAATCTGATCAATGATGCCTAGTGTTGTCATTTTTGTTAAGTTCCCATAATACTTATCAAATTTCATGTTTCAAACATTTTATTTCTATTAAATTTTGGAATTATGAAGCTTTTGGATTTTGTTATAGTTAAATATGGTTGCATGTTGAAATTGCCTTGATTATGTTTTTATGAAGATTTGAATTATGGTTTTATTTATGATCTTGTTAAAGGTGATTTTTTTATTTGTTAGACCCAAAACGTGACCCGAATTAATTCGAGCCGTTCAACCCGAAACCCGAACAACCCGACCTTAATTGGGTCGGTTCTTGGGTCAATTTTCTTTGAGCTCAAACCCAAACAACCCGACCCGAACAACCCGAAATCCGAATAAACTATCCGAAAAACACCCCTACGCTGCATACACTAAATTCTACTAGATTTTATGTTTTGTGGGATTTTGTTGTTTGATGAGGACACAAAACATGACTTTTGTGAGTTGGGAATCAAAGAAATTGGTTTTGATTACTAGAATTTGTACATAATTTTTGTACTGAATCCTTTAGTTACTTTTAAAAAAAGTTTGGTTTTTTTTGGTGGGCTTATGGTTTATATGTAAAATAGAAGAGAGAATGCGTGTCATAATACTCTAAAAGTTTTGAGTAGATTTAAAATTATTTACTACAAAATCACCCGTTTTGACCCAGTAATGAGTTTCGGTCCTGCTTAGTTAACTTAGCGAACGATGAATTTGGTGTAACAAATGTGGTTCCCGCTTTTCCGTATGGTGGCGTTGAATTTTTTAATGTGTTTCCTTTCATGACTTGACTTGGAATTTTGCATACCTTTCAACTAGCTGAAGTGAACTAGCATGTTCCACAGCTTCAACATCATCACTACCTGCTGCAAGTACTACAAATACAAATCCAATATTAACCCTAAAAGTCAAAGTCAAAGTCAAAGTCAAAGTCAACTATTAGGAAAGTTTTTTACTTTCTAAATTAATTCAGGATATATGGTTTATGAATCAGGTATGTGTGTGACTACCGAATGTGTAATGAATGCAACCAAATGTATGTGTGCTTTTGAATTTCTTTACATGAATGAAAGATTGGATTGTGTGAGGAATTGCAATTTGAAAGTACGTGTTCATTTATATAATTCACAAACTACAACTTATATGTTTCTGTTTATAATGTACCAACTTTTTTTCCAACTAATTCGTACTTTTATGGTTTTAAAAGCTGTTGTTGTAGGTATGAATTTCACATGCAATACCGGTTAATGAGGAGATCTGTTGAAATTACTTTGCTGCTGATGTTACTTGCCAAAATCTTCATCAAGGATATGTAAATCATCAACCCGTAGTTGTTTTTCTCACTGCTTAAAACAATATTATTTAACTCAAACTAGGCTATCACAACTCACTTGCTAAACAACATATTATTTATTTTAATTTATTTTCAAATACTCTGTAAGCCCACAAAATAAAATTAATACTTCTATCCGAACTACTATTTAATAAATCAAATAACTTCATATTATGTTGCCTATAAACTGATTTATATGACCATAATTTATCGCACATATGGTTTTTCAACAACATAATTTGTAAGTATGATCTTTTAGATATCGAAAATAAGTGACCAAGATACTATAGCTGTGATATATCGACTTATAATTTGCCATCTTTTAAATCCCAATTATAACTAAATTTGAGTGACTAATTTAAATATTTGTTCTAAACAACTTAGTGTATTCAATTATCATACAGAACTGCTACACATGCTTTACATGCAAAAATATCATCTAAGCGGATCACAATTGGAACTTCATCTCTTGTTCCGTGTGTACCAATAAATTGCATTTGAAGAAGATTTACACGACAAAGTTCGTGTGTGAAGCCCATGACAACAACGATCCAAAGTACATGTAAGAAACACTTCGCATTGCACATTACAACATTTACCCTAAATTTAATCACCAATTGCTTTTTAACCGACTAGCTAATACAAGTTCTAATGTGAACAACAGGTATTGTGTCAATGCCACCCTCACCAATGGCACCACAGACGTATAAGCAATGCTTTTTATATGAAGTAATGAACAACTCATAAATATCAATTGCCACAACTTGATTACAACAAAAGGCTACACCTACCAAAGAATAATCCAAACTCCAATGCTTCCAGTAATAGGTGTAACAAACCTGATGAATGTAACCCTCAAAACAGATCGCTCAATTATTGTCAACAACAAAAACGATCCAGCACCAAATCAGATAATCGACAGACAAGCTGCGAAATCGAAGATTCCAAAAAAGACCATACGACAGTCCAACAGGTAATACTGCAAAATCGAAGACTCTAAAAAAAACCATATGACAAACCATGTATGCAAAAATCTGCTGCAAAACTAGAGATTTCAACAAGACCATGTGACAAAAAAATACCATTTCGTATTTTAGCTACAGATCTAGGAGCAAAGAAACAAAAGATGCAGTGAAAAACATGGCTACATAAGCTTTTTGGGAAGAACGCAATCCAAGGAATAAGGCATAAAAGACTATACTTTTGGCAGGACCTACACGTTCGGAAGACGAAATCATAATGTTTGTAAACAGTTCTTGCATTTACTCTGTAAACCCAAAAATACCCTACTAGATGATAAAGGGCAGGCTGAGAATTATGAAGCTGATATAAGCATTTCTAAGACTACAAATGTAGTTTGTTAATGTAACAACACTATGTAGCACATATTAGCTTAAATATTATGGACTCTATCTAGGATGTCACTAAATTAGATCTATGTATGTGTTGCGTTCATCGCCATTTCATATAGAACACACAGACCATGTTGTGAGTCCACTAGTTCTTGATTAAATACATGGGTAGTTAACCGATTATAGATAGATATTTTAGGTCGGTTCGGTTGTGACAGGTATGAAATTATCTATAACCAAAACCAACCTGCATTGGGGGATTTAAAAAAACTATAAGCCGTCCCATCATTTTTAAGCTAGGTTTGCTTATATCGGTTCAGTTTCATCTGTTAATGCAGTTTTGGGTCAGTTAATTCAGTTTTATGTACACCTCTAATGTTACTAATGTAGATAGTTATGTTTATATTTATTTTCATTTAAACTTTTATGGTACTTATGTAATTAAAAAAATACTAAAATGGATGATTAGTAACTTTTTAAATATTTCTGTCTTTCCTAAATATATACTAATTACATGTATTTGCTAATATTCAAATTTAAAGTTTTTTTATCAATCAGTCAGCTATTTTAAATTAATAAATTTAATAAAATATGACTTTGCTAAAATTATTCAAGATAAATATGGAAAGTTATGATCACAGATTATTAGTTGTTTAAATAATTTATACACTATATCAAATTAATTTAATGTTGTAACAACTTACTAAAATATAACTAATCACACGATAGTATTCAAATTTTAAACACTCCTTATCTAATATTCAACTAAGTAAGTTACATTTGGAAAGCTACAATTACAGTTTTCGGGTATCTTGAAGCACACACATCTTAATATAATTATTAATTGTTTATCTTATAGAAAGATTGATATGTAGAAGACTAAAGAGACTAACAACAATCTCATTACTGAAAACATCTTTGAGTTTAATCAAAAATATAATTGAGTATCGAATATAATTTGCACACCATTATTAAAGTAGTCAATGAAATGGTGAAAATCAAGTGTTATTTCCATATTTTCTATTAGAAATATATAACTAGAACTCTAAAAGCTAAGTTTATTATCTAAATTGTGATCATCATTTACAATATCGGCTTCCTTTTTTTATGATGTCAATGATTAAAAGTTTTTTGTGTAGAATGAATGTAAATGAAGATCAAATTAACATAACGTTTACTAGAAGAGGACTAGCCTTTTGACTTCTATATAATGTTACTAATGTACATAGTTATGTTTATATGTTTTTTTTTTGTATTTTATGGTACTTAGGTAATGAAGAAATCTCAAAATGGATGATGTACAACTTTTTAAATATATCAATGTTTCCTAAATATATACTAATTACATGTATCTATTAATATTCAAAGAAAATATGACATTGTTGATACAACTTTATACTTGCCTGAACGACTTAATGGTGACTACCAAGCCACAAGCTTACACTAAAAGTTGGAGTTCATGTTATGCTCTTTAGAAATCTTAACCAGAAAGAAGGGTTATGTAAGTATGTAACGATACTATACTACAAATTATATTTTTAGGTACTCGTGTAGTTAAAGCAAAAGTTATTCCTGGAACGAACATTGGACATAGAGTTTTGATCCACATATCACCACTAACTCTAAAAGACAACAAAATAGCATATAAATTTCAAAGATGGTAGTTTCCCCTTGCAGTATGTTTCGCGATGACCATAAACAAAAGCCAATGTTAATCATTATCGAGGGTTGGTTTGTACTTGAAAGAACCCGTGTTCTCACATGGACAACTATTCGTCGCCTTGTCAAGAGTCACAACGAAGTGTGGGCTAAAGATTTTGGTTCTTGATAAACAAGGTAATATGACCAATAAAACCACAAATGTAGTGTACAAGTAAGTGTTTTCTTATTTGTAAAGTACTTGATTAATGTTTCTTTTGTATTTCTTGTAATTTTAATGTAAGTTGTAATTGTATTAACAATATATGATAATTGTGATATTTATTTGATTTTGCTTAATGTTTACATATTAATTTTTTTTTTAAAATCTCCATGTAATACACAGGTCTCAAACTGGTTTACAATATATTGCTACCACAAGATGAAAAGAACCACCAAGTATCAACTATACTTATGACTTATTTGTGAATAATCTAAAAAGAGCTATTTTCATAATAAATTCTACTTCATACTAAAATATGTGAAACTATAATATTTGATGATGATCAACCGAATATATAGTATTTTAATCTTTTAAATTCTGTTATTACTTTTTATTTTTTTTTAATGTTTAGATTATTGTTTTTGTGATGTTTTAGATTTAATTGAAAACTAATGTAGCTTGGCCATGCGGGCTTTAATCACTGTAAAAATATTTCAAAAATAGTTCGGCCAATGACACAACTTCTTGAAAAGGATGCTCCATTCTTCTTCAAAGAATGTTCGAATGCATTCCAAACTGCGAAAGACAAACTTGTAGATGCTCCAATTATGGTAGTTTCAGACTGGACACTACCATTTGAACTCATGTGAGTTGCGAGCGACTTTGCGTTGGAGCAGTCTTAGGACAAAGAAAAGATAAGCACTTTCACCCGATCTACTACGCCAACAAAACTCTAAATGATGCTCAGGAGAATTGCACAACTACCAACAAAGAGCTTTTGGTCGTAGTTTTTGCTTTCGACATATTACGTTCTTATCTAGTCATTTCAAAAAATGTCGTCCACATAGATCATGCAGCGATTGAGTACTTGTTCAACAAACAAGATGCCAAACCCCATCTGATCTGATAGATTTTGCATTTACAATAATTCGACATCGAAATCAAAGATAAAAAGGGTGCGTAAAATGCTGCAGCCGATCATCTTTCTCGTCTGGAATGCCCAGCTTCACAAGAAATAACGGGGATCAAATAAATGACAACTTCCCTCACGAATTTCTTATGAATATACTGACTCGTGAAGGAAATCATACTTGGTTCGCCAGTGGAATTATTCTAAAAGGAATGTGCTTTCAGTAGAAGAATAAATTATTCTCTAATGTCAAATATTACTTTTGGGAGGATCTTTATCTATTCCGCATAGGAGCTGATCATATCATCCGAAGATGTGCGCATGGAGATGAAACACACAAGATTCTGAAACAGTGTCATGAAGGACCAGCAGGAGGTCATCATGGAGCATCGGCAACTACAAAGCAAGTATTCAACATCAGCTTCTATTGGCCTACCATTTACCGAGAAGCGCATGAAATGGTTCGTTCATGTGATGCATGCCAACATACCAACAACATCTCATCCAGAGATGAAATGCTACAAAGACCAATTCAGGTTGTGCGAAGTATTTGACGTG
Source organism: Bidens hawaiensis (assembly GCF_021521415.1). NCBI lineage: Eukaryota > Viridiplantae > Streptophyta > Magnoliopsida > Asterales > Asteraceae > Bidens > Bidens hawaiensis. The sequence continues at coordinate 401,055 of NW_027491051.1, read as the reverse complement.
TGGGGCATAGACTTCATGGGACCATTTTCAACATCAGTTGGTCATTGTTACATCCTATTCGTAGTAGATTACGTGTCAAAATGGGTTAAAGCCCAAGCTTTACCCACTAATGATGCTAGGATGGTGGTCAAATTTATGAAGAAATTATTCTCTCATTTCAGTACTCCCAAAGCACTTATAAGCGATCGAGGAACACACTTTTGCAATACACAAATGGAGAAATCATTAGCAAGATACGAAGAGCATCATCTACTCGCTACACCTTACTCATAATCGGGATATCAAACGAATCCTTGAGAAGACTATTAGTCATAATCGCAGACACTGGTTGGATAAACTAAACGATGCTTCTTGGGCTTTCTGTACTGCCTACAAGACTCCTATAAGCAAAACACCGTTCAAATTGGTGTACGGAAAGGAATGTCATCTTCATGTCGAGCTCGAATACAAAGCATATTGGGCACTTAAAACCACCAACCTTGATCTACAATTCGATGGGAAAAACAAATTCATGCAGTTACACGAGCTAGACGAGCTAAGGATACAAGCGTATGGCAATTCAAAGATCTACAAGGAAAGGAAGAAAAGACATCACGATACACGCCTAAAAGGTGAAAAACAATATAAAGCAGGCGACCATGTACTACTATACAACTCTCGCTTTCGTTTATTTCCCGAAAAATTGAAGTCTAGATGGTCCGGACATTTTAAGATTAAGAAAGTTTTTGAGTATGGACTCGTTAAACTTGTTGTTAAAGATGGACATAATATTAAGGTAAACAGTCACCGACTTAAACTTTACTTAGGAGAAACCGTAGAAACCATGAATGAAGTGCTTCATCTCCGTCCCATGCACTAAACTAAAATAACTTGGGGTTTTGTTATCGACTCCGACAAAAAATTAGCATTTTTAGGCTTAGTTTTTAATTTTTTAGGTTAAATTAGTACTTATAATTGATTTTCTTAAAAACTTTAGGACCTCGTATTTAGGACAAACCGGGCTTAACTCGATTTTAAATTTGTTGTTTTTTTATTTGTTTGTTTTTATTTTCTTTTTTTTTTATTTTATGTATTTTTAGGAATTAATGTACTTTAGGACTTTTATGAAATAAAATTAATTTTGATTTAAAGATAAGATTTGCACGCACTTAACCGTCCGCTCAAAAACACGACCATTATACGAGAGAAAATTGGAAAGAACGTGCTAGGCGAACCAACACGGGTCGTGGTTACCTTGGGTCTGTTACAACTCATCATCTATACAATCGTACAACTTTCTGAACCTGACATTTATGTCACTTATCAGCACGGGTCGTGTTCATGTCACCTCGCCCCGTGTTTGACCTCCTTTTTGCCTATAAATGGCTATCGTTTCCCATTTTCTTGAACTACCCTTTTTCATACATTTTAATCCCAAGAATCTGCCATAGAGAGGAGAGAATGGAGGTCCAGTTATGGGAGACAAGGAGAGTTACTAATAGATGTAGTTCGGGAACTTATGTGATGACGCGAGAAAGTCGACGAGTTAGTCATTATCAATATTGCAGCGGAGCAACGGAACCGGGAGCTGCATGACAAGGTCGAAACGTTACGTTTCAAACACAATCATGTAGACCGAAGGATGGCAAGGCTATATGACAACCTCAAGCAATTCGCGGCCGTACTTGCTCACTTTAGCCGAAACCAAGCGAAAAAGACAACCTAAATCAACTTCATGATGGGGACTGCCCACATGTAGACTTTGTTTGGAGGAGGATCAAGATTATTCAACTAGTTTTCTTTATGTTTTGGTTCTAGTTTATCGTCCTTTGTATGGCTCATCGTTTTCGTTTAACACTCGTGTACTCGAGTATCTTTATCTCAATGAAATTTAATGTTCTAATGCTTTAAATTGACATACCAAAATTTTCAAGCTCATTACGACCGATAAACAAGTTTGGGGTTTGAAAAACAGTTAATAAACAAAACGGTCCAGGCCGGGTCAACACGAGCCGTGCCCAGCTGACCACGGTCGAGGTGTGTGTGAGTGACGGGTTTTAACCCTAAAATTGTCCCCTGTTCACATTATAACTCATCACTTGAACCTTGAGGGTGATTTTCGGCCGATTTCACAATCAATCCACATAGCGGATATGCTTGGGTCACTGCAATGGTAGAAAGCTCGCAGTACGAGCATATAGTAAAACATAAGGTGTGGTAAATGGTTTAGTAATGGGTCGTGGGAAGCATTTCAACATTGTGAGGTGATTGAGTGGTGACACATACATGAGCTATACAAAGGTTGTGTCCCAGCATATGGCTTTTGGTTAGGTTGAATTTGTGTATCTTGGGTTTGTGTTGGGTTTTAGATTGGTTAGGGCATAGATTTGGTGTTTACGTTTGTTGTTTTGGTTGGTGTTGGTGAGTTTTGATGCATTTGGGTCATCATAGTCGGGATCACTGCGGCCAGTTGTTTGACAATCTGAGCCGTCATTTTGCAGTTTGAGTTTCCAGAGCGACATTGAGGAAAACGAGAAGACATACTGCGAATCGAAAAATATTCTCTATCCATGGGACGCAGTATGAAATTTGGATTGACAACCAGAAAAACACTACATGAAACATTCTGGAAATCGGAATCAATCTGAATAAATCATAAAAATTAATAAATAAAATTGCATGAAACAAGATTTGAAATTTAAATATCCATCATTCACCATGAGTTTTCATGTTCTAGTAACAATTATTTATAAATTTTTGAATAATCATATGAAAACTATATCAAGTTTGAAATCAGGATATCCATGAACCACCATGGATTTTCGTATCCCAATACAAACTTAATATAAACAGTGAAATCGGACTAAAAATCTAGTGTTCGTGTCTCACCATGACATTTCGAACTTTTAATTAAAACCACGTATAGACTTAACATATAAATAATGAAAACGAATTTAATCTCGAGTGTTCATGTATCACTATTACTTTTTGAATTTTCAATTAAAACCACAAATAAACTTGATATATAAAAAAAAAAAGAAAACGAAATGAAATTCGAGTGTTCATATGTCACCGTGACTTTTTGAATTTTTACTTAAAACCACAATATAAACATTGAATTTTGGAATCATACGATGCATGAATCATCATGACTTGTATGTAAACTTGAAAGTAGGAGTGTAACCATTTTCTATTCACAAAGGGAAAATGGTCACGCTAACGGCTTAAATTGGTGATTCGTATAGCTTTGGTGTGGTATGCTTTGGCCTAATAGGTTCCAGCCCCCTTTTCAAGCCCTCCAAGTAAGCAACCAGGTCCCACGTCTGATTGGGATTTATGTGCATCGCTTATCCTTAGGTTAAAAAACCTTGGTCACAAGGGTTTGAATAACAAGTGTGTTCCCCTTCCAGTTACTATATACCCGCCACATAAAACCATCTATAAGGGGGGCGAAAAATAGAAATATAAAAACATAAATTCCATAGAAACGTCGCAACAATTGTTAAAGACAAAAGAATATTAAATCGTTTAGGCATAAGCCTTCGAATAGTGTGTGAATATGTGTATGTTTTGGTCAAATTTAGACAAGGATAATCAAGTAACCAAACTTTGTATGCAAGGTAGGATGCTTGAATTTGTGTTAATCAAAATGGTAAGTAAATGATACGGGTGACACATGGATTTAGTGAGGAAAAACCCTTGATCCTTAGAGGAACTCCGGAAGAAAACCTCGGGAGGGAAAAACTATCTTGTTGCATCAATTATATTAACAAAAAGTGGTGATTACAAGTGTTGAAAGTGCTTGATCGTTGCTATGAGTACAAAAGAGTGTATACGGGTGTGTTTATGTGTCCTATATGATCAAGAACAACTTCTATATATAGTTACAAGAAGGATAACTTGGTAATTATTAACAATAATGAGCATTAATTTTCCTGGCGAGGATCCTGGAGCGGTTACATATTTGCATATCCTCATCATTAACTGCTTGTAACTGCATCCAATGTCTCTTATCCTTAATAGCTTGACCAAGTCTTCAGCTGAACATTAGTTGTTAACCGTTGTCTGCAAGACCAAGTCAAGAGTGAAAGGATAATGATAATTAATAATGATACTTACTGAGGATCATGTCTGTCTTGTGATCCAGATGATCTGCGAGCATTCTCTTGAGGATTATGCATGTCAGGATTCTACCCAATACAATTGTCCCAAATATTTGCAGCTGTATCCAGCTAATTGTGGCTGTAAATATTTTGAAATCTTTTATCTTTTCTGACGATTTGAATTTGGTAGGGCGCGAGAATCGAGGCATGATTATCTTCATTCCTATTTTATCGTATTGCGCATTCTTTTTATCCTCTCCGTTAATATGGTCATGTTCCCCTAAAGGTTAGTCTCTTATATTCTCTTTTACTCTGGATCGATCATAGGAAAGAAAGCGGTTTGTCCTCATTTCTCTAATTCCGATTTGAGTGAGTCCGATTTTATAGATCAACATGTCCTTGACGCTTCGAATCAAGAGAGGGTTTTTTTTAAATATTCAAACATAGAATCTATAAAATCTACCCTTGCTTTCAACGGTAATGCTATTTTCAAGCCTTTCGATGCCACTTCTAAGGCAGATTTGGTGTTGAAGAAGTGGATCTGTTTTCCTTACCATCCTTTCAAAATTGGTTTTACTTATCCCTTTCACAGCTTAACCACAGAGTTTTTTAAAGTTATTGGCCTGAGTTTTGCTTATGTTATACTGATGGTGTGGAGGATTCTTTTCGTTCTTGAGAATCTGATTCAAAACCATGATATGTATTTCGAAACTTGCTTACTCGTACGGTCTTCATCCCCACGGTTCTCATCGCTATTTTTTTAAATCCAAACTTGGCCAAGAACATCTCATCTTGAAAAGTACTCAAAATGATTCAATCTGGAAGGTTAAATTCTTCTTTGTAAGCAGGGATTCGATAATCAATGGAGAGGATCTTCCGATTCTTTGGGTTACCAAGGGTATGATCCTTAGATTTTAGGATCCTGATATTTTATCCTGTGTTTATGCTGACCTTGATTTTGTGTTGGCACAAATTTTCTGAACTTGCTCCACCTCAAGAGGATACCGTTGCTAGGGTGAAACTTATTTTCGATCTTGAATATGCTGAGATAAGTTGTATGCCAAAAGCCCCAAGTGTTGAGGTTAGCTCTTAATCTCATTGCTCTCAATCCCTTATGCCTCAAGGTAAGTTTTATACGAAAAAGAGAATAAACTATTTGGTTAGTTTATTGATGCTAGACTATCCCTATCTAGTCAAAAACAATTAAATCATGTTCCTAATCACCTAAGCAAGCTAGGGTAAGTAGGGTGTCGAACCATGAAGAGTATGTGGTCAGTGTAACGTGTAACCAATTTCTGATATTATGAAGTAACAATTAATAGTGTTGATAACACAAGCAAACAAATTTTGGTTCTTATATTAAATAAGCAATTAAACAGCTTTCAATCAATTAATAAAGACAAATCACACCCGGGTTTCAAGTAAGCAAATATACAGTAATCTCATGTTCACTTAACAAATTAATTGTCAAAAATCAAATCAGATTGACTACTTAGGAAAACCTTAGGCATCAAAAATCACTAACACATGGAACTGGTTATCAAACAGTGTTTTCCAGTGTGACTCGACTAAGGGCAATTGTAGGCTTCATCATATTCAAACTAGTCAAAACAACCCTATAAGCAATTATCATAGCAACTAGCAAACTAATCGTTCTGATCTAAATAAACCTAAACTGACTGAGTGCACAATACTACCAAACATCAATACTCATATATTAATCATAGACAATTACAAATCATTCTTTCTAAGACATGAGAAAAACTATGAAATATGATACTCTACATCTCGGGTATGATTCGAGAAGTCTATCCGAGCATCGTCATCGATATGTCTTCAATTATGATGAGGAAGGCCATTAGAATTGATCAAGATATGATTGGTTGCCCTGGAATTCACCTAAAATCGCCCAACAGCTGCTAGAAGTCATAATAATGGGTTAGGGTTTGTAAAATAGAAGATATAGGTTAAAACTGGTTTTTTCCCATTTTTATGTCCATCGTGTATCGCGATGGTCATAGCCTGATGCCGTCGCATACCACCACCTAAGAAGACCTCGTATTTGAATTCCACTCATCGAGAAACCCAAAATTTATGTATTATGGGTCCCGTAACCCATTTTCTAGCCCAGGATATGCTCGTTTTATTTCTTGTTCGCGTTTCATCAACCCATCTTGTTCAGTTTTAGCAACGGGTTATGATTTCTCATCCATACTCTTCCCGAATCCTTGTAACACTTCCCAAGACTTCAAACCATGCTCCGATCTTTCCGAGATATCATTCCATGCCCGTACAAGTTTCTAGTTTAGCATCTTTAATGATCAATGACCTGAAATACAAAAGTACGTATGAAGTACCAAAGTTCTAACAACATACTCAATAAAACTACATAATTAATACACTAATATATATACAAAATATCCGACCATCACTTATGTATATGTAATTTAAGTAATATACTGACTTGATACGATCCTTTTAGTGGGATCCAAGAGGCCCGATCTGGATTTCAATATAGATGATACTGACATTATTCTTTCCTCTGGTGGAGTGGTTATTACTGGAGAGAAGCTCGATCTTGCCACCCGTAAGACTATAACTCGATGTTCTCCATCCATTCTGCCTAAGCCATCCTCAAAAAGAGGAGGAGAGTTTATGATTACTTTGAGGGTCTGAATCATGAGGAAACCTTGGATAAGTTGGAGGCTACCCTTTGTTCAGTAAGTTATTCTAGTATATTGATCCTGGCCCGCATCTTTGTTTTTACAAACTCCTTTCCTTATGTTTAGCATTTTTGAAGGGGTTGAATCATCTTCGTTCTTGTTATCAAGGAATGGAGAAGCATGCTAGAGAGATGGAGAAGGGTGTGCTGAATGACGGGAAGCTTGCTTAAGCCGGAAGGGAGAAGATGGATCATCTTATTAGGGAACTCGACTCCATTGGGGATGAGTGTGGTCGGTTGGGGTCTCTTATGGCTAGAGAGAAGAAGGGTATGGAGGCTCGGCATGTTCATGATTTGGAGGAATATGTGGCAGGTTTTAAGAAGAAGACTGCGATCATTATTGCCCAGGACAGGTTGAAGCTGTCCGAGGAGGTAACGTAAGAACTGAACAACATGAATACCCTTGTCGTTGGCGATTTGGCCCAAGAACTGAACTTGCTTGAGCCAAAATTCACATTTGAAGAATTTAGCGTAAAGTTGTTCATTTCGCAATAAATTGAGAATAGCACACAAATAATTCTTATTCTCGGCTTCGGATTTGAAGTATATCAAGATGTCGTCGATGAAATAATCACGAACTTGTCTAGGCAGGGTTTACAATCACGGTTCCACAATCTCTGGCACGCGATAACAACAATCCCGTAGAACACCTCCTTTTCCTGGTCTACGAGCCCCTCACTTTTATACAACTCCAATAAGTCACAAACTGAGAAACCAAAGACGAGAAGAACCTTGCACCATTTATTGATACTATCTCATAGGGGTGTTCACGGTCCGGTTTTCGCGGTTTTTAGGTCAAACCATGAACCAAGCCATTAGTAACATTTTTAATATTGTAAACCAAAACCAAATCGTAGAACTTTTAAACCGAACCTAACGGTTTGGTTTCACGGTTTGGCTTGTTGCGCTTTTAATCTTTTGTACAAAATGTCCAAAGAAAACATAGGATATATAAGTGCATTTTGCAATAATTTGTAGAACTTAAGCTATTAAACACAAACTTGATAAACTAATTAACAATGTTGTCAACAAACAAGCATAACACAAGCTACCCAAATTTGTAAAACAAAAAAGCAGAAAGCCTAATTGAAATATTGTTGGATTTACACATCTTTTTTATTTACTATATTTGTATTTCAATATGTAGCAACTACTTTAATTTAATTTCGTGTAATAATATAATTGTATACTCATATTATATAATACTTAAAAAATATAAATATAACTAAATCATATGGTTCGGTCCGGTTTTATACGGTTGGTTTTCGGTATAAACGTAAACCAACCGTTCATTGCGATATGAATTTTTTGAAACCAACCGTTAAACCAAATCGATGACCGTTTTGGAAGGTATCTCGGTTTCAAACCACCGTGAACACCCCTACTATCCACTGGCCCACTGCAGCAATTAAACAACCTAAAGTAATGTGGTCAAATGACTTCACACCCGAATCACACATCAAGCAAGACCAATTCGATATTAGAATATTTCTTCTTTCGAAAGCCTCCTTGGTCGTGAGTGTTTTGTTAAAGATTTTAACTTTCCAACCTTTTTTTCTAGTAAATTGGCCGACCGACAAATCCTAAAACCACCTATGGGAGTTGTCTAACTAAGTATAACTAAGTTAGGTGCATTTATATCTTAGATGCTTAATATGTATCACATGGGGTATGCTAACCTGGTTGCTAAACCAAAATTTACTCTATATTGACTGGAATGGAACTTGAAAAGAAGGCAAACGAACAAGTGACGTTCATGTGAAATTTTACTTTATGTTGGTAACAAACAACAAGATTGAAAGAACTACAAAGTTCTATACTACGTTACCGACTTATTTGTGAACAAGTTAAAAGAGGGCCATTTTCATAAGAAATTCCAATTCACACGCAACTATGTATAAACATATTATTTTGATGATGATCAATTGAATTTATAGTATTTTAATATTTTAAATTCAGTTTATAACTTTTTTTTTTGATGTTTTTCAACTTACAAATTATTATCGTTTCTTCTAAAGTTATTAATATCTTTATCAAGGCAGTCTCCAAGATTTTGAGTCCTCAAAACAATTAATTAAAAAGGGCCTCATATAACTTTTTATTATCAAAAGATCATAATTGTAACTCAAAAATGGCCGAATAAATTATTTTGTTTATATTTGGAATTTTTGAATAATCTTTAGCAGTAATAGAATGATCAGAAAATTTTTAGTGGAGAGTCCTAAATAAATTTTGTTTATATTCATAGTATTTTAATTTTTATCATCGATTACATTTTTGGCCTCATTCAATCCCCGAAACAAGTTAATTTTCCCTCTGTTTATTTCTCATCCTACTCGTTTCACCATATATTGTGAAAATGTTTGATAGTCTTTCCAGCTTGAAACAATGTATGTACTAGATGCATTCTAAATGTCTAAGGCATGTTACATCTATTGCTGCATACATATATACATAAGCAAATGTCAATGTTGCAAGCAACAATTAGTTAAGGCATGTGGTGCTCAACGAAAATCAATATTGGTCAAACAAAAGTTAACTACGAGTATATATTAACATGCATCATGCATGCTTTGAATTATTCTAGTAGTATAACGTTTGTTACATTGTAGTTGGTTTTGGGGATTAAGTGTGTTCTAAATTTGAGACATGATCTCTTGTGTAATAGAGTATTTATTAATATGTATGTAATAAAGTAACTGTAACATCCCGACTTGCCATAGGGTATATATTATATTATATTATATTATATTATAATATAATAATATTCTAAATTTGAGACATGATCTCTTGTGTAATAGAGTATTTATTAATATGTATGTAATAAAGTAACTGTAACATCCCGACTTGCTATAGGGTATATATTATATTATATTATATTATATAATATTATATTATATTATATTGTAATATAATAATATTATATTATATTATTATAAATAAGCGTAAGAATTAAAACGAGTTTACGAGTGATCGAGAACAGTGACGAATCTAGAGATAAATTTCAGGGGTATCATAATTTGTTTCTTTTTTTTTACATAAGGAAATCATAATTTTGTAAACAATATAGTTAAGGAATCAATCTACACAAAGATAGACACACTCCAAATCCAATTGATCTTTTCAAATAGCTATAAGCATAAGGGTTTTATAAAAATGTTAAAAATAAAAACTATATATTTGCATTTTGCGATAAAGTTGAGGGTGTGGTTGAAAATCATGCATATGCGTCGATTATTCAACGAGTATTCACGGAGTACTCCAAGCCTAGGCTGAGTTCTTGGCAAGCCTTCCCTAATTATTCCATAACTAAGACCGAGTACTCATAACTCTCCAGTCAACCGAGTTAGGATACCCATAAGGTCCGCCACCCCTGACTTCGAGAAAGGTATTACTAAATTCATCTCTTATTAATTATAACATAGCTCATAAAAGTCCCTAAACAATTTTTTGCAAATAAAAAATCAACATGCTTAATATAATTTCTCTTAAAAATTCCTAAACAAAATTTTGCACGTAAAAACCAACGTATTTTTGGATTTTATTCATAAAAGTCACTTAACAAATTAAATTATACATTTTAAATGATTTATTCTTAAATCACAAACATATATTATTAATATTGTTACTAAATTGAATTATTACTAAATCTATGGAGGTAGGGTAGCAAAAGACCCAAATATCCATAAAGATTATCCGCAGGTGGAAAATGACTCCCTTAATAGTCACATGCGGGACATATTAATCACCCGTATAACTTAAGTCAGAGGAAGAATAAGATGGGAATCCAGAGACTATCTGCGGAGTGACTCAGACGACCTCAGAAGTCATCCGCAGGGTACTGTCCCCACCCGCAGAGGAGACTAGAGAATGACGTCAGAGGGACATTTGTAATTAACTAACTTCTTTCTAGAAGATTTACAAGGATCTTTCCTTGGGAGGCACGAGACGTAACAACCAATGATAGAAGGACAGCTGGCAAGGTTGTTATAACCGCGCACATGGCCAAATTAGCTCGTCCTATCACATGTGGACACATGTCCCAGTTGTTACGAGAGCATCTTATGGAAAGGGACAGCTGGACCAATCGCATTCTCTTACCCTTCGACTATAAATACCTCCGTCATCTTCAAAAGGTATTCATTCACTCCCAACTATTGCTCTCAATACTTTGTACTTTTCTCTCAATCAGACCAGTACTTATTCTCACGCCGGAGGGTGGTTACGGGAAGCCCCCCCGTCTCTTGTCATTCCCGTAACGAGCTAACGGTGGTTATTTTGAAGGTTTCCGTCATTGGACTTGGGAGATTGGACTTGTATCATTAATTTGGTAATTGTTTGACCTGAATCCTGTGGACTCATTGATCTAACCCCTTGGGGATTAAATGCGTGTTTCTTCATTGGCGCCATCCGTATTTATGCTAGAATCATAAGAGCTTTTGTTGTTCCGAATGACATGAGTCAATCTCTTCAAGGGCAGACGGAGACTCCAATGGTTACCAGGCGTTCTACTTGTGTCAGAGCACCCGGAGGTCCAACTCCAGGTGATTTCGGACACGTGATGATGGAAACTCTCCGGATTCACCTGAATCCAGATATGGAAGACAGATCTGATAATTCCCATCCGGCGAGGCCTTACCGTCGTAATCTCATAACTGAAGGAGTCCAATCCCCTGAAGAATGGTTACGTTTGCAACAAGAGAGTGCCTTATCTGAGTACGAATGCATGATTCGTGAAAATCGAATTCGTGCATGTACTCTGATTTATGATAAGCTTCCTCCGAGATCTCCATCTCCTCCTTCAACAGTACGGAGAAGCCAAAGCAGCTTGATGGATGAATATGTACTCATGAGTGATACTGAGAGCTGAGTGATACTGAGAGTTGAGTGATACTGGCACATCTTTTGCTAGTCCATATATTAAGCCGAGAGGAGAGATGTTATATTACGAGGGGTATGAGCATGTGTGCCTTAACCGGAAACAAAGTACACTTGTCTGGGCGGCTCTATTATTTTTATTATAGCATTAAACTGTATTTGTGAGATGTCAATCTAAAAACAGTGTCAGTCTGGGAAACTGGGTATGACCTTAAACCTTACTAGTATTAATGGCGATAATCTACATGCCTATGATGGAGGTTGATGTTTGCTTTAGAGTTTTGCTTGAGGGTAAGCAAAAGATAAGTGTGGGGATGTGATGGTCGGTTAATTTGTATATGTTTTAGTTCGTTTATTATTTTTTTTTAAATGTTTATTCTAGAACTATCGATACTTCATACGTGTATTATTGGATTTTAGGTCATAGGCGTTAAAGAACTCAATATGGACCTGTTGTGACACGGAATGAAGACTCGGGATGTCCAGCACGTAAAACAATGAAGTTGATTGAAGACTACTGTAACATGTCCCATCGCAGTACGCAATGGGCTTGCTGAGGGCCCCATCGCGTACCGCGATGGGATAATAATTAATGTTTGACTTTTGGTCAATCACGGCATGGAAGACCCCGTCACGTACCGCGAAAGGAGGTGCAAACGGGATTTTTAGGTTATTATCATATTTTTCATGGGAGAGAACCCTAACTCCGTTTTGACGACCAAGAGGCGATTCCAGCATTCCAAGAAGGCGATTTTCACTATCCTAGCTCGTGCCAAGACCCTTCACATGATTCATATCATCCGTATCGAGGATTCAACGATGTCAAGGCTCGGCTAATCTCCTAGAATCGCACCCGGGATGTATAGTTAGTAAACTTTACAGTTTTTCTCATGTGATTAAGAATACTTGTGTATTATTATTGATGATTGATATATGATTATTGATGTTTGGTATTTTTGTGTGTTCGGTTGGTTTAGGTTTACGTTGGTCTGAACGATCTGTTACCAGTTGCTAGATAATTAGTCATATAACTGTTTGGTTAGAGTGAATACGATAAAACATACAATTGCCCTTAACTGAGTCACACTGGAAAGGACTGTTTGATAACCAGTGTCGTGTGTAAAGTAATTGTTGATGTATAAGGTTTTGTCTGATTGATCAGTTTTCAGTTAATCGTTAATAATTAATCTGTTAGGTTGCATGAGATACTATTAGTTGCTTACTTGAATTCCCGGGTGTGATTTGCTTTGTTAAATGCTTACAACTCGTTTATTTGTTTGTTGCTTAGTTCTCTAAATTTACTAAAATTTCTTGTGTGATCAGCACTAAAAACCAGTCACTTCATAATTAGAAACCTGTTACACGAATACATTGACCACATACTCCTTGTGATGTGATACCCTACTTGCTCTAACTATTTAGAATAATTAGGTTTTTGATTGACTCAAACGACGGTCGTCACGTACCGCCGTGACGAGGTGAGTTACTTCAGCGGTGATAGTCATATCCATGGAAGAGAGGGAACTAGTCGTCTACTCGTCCACGAGAGGTAGTTCGCCATACGGAGTATTGCAATGATGCGGAAGAGGACTTTACAAAACCATATTGGCCCGCAGCATTTGTCGAAAAGTCAAAGTTTATCCCGCAAATTGCCACTGCTCCGTTCCTAGTAAACGTGAAAATTCCTATGTCTGATCCAAGTGACCGCTTACTCAATTTTGTTGCGGTCGGAGGAGTCAGCGCCTAGACTCTCCCATACTAGTGTCACATGTTTGCGTTGACACTAACCGGTGCGGCTCGTGAATGGTTCGAAAAACTACCGGACGTACAGATTAAAAGTTGGGATGATTTGGTCGCCAAGTTTCCTCAGCATTTCAGTCAGCAAAAGAAGCACACTCGAGACCCATCGGAAATCTTAGATGTTGTTAGACGGGACAATGAGTCTATTGAAGACTTCCTTTCTCGGTTTAACAATGAAAGTCTAAACATTGGTGGGATCAGCGAAGACATACAATTGCTCTTAACTGAGTCACATTGGCAAGGACTGTCTGATAACTAGTGTTGTGTGTAAAGTAATTGTTGATGTCTAAGGTTTTGTCTGATTGATCAGTTTTCAGTTAATCATTAATAAGTAATCTGTTAGGTTGCATGAGATACTGTTGGTTGCTTACTTGAATTCCCGGGTGTGATTTGCTTTGTTAACTGCTTACAACTCATTTATTTGTTCGTTGCTTAGTTCTCTAAGTTTACTAAAATTGCTTGTGTGATCAGCACTAAAAACCAGTCACTTCATAATTAGAAATCTTTTACACGAATACATTGACCACATACTCCTTGTGATACGATACCCTACTTGCTCTAACTATTTAGAATAATTAGGTTTTTGATTGACTCAAACGACGGTCATCAAAATGGCGTCGTTGCCGGAGAGTTAGTGCGCTTAGTGCTTTTTTTGTGTTACTCGATTTTTGTGTTTATTTCAGTTTTGATTTTGGTTTTGATTTTTAGTTTTATTTTTCTGTATTTTACGCGGGTTGTGGTAGTTATACAGATTACAGGTTTATGCGCACCCGCCATTCGGGTCGACAGTCTCCGTTAATTTACGAGCCCGAAATCGAGAGGTTAGCTCGGCAGAACCGAGAACAAAACAGAAACTCAGAGATGGAAGAACAAAACCAGAACCAGAACCTGAACCAAAACGAAAACCAGAACCAGAATAATAACCAAAACCAAGATCCACTTCTACAAACCAACATGTTTCACCCAGACAACATCCCTCCACCACCCAATTTCAATAACCAAAACGAGCAAAATAATTCAGCTCGTGCTTCCAAAACCCGAAATCAAAACCGAAACCGAAACTTAAACCGCAACTTTGACCAAGCCGGACCATCCGCTCCAAATAATAACCCCAACCGCCGAGTTCGGATAGATATCTATGATGTTCAACCGAGTATTCCGACAGAAGATGAAGCCGAGAGGGAAATTAATAATGGAAATGAAGGTTTGGAAATCGATAATGAGGTAGACAGATGGGTTAGAGGTAATCGGGCAGTTGAGCCCGAGAACGAGGGTTTTGAGCAGGAAGATGTGGGTGACGACAATGGGGATGAAGAGGTAGAAGAGCCAGTCATTTGGAGACGGGCTGAACCCGTTAACAGAAACGGAAGGGATCCAGAAAGGGTGAATCGGGCGGAACGACCCGAAAGAGTTCATGGTATTCCAGTTAACCGGGGCGGTATGGGAAACCTCGGGGGGCTTAGGAGAAATTACATAGCCCTAGCTCATGGTGTTAACAGTCGGTTCAGACCGGCTATCTTAGATGAAGCATCCCCGTTGGTTCCACAGGAACGAGTGCCGGGACAGCAAACTTTCAAATCCCGGCCATCTTACATCAACATAGTTCCTCACTTCAACGGGATGGCTTCAGAAGACCCGTATTCACACTTAACTGATTTCTCGGCTATTTGCGGGTCTATTGGTAATGGTACATTCGATCAGGATGAAGCCCGATTGCGGTTATTCCAATTTTCCCTAAAAGACAAAGCGAAACTTTGGTTTAACTCGCTACCGATGCACAGTATCAGAAACTGGGCCGAGATGCAACAAGTTTTTCTAATCGGGTTTTATTCACAGTCGAAGACTACCGAGGCCCGTTCCGACATTCGTCACTTTTCATAGTTACCTGGTGAATTATTTCATGAAGCCTTTACCAGGTATAAAGACATGATTAGGAAATGCCCACATCACCAAATCGAACTGTGGGAACTGGTAAAGTGCTTCGTCGATGGGTTGACATACGAGGACCGAAAGCATCTTAAGGCCTCGTGTAATGGTCAGTTGTTGAATCAGCCCGAGGAAGATGATTGGGAGTTTTTAGAGTTGATGTGTGGAGATTCCAAGGCAGAAGCAGCAGCTGAAAGACGAAGACGTGGTAATTCATCAAAATCCGTTAAGTCAGTCGCGAGTGAGTCCACGAGAATTACTGAGTTGGAACGTGAACTGGCTGAGTTAAAAAATGGTAAGAAGAGAGAGGTCGGGAAAGTTGGTTTAAAATTCCCAGTTTGTGAAGATTGTGGTGAACTCGGGCATAAAGCAGAAAATTGCCCCGAGTATTATGATGATGACACCGAGGAAGTTAATTATGCTTACGGGGATTCCAAAGGCCAAGGGTTCAATTCGAACACATATCGCCCGGGCCTGAGGAATCACCCGAACTTTCGTTACGGGAGCGCGTCGTCTCAGTTGAACCCCAACTTTCAGGGATCGAGCCAGAACAGATAGCAGGGTAATTACCGCCACAGCGGTTATCAGCAGGGTTCGAGTAATCAGACTCGGGGGTATAACAGAGACGGTAACCGGGGCGGAAATTTTTCGGGTAATCAGGACCAGCAGAAAGGGTCCTCGAGAAATTCGGATGAGTCGGTGCACTCAAAGTTGGATGCATTACTGAAAGTTATGACTGATCACAAGGCCGAGACGAAGCAACAGTTCGAGTTACGGGATAAATCGTCGGAGGCAATGATGAAGCAAATCGGTCAGCTCGCTTCAGACATGGCGAAATTACAAAAGAATGCGGGCCAACTTCCGAGCGACACCACAGTTAACTCGAATCACCACAGCTCAAGTTCGAAAAAGCACGTCAACCAGGTAAGTATTTTACGTAATGGTAAGAAATATGATAACAAGGTTGGGGATCCACCGCCATTGGTTGATGGGGTGGTGGAAGAAATTGATGAAACTGTTGTCAGTGATGACGACCCGGAACTGATTGAATTAAATAAACCTAACAAAAATGAAATTAAAAAATAACAAATCGGTTCCAAAGGATGACACCAACAACTCTAAGGATAAGGAAAAGGTGAAAACCGTTCCATATCCCGATGCTTTGTTGGCGCCATCAAAAGCGAAGATGGCATCAAAACGAGGCCCGCAACAAGAAGAAATGTGGGAAACGTTTAAACAAGTCAAAATTAACATTCCTCTTTCATATGTCATAAAACAAATTCCCGCCTATGCTAAGTACTTGAAGGAATTGTGCACACAGAAAATGAGTCATATGATTCCTAAACAGATTGATTTTACCGATAATGTGAGTGCAATTCTTTCGGGTGCTCTTCCACCCAAGCTACAGGATCCGGGGATGCCCATTATACCCAATCAAGTGGGTGATTTTAAAATGACTCGGGCGCTTCTAGATCTTGGAGCTAGCATCAGTATTCTCCCGGGCAGTTCATACGACCAGTACGATTTTGGCCCACTTCGTGCGGCTGCCACCACGGTTGTCTTGGCTGACCAGACACCGAAACTGCCCCGAGGAATATTGACTGACATTATCGTCAAGGTGGAAGACTTTTACTTTCCAGTTGACTTTTTGGTCCTCGATTATGTTTCGGGTGAAAGGACCAAACAACCCACGGTTATCCTCGGTAGACCATTTTTGGCTACCGCAAATGCCAACATTAATTGTAGAAATGGTACTGTTGACATGGCATTCGGTAACCGTAAGCTGAGAATTAATTTTTTCACACGTGGAGATACCTCTCCGGTCGATGACGAGTGCTTCATGGCCGATATCATTGACGAGTGCATCCCGCTATACGACTCTTTCGTCAGCCCGGATGGCACAGCAGAGACGTGTTTTTTGTTTGACAGGTTACAGGTGGAAACATACAAGTTGCTGGAAGAGGAAGAGAAACAAATGGAGATCGCAGCTGTGCGAGGAGACCGTCCACCATGGTCAGTTCAGGTGGAACCGCTTCCCGAGAAGATTAATACTGGGTTGAAACCATCAATGCTGGAAGCACCGAAAGTCGCGCTGAAAGAGCTCCCAAAGCATTTAAAATATGCTTTTCTTGGTAAGAATAATACATTGCCTGTTATTATAGCTTCTAACTTATCTTTTGAACTAAAACTGCTCTGATGGAGGTGCTGGTTGCGAATAAAGAAGCAATCGGGTGGACGATAGCGGATTTTAAGGGAATCAGTCCCTCAATTGTGATGCACAAAATTTTAATAGATCCGGCTGTCAAACCCGCGCACGATGCTCAGCGGAGGTTGAACCCGAATATGAGGGAAGTGGTGAAGAAGGAAGTGCTGAAATGGTTAGATGCTGGCATTATCTTTGCCATATCAGACAGCACATGGGTGAGCCCGAAACATACAGTACCGAAAAAAGCGGGCATCCAATTCGTCAAGGACGACTCAGGTAACGAGGTCGCCACCCGGCCGGTAACCGGGTGGAGCATTTGTATTGATTATCGTAAACTGAACGCGGCAACATCAAAAGATCATTTTCCGTTTCCGTTTATCGATCAAATTGTCGAAAAGCTATCTGGTCAAAAATTTTATTGCTTTTTAGACGGGTGTTCCGGGTATAACCAGATAGCTGTTCATCCTGAAGATCAGGAAAAGACCACGTTTACGTGCCCGTATGGCACATTCGCGTTTAGGCGAATTCCATTCGGGTTATGTAACGCCCCCGCCACCTTTCAGAGGTGCATGATGAGTATCTTTTCAGATAAGGTGGGGGAGTATTTGGAAATTTTCATGGATGATTTTTTGATTTTCGGCACATCTTTCGAGTCATGTTTAAACCAACTCGAAAGAGTTTTGAAAATATGTGTCAAAACGAACTTGGTTCTTAGTTGGGAAAAGAGCCATTTCATGGTCCAAGAGGGAATTTTATTGGGTCATGTTTTTTCGAGTCGTGGGATCGAGGTGGACCGGGCTAAAGTCCAAGTCATTTCTACTTTACCTCATCCCACCAATGTCAAAGGCATTAGATCGTTTCTGGGGCATGCCGGGTTTTATAGGCGGTTTATTAAGGGTTTTAGTGACATTACCAAACCCTTATGTAATTTATTGCTTAAGGATGCCCCGTTTCACTTTAATGATGAATGTGCAAAGGCTTTTGACATTTTGAAATTAAAACTAGTTGAAGCCCCGATCTTGCAATCACCCGATTGGAGTTTACCTTTTGAAATAATGTGTGATGCAAGTGATTACGCGGTCGAGGCTGTTTTGGGTCAAAGGGTTGACAAGAAACCCGTTTCTATATACTATGCAAGTAAACCCTCTCGGGTGCTCAATTAAATTATACCACAACCGAGAAGGAGTTACTAGCAGTAGTATATGCTCTAGATAAAGTCGGTTTATATTTGGGGTAGTAAAGTTATTATATATTCTGACCATTCTGCTGTCATGTACCTCATGGACAAAAAGGATGCAAAACCGAGGCTTATCAGATGGGTTTTGCTGTTGCAAGAATTTGATCTAGAGATTCGGGATAAGAAAGGGAGTGAAAATGTTGTGGCAGATCACTTGTCCCGAATTATGGTGGAAAATGGGGACACAGATGGCCCATTAACGAATCCTTCCCGGATAAGCATATTCTGGCAGTTTCACAAAATCCCTGGTTTGCTCATATTGTTAATTTTAAAGTTGCAGGTGATTTACCAGAGCATTGGCCAAGGAGAAAGAAGAAGCAGTTGATGTCCCAAGCTAAACGGTACATCTGGGACGAACCGGATTTGTTTAAAATTGGTGTAGATCAGATGATCAGACGATGCATACCCGAGGAGGATGTTAGATCAGTGTTGGAACACGCGTATTCGTCTGCGTGTGGTGGTCATTTTAGTGGCCAAAAAACCGCCCGAAAAGTCTTAACGAGTGGTTTCTTTTGGCCTTCAGTGTTTAAGGATGTTCACGAGTTCGCGACACACTGTTTAAAGTGTCAACAACTCGGGAGTATTTCTAAGTGGGACGAGATGCCCTTGAATCCGATCCTAGTTGTTGACATTTTTGATGTTTGGGGGATCGACCTCATGGGCCCGTTTCCGAATTCACATGGTAATTTGTATATCCTAGTGGCCGTCGATTACGTTTCTAAATGGATTGAAGCGATAGCCACTAGGAAAAATGATCACATAGTCGTTTGCAATTTCGTTCAAAATAATATTTTTTCGAGATTTGGAGTCCCCCGAACCATCATAAGTGATGGGGGATCTCATTTTAAGAATTTTAAATTCGGGAAATTGCTTAAACGATACGGTGTTGATCATAGGATTGCAACTCCTTACCATCCACAAACAAGTGGACAAGTTGAGGTTTCCAATAGGCAAATTAAACAAATTTTACGGAAAACTGTTCGGGCGGACCGAAAGAATTGGTCAACTAAGTTGACCGATGTCTTATGGGCCAACCGAACCGCTTATAAAACGCCAATTGGAACCACTCCTTATAGACTTGTGTATGGAAAGGATTGCCATTTACCGGTTGAAATTGCACAAAGGGTATTTTGGGATACTAAACAGGTTAATATGGATTATGATGATGCAGGTAAGGCGAGAAAATTGGCTTAGTGCGAAATCGAGGAGTTGAGAGACGAGGCATACGATTGCGCTTCCGCTTACAAGGCGAAAATGAAGAAAGTTCATGATGCTAATATCCTGTTGAAGAAATTTGAAGTTGGTTAACGAGTGTGGTTGGACAACACAAGGATGAAGCTCTTCCCGGGTAGGATGAAGCTCTTCCCGGGTAGGTTAAGTGGACATGCCCATATTTGATTGTAAGGGTCGGAAATCATGGTCAGTACGAGATTGAATATTTTGATGATCATTTGAGGCAAGTGGTAAATGGCTATAGACTAAAGCTATATTTGGAGATGAAGGACATACACGAGCTGAATGAGGAATTGGTGAATTTTATTGTGACTTCACCGGTTTATGAAGATAACTGAGTTCAAGGCATTGTCGAGCTGTAGACTTTAAATTCAGCGCTTACGGGAGGCAACCCGGGGTTTGTAAGTGTCTGTCTAGTTTTGTTTTTATTTTATTGAGTCTTGTACTTAGTGTCGTCTCGAGTTTTGTGTAGAAAACGCCAAGTGTGGGGAAGTTCGTTGAAGAGTGGGAAATTAGTGAAGTTCGGTAAGCATTGCTTAAGTAGACGCCATTCCAGGTATTTTAAGGTATTTTGAGTTTTGCACGTGTCCAGGGTGATGTCGGGATGCCAAAAAGCTTAATTTTTATAAAATTTTGGTTCTGTCAGAGAACCCATCGCGGTACGCGATGGGCTTCTTATTACATCCATCGCGATACGCGATAGATATTGGCATACCTGGCATGTGACGTCATCGCGATACGCGATGACGCCACAAACTACCCCATCGCGTATCGCGATGGGGTGCAAACCCTAATTTTCCCTAATTAGGCGGCGGTACGCTCCCAGCCACTTTTAACCCATCGCGTAGCGCGATGGGCTTTGGAGATCCGCCTGACACGATTCCTCTATAATATCGTCTTCCTTCTTTTTTCTTTTCTTCTTCTTATTCCCTCCCGTCTTCTTCTCTCTTTTCTGTCTTTCTGTTTTCCGGTGACAGCCATCATCAACCATCCAACCTCACCGTCTCCCTTCTTCCTCAGTCACACCCACCACCACTACTCCACCATACACCACCACCGTTGTTTCCCTCCGTCCAACCATCATCCATCCACCGCCCGCCGCTAAACCACTATCATCACTGCGCTTCCGCTCAACCACCACCAAACACAGTCACCACCACACCCACCATCCTCCTACTCCGACAACCCACTGTCACACCCGCCACCAATGTCCACCACCACATCCAGCCACTGCTGTCTATCCACCACCACCCGCCACCCACTGTTATTATTATTCCTCAGTTAACTGACGTTGAGGTATGTTAATTTAATATTATTATTTTATTTCGGCGTCATTATGGTTGTTGGGTTATTATTGGGTTCATTCGGGTTGGTTAGTCGGGATGCTGGGTTTGTTAGGTTTATTGGGTGTGTCGGGACATTGGTTGGGGTTATTAATTGTTGCTTCGGGTTTGCGGTTACCAGGTTGTTCGGGTTGGCTGTTCAATTGATTGATTAAGATTGTTCAATGTGACGAGTCGGGTTTCTGATGTTCACACTTAAAACTCATTATTTTATTATTACATTGATGATAGTGTTGGCTTGTTATTAAAAGATTTTTTTTTGTGAACGTATTTTTAAAACGTTTTATTAATACTCCAAAACCCGAATCGACACATATTTGGTGTGCTTTGCACGATTTTTGAGACAGTTTGTCAGTTTGTGTTTTAGCTAGTTCGAATCACTGATTTTGTTTTGTTCGGTTTGGTTGTGTGTGGTTAATCGAGTCGTGTCGATTCTCGGGAACACCTTGATAATTTGAATTCGATTCTTTTGAATTTCAAATAGATTATCCGTCCGTATTCAATCTCCATTCGGTCGGGTTAATCTGGTTTTCTGAAATACGCACAAGGTGTCCCCGAATTTTTTGTATTTATTTATTTTAATTTTAATTTTTTATTAATATTTTAATATTATTTTATTATGTGGGATGATCGCAACCGAAATGCTATACGGTTGTCACCACATCGACTGTTGGCATATCTAATTTGCTTGATTGATTTTGCAGATATGGCTGATGCACCAGCGTCTTCACGACGCAAGAGGCAGCGGACTGACCCTCGTGTCATACGCTATGATAGTGATGTGGTGCAGATTGTCGAGGGCATCGAGCCAGCGAATATTATGGGTGATGGACGTATACCTCATCGGGTTCTCCGATTCTACTTGACATCAGATGAGTATACGAGATTTCAGCGGTTTCGACAGATGCAGCTGCTTCACCACCGTTCGTTTGACTGGACATTGATGCGTGATCTAGAGATTGACGTCCAGGTACGTGCATTATTGACAGGTCCATGGTCATCTGTGCTCGCGTGTGACTCGATTCCATATGTCGAGCTCACACGTGAGTTTTACTCGACATTTGACTTTACCCCCACAGACTTCAGTGAGCCACGCACGGTATTATTTTCACTGGGACGGCAGCTGTACGAGATGTCCGTCCCAGATTTTTCCGTGGCCACTGGATTTTATACGGCCGAGGAGGTTCAGGAGCCTGCCTTTCTGCAGAGTATACGTGGTTACACGATACATACTCAGGCGCCCCGTGAGCACTGGCTCACGGAGACCCAGCTCGGCCAGTATTGGGCGGAGATCGCCGACGGGGCCCACTCCATCGCTATTGTAGAGTCGTCTATTAGGGACCCCGTCCATCGCTACATTCACAGGATCGTTGCCTGTACTCTCGTTGGCCGACATTCGGGCCACGAGAAGCGCATCAACTTAGATTTGTTGTGCTTACATTCTATCCTTGGCTAGCGACCGGCCAATGTGGCGATGATCATGCTCACGTCATTCGCTCGGGTAGCAGACTACAGGGATCCTCGGCAGGCTTATCCTTAGGGCCTTATATTACGAGGATCGCCGAGCGACTTGGTGTATTTCAGCGCTATCCGACCAGATATTTTACGTTGGGGCCAGCCACAGGCGTTTTCGGACTACTAGAGGCTCGTCGTGCCGGGATCGTTGAGCAGCATGATCCAGTAGCTTTAGTCTCGGCCCGACACGGTCCACAGGCACCACCACCAGAGGGATCGGAGGCTGCAGTTCTTCAGAGAGGTATTCTGACACGTCGGCAGCGTCGTCCGACTCCACACATCTTGCTACCGCAACAGCAGCATCGACTCCTAAAGACATCAGCATCTTCCTCACGCCAGCCGCAGCAGCCAGCCATATTGGCTATGATTTATCAGCAACAGCAGCAGACTTTAGAGACGATTCTGTCACGGTGAGAGGAGACGCGGGCCCACTTGGCCCACCATGATAACTACTTTCGTTTATTATTTGTTGCTTCGCATGTACCACTTCCACAGTCATTGATCATTTCAGTGGAGCAGCCAGTGGATCCGCAGGACGAGGCAGCTGATGATCCACCAGCACAGTAGCTTTTTGGTTACCCTTTTTCACTTTATTTTGTTTTTATTAGTATCATGGTATGTATTATATTATATTATATTTTGGGGAATCATGTTTGGGTAAATGGTTGGGCGTTATGTTTATATATCTTTTGATTGCTGCTGTGTTTGATTTAATTGTATATTTTGTTGTAATCGAACTTTGTGGGTGTAGTTCACTATAAACCCTCACGAGACCACACTCGTCCTCCCGGGCTACTAGGGGGTTTACAGGGCTTGTTGCATACGCTAAATGCAATCGTGATTCATACGAAAGTGAGTTAGGTATTTTAATGTTTTTAACTAATTTAACAGAATTTCTTATGAAACGACTTAATTTGGCTCGGTAATTTTTTTAATAAAATAAACAAATATTCATTTTCATAACTTTTAAAAGACCTATGTCTTACAAGCTTGCTTCAACACATCTCGAGATTTTGCAGGTTCGATTGTCAGTTTGGTAATTGGATGAGACGCGAGTATACAAGTGTTTCTCAGAGTTCACGAGCCGACTGGTCCTTCTCCAGTCCCGTTGATATCAGGTGATTTCAATTTCATATTTTATTTATTTTTTATTACTTTAAACGTTAAAAGTGTAATTGTATAATTGTTAGTAGAACCGCCATATTTGAGCCCCGAAGTTTTAAAATTGCTTAATAGTCAAAAGGTCAATTTCAACCCCGTCCCTCAAATGTTCATTAATCGTTTTATCTATTTTAACTTTGAGGACAATGTTAAGTATACTTACATTGAGGACAATGTAAACCTCAAGTGTGGGGATGGGGGAAATTTGAAAAATTTTAGCCCGATAGTACCTCGAAAAGTGTTCAGAAACCAAAGTTGTTAACTGTGAATTATTGCCGTTAATGCCAAGTCATAGGTTTCTGGTCATGGTTGGTTTGTCAGCGTCTCATTAGTCTTACTCGCAAATGTTTTTATAACGAGAAGTTGAAAATGGGGTTGTTTAGGCGGGGATAACGAGTCATGGGGACAGGTACACATGTTTATATCATCACCCTATTCCTCCGGTACGTGTGTGAGTTGACCCAAATATATAATACACATATAATATATAGTACACACATGTCATTTGAGTGCTTTCACTGATTTTCATGGATTACGGGATCGTAGTTGGCAAAATGCAAAAGTGATAGAGGCAACTAGGTTAAGCCTCGTCTAGATGAGCGATAGTGTGGGTACTGGGGGGTTGGGGCCTCATACATTATATATATGAGGATGGTTTATGTGAGGGGCGGGGGTTTGGGTCCCTTAGAAAACATTTCTTGGATTATTTTTCATTTGTTTAACCCCGACATTATGTTACGAGACGATCCGGCTTACTAGGTTATTTGTAATTGTATGTGTTTTTGTATTTGTATTTGTATTTGTTCCATTATTAAGCATCACGTTATTATGCTTAAAAAAATTAGGAAAAAGCCAAAAAGATGTTTGTTTATATTCAGTTATGTATTCTGTAGTTCGTTGAAGTTCGTTTATGTTAAAAAAAAAGAAAGTGAAATCAGTATGTTATTAGTTTGCATATATATATGTATATAATCAGTCAATCAGTTGTATAGTAGTTTCGTTTATTTAGATGTTTTATAATAAGCCGTGTCGGATCGTTTGAGCTACTTAAATATTTCTCTTCCATACCCTTACACCTGGCCCCATTACAACCCTTTACAGACCTCTTGATTTGCATTTGTGCCAAAGCAGCTTGATGGATGAATATGTACTCATAAGTGATACTGAGAGCTGAGTGATACTGAGAGTTGAGTGATACTGGCACATCTTTTGCTAGTCCATATATTAAGCCGAGAGGAGAGATGTTATATTACGAGGGGTATGAGCATGTGTGCCTTAACCGGAAACAAAGTACACTTGTCTGGGCGGCTCTATTGTTTTTATTATAGCATTAAACTGTATTTGTGAGATGTCAATCTAAAAACAGTCTGGGAAACTGGGTATGACCTTAAACCTTACTAGTATTAATGGCGATAATCTACATGCCTATGATGGAGGTTGATGTTTGCTTTAGAGTTTTGCTTGAGGGTAAGCAAAAGATAAGTGTGGGGATGTGATGGTCGGTTAATTTGTATATGTTTTAGTTCGTTTATTATTTATTTTTAAATGTTTATTCTAGAACTATCGATACTTCATACGTGTATTATTGGATTTTAGGTCATAGGCGTTAAAGAACTCAATATGGACCTGTTGTGACACGGAATGAAGACCCGGGATGTTCAGCACGTAAAACGATGAAGTTGATTGAAGACTGCTGTAACATGTCCCATCGCAGTACGCAATGGGCTTGCTGAGGGCCCCATCGCGTACCGCGATGGGATAATAATTAATGTTTGACTTTTGGTCAATCACGGCATGGAAGACCCCGTAACATACCGCGAAAGGAGGTGCAAACGGGATTTTTAGGTTATTATCATATTTTTCATGGGAGAGAACCCTAACTCCGTTTTGACGACCAAGAGGCGATTCCAGCATTCCAAGAAGGCGATTTTCACTATCCTAGCTCGTGCCAAGACCCTTCACATGATTCATATCATCCGTATCGAGGATTCAACGATGTCAAGGCTCGGCTAATCTCCTAGAATCGCACCCGGGATGTATAGTTAGTAAACTTTACAGTTTTTCTCATGTGATTAAGAATACTTGTGTATTATTATTGATGATTGATATATGATTATTGATATTTGGTATTTTTGTGTGTTCGGTTGGTTTAGGTTTACGTTGGTCTGAACGATCTGTTACCAGTTGCTAGATAATTAGTCATATAACTGTTTGGTTAGAGTGAATACGATAAAACATACAATTGCCCTTAACTGAGTCACACTGGAAATGACTGTTTGATAACCAGTGTCGTGTGTAAAGTAATTGTTGATGTATAAGGTTTTGTCTGATTGATCAGTTTTCAGTTAATCGTTAATAATTAATCTGTTAGGTTGCATGAAATACTGTTAGTTGCTTACTTGAATTCCCGGGTGTGATTTGCTTTGTTAAATGCTTACAACTCGTTTATTTGTTTGTTGCTTAGTTCTCTAAATTTACTAAAATTTCTTGTGTGATCAGGACTAAAAACCAATCACTTCATAATTAGAAATCTGTTACACGAATACATTGACCACATACTCCTTGTGATGTGATACCCTACTTGCTCTAACTATTTAGAATAATTAGGTTTTGATTGACTCAAACGACGGTCGTCACGTACCGCCGTGACGAGGTGAGTTACTTCAGCGGTGATAGTCATATCCATGGAAGAGAGGGAACTAGTCGTCTACTCGTCCACGAGAGATAGGTCGCCATACGGAGTATTGCAATGATGCGGAAGAGGACTTTACAAAACCATATTGGCCTGCAGCATTTGTCGAAAAGTCAAAGTTTATCCCGCAAATTGCCACTGCTCCGTTCCTAGTAAACGTGAAAATTCCTATGTCTGATCCAAGTGACCGCTTACTCAATTTTGTTGCGGTCGGAGAAGTCAGCGCCTAGACTCTCCCATACTAGTGTCACATGTTTGCGTTGACACTAACCGGTGCGGCTCGTGAATGGTTCGAAAAACTACCGGACGGACAGATTAAAAGTTGGGATGATTTGGTCGCAAAGTTTCCTCAGCATTTCAGTCAGCAAAAGAAGCACACTCGAGACCCATCGGAAATCTTAGATGTTGTTAGACGGGACAATGAGTCTATTGAAGACTTCCTTTCTCGGTTTAACAATGAAAGTCTAAACATTGGTGGGATCAGCGAAGACATGCTGCGTGGAGCCGTCCGCAAGAATGTGCGGAGCAACGCCCTGATCCGTTGTTTGACTGGCAAGGATGGAATGCCTAAAGCCTGGGACGATATAATGTCTGCCGCAAAACTTTTTACGAGGACCGAAAATACCTTGGGGTCTGATAGCCCTAAACAAGCAACCAAATTGGAATTCCAAAAAGCAAGAGGAAGCAAGCCAGCTAGAGGCTCGATTTGGTCCAGACTTTAACGGTCTGTAGAAGTTTCGAAATAGCCAGATGCAAGAACATTAATTGGTAACAAGAGCAAAGCAAGTACTTCCACGCAGAACACCAATAATTGGACTCCGCTGATGACAACTCCCTCAGAAATCTTAACAACAGAAAACCTGCACTTCAGGAAACCTCAAACGATCGTAGAGAGAGCATTTCTCAACCCCAAGAAACATTGTACGTATCATGATGATATTGGTCACAACACAGATGATTGTGTTACCCTGAAGATTGAGATCGAAGCAGTAGTTAAATCTGGAAAATTGGAGCATTTAGTAAAAAATATAAGGCAAGGGAATAACAAGCCTTCCGCACAAGTCAAAAGATAACAGTTTTATGAGGATGAATGGAAAAACGAACCCGTAATTTTCCCGCGGGTAAAATGGGACACATGCAATAAAAGCCCGCTAATAATCACTGCTCCAATCGATCATTATCGATCACAATACGTCTTCTTCGATAGAGGAAGTACATCAGATATTATGTATGAACAGTGTTTTGAACAGCTGGATGAGGAAGACAAGGCGAGAGACTAAAGCACATCCATGCGCCGGTACCTGGTTTCGGTTATGAGGTTATGCACCCACAAGGGGTGATTTCTTTTCCTGTTACCCTCAGTGATGGAGTCCACTACAGAACCGAGGATGTTGAATTTCTTGTTTTGCCAGCCAAATCAAAGCATGACATAATCCTTGGGAGAGAAGCAGTTGGAGACTTCAACGCTCATCCGTCAACAGCTCATGGCGCAGTAGGAGTCCTAACTCGCACTGGTGTAGCAATCAACCACGTAAACAAACATTGTTTCACGACAGATAGTTCAAAACCG
The DNA here is from genome assembly GCF_021521415.1 of Bidens hawaiensis. NCBI lineage: Eukaryota > Viridiplantae > Streptophyta > Magnoliopsida > Asterales > Asteraceae > Bidens > Bidens hawaiensis. The sequence continues at coordinate 372,690 of NW_027491051.1, read as the reverse complement.
AGTAAGATACCAAAACAGACAAAAACAACTGAACCAGAAAAGTGGGTGCTGAACAAGAAATTTGAAGACCAGACAGTAGCAATTGGCCCTTCTATCTCTGAAATAGTAAGGGCGTTTTTAAAACAATTATTAACAAGAAACATGGATGTTTTTGCCTGGCAACCCACAGACATTACAGGTGTTCCGAGGAAAATCACGAAACATAAGTTGTGGGTGAATCTAGCTTTCACACTAGTCGTCCAGAAAATACGAAAGATGGGTCCGGAGTAAACTAAAGATATGAACGAGCAAGTGCAAGACTTATTAAACGCTGGAATCATTTGGGAAATTCAGTACCAAACATGGGTTGCAAATCCGGTCATCGTTCTCAAAATTAACGGGACATGGCGGATGTGCATTGATTTTAAAGATTTAAATAAAGCTTGTCCAAAAGATTGTTATCCACTTCCAGAGATCAATTTAAAAGTCGACTCAGTAGCCCCTTTTAAATTCAAATGTTTCCTTGATTCTTACAAAGGATATCACCAGATCCGCATGGCGGCAGGTGATGAGGATAAAACCGCATTCCGCATTAATCAAGGTGCATTTTGTTAAAATGATGCCCTTTGGATTAAAAAATGTGGGTGCCACGTACCAGCGTTTGATGGACGAAGCTTTCAAAGATCAGATTAGACGTAATCTAGAAGTGTACATGGACGATTGATGATAAAAAGTATTGAGGAAGATCAGATGTTTCGGGATATAGAGGAAACAATTAATACCTTGAGGAAGATTAACATGAAGCTTAATCCTAGCAAGTGTTCTTTCGGAAGGGAAGAAGGAAACTTCTTGGGGGTGATAGTCACGAGTGCGGGTTTCAAAGCTAACCCAGATAAGGTTTAGGTTGTTGCCCGCATGCCTTCGCCTTCATCCCTCAAGGAGGTGCAAACTTTGAATGGTCGATCGGTGGCCCTAAATAGATTCCTAGCCAATCATGCGGCTAAGTCTTTTCCTTTCGTATTAACAATGAGGAATTGTTTAAAAAAGGCACAAACCAAGTGGTCCGAGGAAGCGGAACACGCGTTTTTGGAAGTCAAGAAGTGTTTAATGGATTTTCCTACCCTGACTGCACCACATGCGGGAGAACCGTTGACACTATATCTCTCAGCATCAAACATCTCCATTGGGTCTGTGTTATTGACGGATAGAAAAAACCTCCAGACGCCTATTTACTATGTAAGCAGAACAATAACATACGCAGAAATCATATATTCAATGCTTGAGAATTTGGTGTTGGCATTAGTTTATGCGGCCAGACGTCTCCGCAAGTATTTTCAAGGACACCCGATCAATGTGTTGACTGGATACAAATTGAAGAATGTATTAAGTAAACCGGAGTTGTCCGGAAGGTTAGCTAAATGGGCAATAGAATTGGGGGAACATTCAATAGAGTATAAACCCAAACCGGCTATCAAGGGCCAGGTGTTGGCAGACTTCGTCGCTGAAGTCCTGCAAGAAAAAGAAAAAGATTGTTTGATTGAACAACAAACTCTATTACCCCTTGAACGTGACCAGATTTTGTCATTATTCATAGATGGTTAATCCGGAAGGCCATGAATTCACATATGCCATAAAGTTGGACTTTAAGAGTACCAACAACGAGGCAGGATATGAAGCCTTCTTGGCAGGCTTGCGGATAGCCAAAAACTCATAGTAAAACACTTAAAGGCAAGGGTAGACTCGATGTTGATAGCAGGGAAGATCAACGATACCTACGAGGCAAAAAAATGATGTGATGGCTTCTTATCTATCGCAAGCCAAAGATCTTATTCTCCGATTCTCTTCTTGCAAAGTCATCCACATCAAAAGAAGCAAAAACAAGTCCGTAGACGCATTGAGCAAGCTAGCTTCAACAAATTTCAAACATTTTGCGAAAGACATCCGCATAGAAGTCCTTGATCGTCCTTCGGTACCGCAACATCAAGTAATGATCATTCAAACAGGAGTCAAGTCCTGGATGGCACCAATTCTTGCTTACTTAACATCCGGAAGAAAAGGCAGCGGCCCGGAAAATCAGACATAAAGCCTTGAATTACCAGGTACAAGATGGAATTCTGTAACGCTAATCATTCCTTGGTCCACTCCTGAGATGTTTGGACGCCGAGGACGCAAATTATTTGATAAGAGAAATCCATGAAGGCATCTGTGGTCTTCACGCGGGTCCAAGGATTGTAGTGGCCAAACTCATGAATGCGGGGTATTATTGTCCGGGAATGCATATGGATACAGTAAAAGAGATCAGAAAGTGTGACTCATGTCAGCGCCATGCTCCCAATACCCTCAGACCAAAAAATGAATTAGTGTCGGTAGCGTCTGCATGGCCAAATCCAGAAATGAGCCATTAATATCATGGGTCCATTCTCAAAAGCCCCGGGACGCGTCAAGTTCTTGATTGTGGCAATTGATTACTTCACTAAATGGGTGGAGGCTAAGCCGGTAGCATCCATTACTACAGCCAGCGTCAAAATATTCTTATAGGAGTTCATCATCTGTCGTTTCGGACTCCCTCAAGAATGGATTAGCGATAATGGGACTCGGTTTGCGGACAGGGGGCTTCAAGCGTGGTTGAAAGAACTTTAGATCACCCAAGTGTTTACATCAGTAGCCCACCCGCAGGCTAATGGCCAGGTCGAAAGAGCCAATAGAACCATCAAGGATGGAATCAAGTCAAGATTGGGTACTAAAAAGACCGGATGGGTGGACGAATTACCCCTATGTGCTTTGGGCTTTCCGTACCCAGAAAAAGACCAGCAATTCAAAGACACCATTCAGTTTGACATATGGTACTGAAGCCATGATCCCAGCCGAGATAATTAAGGGTTCTATCCGCAAGAATGACATCTGATAAAGATAATGAAGAGGAGCCGTGGTTGAACCTAGACCTCCTTGAAGAAAGGAGACAATTGGCCCTGATCCGTGAACATAACTACAAACGAGTTCAAAAATGCAACTTTGATGCGGGAGATTTCGTCTTCCGCAATAATGAGGCGTCAGGGCAAGAACCATTAGGCAAGTTGGCCCCGACTTAGGAAGGGCCCTATCGAGTGAAAGAAGTATTGTCGAAGGGAGCCTACAAGTTGGAAAAATTGGATGGGACAGAAATCCCAAGAACCTAGAACGTTGCTCAACTAAAGAAATGTTACATTCGAGCTATATTATCATTACTTTCATTTTTTTCGACCTGCGTGCCCTAATAGTTAGTGAAAATGGCATCTTATGCCATCGTTTGTAATATAATTAGGCATGCATGCCACGTTTGTCAAAGTAATCGATTAAACTATAGTGAGCTTTGTGTTCAAATTAAACTTAATTCATGGCCTGCGTGCCAGAGGTGACCCGCGTGTTACTAAATTTTATCCCTGGCCTGCGTGCCAGAAAAGACCCGCGCGTCTTTAAACTTAATTCCCGGCCTGCGTGCCAGAGGTGACTCGCGTGTCACTAAATTTTATTCATGGACTGTGTGTCACTAAATTTTGTCCCTGGCCTGTGTGCCAGAAAAGACCCGCGTGTCTTTAAACTTAATTCCTGGCTTGTGTGTCAGAGGTGACTCGCGTGTCACTAATTTTATCCATGGCCTGCGTGCTAGAAAAGACCCGCGTGTCTTTAAACTTAACTCCTGGCCTGCGTGCCAGGAATGACCCGCGTGTCACTAAACTTAAAATAATAATATCAAGTAATCCTTTATTGATGAAAAAGAAGATCCTAAATCTAACACTTATATTATTTATAAGACAAAAGTATAAAGGATAAAAGTTTCTTATATTCAAGATCAAAAGGGATTACAAAGTGAGGACAATTACATATATAGATTTATCTAGTCTAAGAGTCTTGAGTAGCCGCATCCTCTAGGCCTTGGATCTGGGCAGGAGTATCTGCTTTTGGAGAAGTTGAAGGAGTGGAAAGCGCGTCGTCTAAAGATTCACGCAAATACTCCTTTATGCGTTGGAATCCATCCGCTGCAAATGAAAATTCAGGGAGCATAGTCTGAAGGGGAAATGACAACGTGTCATATTTCTTCAACCGATTGTTGTACTCTTTCCCGACGTTAAGCCCATGCAGTGGATGTTCTTCAACTGACCGTTAGGCCTTCATATACTCGACACCTTCCTCAAAGCCAACCTTGCGGCCAGCTTGAGAGGAGGTGTTGGCAAGATAGCAAGGCTATCTACCAACTCAGGTTCATCCTTGATATGGTCAATAACCTATTAGGAAAAAGAGGAAAGCACAATTTTTAATTAATAATAAGCATGCAAAAAAGTGAAAAGTGAGGAAGAAAAATGTACAAATGGCCCTCAGACATAAGTCGTTGCCTTTCCTCCTCAGCCTTCTTGGCCCGCTCCTCCATCTCCTTGTATCCATCCAAAAGTGTGGCATATGCGGCCTTAAGGTCCTCCACCTGCTTGTCCATCACCTCAGCCTGCTCCTTGCGCAGCCTAGCCTCCTCCTCATATGTTTGGATCAAGTTACCTTGGTTGGTAACTTGGGTCTCCAGTGAAGCGTTGCCTTCCATGGCCTTATCTAGGTCTGCCTCCATACGTTTCGTCTCCTCCTGGGCATCCATGAGGAGGGCATTTTGTTTTTTGCACGCATCCTCCCATTGGCGGGCTGCGGCAGCTTGCCCATCCTTTTCTGCCTTGAGGGCAATTTCAACATCCTTCAGCTTCCACTGAGCAGTGTTGGCTTTCAGGTGTTGCTCCTCAGCATTCTTCTTAGCCTCCTTAGTTGCCCGGGACATCTCGCCCTACCTCTCCCTCATTGAGAGCCACTCTAGCAAAATTTCTTATCCGTTGGCCACAGTGTTAGCCAAGATATGATTAAAGATTTAGGAGAGATCTTGGTGGGGGTGACCACGCTTAAAAGCAAGCTCAGCAGGCGGGATCACATGGCTCAAAAACTCAGCACAGACATTCTGGTCCGTAAACCAAGATCCCTGTGCCAAAGTCCAATGAGGGATATATAAATGATCATCCTCCCCCGTATTCGCCATCCCATAATAGTCCACACTTTGGGAATGTGAAGTTTCTCCACCACCCGCTTGACGCGGTGGAGAAGAAATGGAAAAATGGGGAGGAGATTGCGGCGGTGAAAATGGAGTGGGGCGTGAAGATTCTTGTGTCTTGGGGCCCTTAGCGTCTTTGACTGGTTCCTTCCCCTTGGAACCCGACGCTTCATCGGGCGTGACGGTTGTTAGTGTGGAGATGGTGGCTTTATCGTCGACACACCCTGCTTGGATGTATCAGAGGTTTATGCAAATAACGAATGATATATTAACTAAGACATAATGTAACAAGATGGATATTTATGATAACGGTAACTTACGTGCAGAAGCCTGCAGCAGTTCATGAACACGATCCGCAAGGCGGACCTTCTTTGGGCCAGATACCCTTTTCTTCTTCTTCTTGGCCTGTTCTTCCTCGGCATTAGCGTGACTAGACTCTGCGTCACTTGCCTTGGAAGCCCGATGCTTCCTCTTCAGCTCCAACTCTGCCAAAGCATGCATGATAGCCGAGGTTTCAAGTGCATCGTCATAATAATATTCTTCGCAGGGTGATGATTCATCACTCGATGACAAGAGTAAAATCACCCCGTCGGAAGTTAAAGCATTTAATGGACGAGGGTTCAGGGGACACACACCATTTGGAATATCTCCTCTGAAACCACCGGCTCGGCACGCACCTTGGTGGGAAATAGGAAGTGATCCCGGGTCTTGTCCAAAATTGGCAGAGCCTTCGCATCACGAATGCGCTTCTGCGGACATCCCGCATCGTCTACAAGGGCATCAAGAATAGACCCCTCACCTAAAAAGAAAACAAACATGATAAATAAAAACGTTAGGCAAAAAATAAGGAAAGAAAGGAAAGACTTACTCTCATCTGTATTTTGGAAGAAGGGTTCCAGATCTGGATATGGCCATAAGCGGCTCATACCCGCCCATAAAAGGGCCTCCACTGGGATGGCCCACATCGGATTCAGCTTCCGCATCGGCGTACAGAACCACTCTTGACCCTCGATAGGGGCAATATTCATCTCCGGAAGCTTTTCGTTCCCCGGACGATGAACCATGGTGATAGAGATCATATCCTCCCAGAGCCAAAAAATTTGGCCTGCCATTCGTATGCACTGTGGGGAGGTTCATTGCCGATGACTCTCTTCGATACGGTGGCACAATTATACCCCCCCCCCCCCAACCGTGCATCTTGTTGAAAGTGGAGAATCTTTCTACAGTGGGCACGATGTTATTTGCCCAACACACGAATTCGAAGTGGCGAATCCGCATCAGGCCAAAGGGATGAACTTGTGATAGGTATATCCCATGGCCACTCAACACGTTTCCCATGAACTTGGTTATCAGAAACCGAAGATTCCCGTGGGAGAAAAAGTCAGCGTAGACAGCCATCTTCTTGGCCGAAGGCTTGTTAGTAGTTGAACCAGAAGCATGGAACTCAGGTTCCCATTCCGGTGCAATACCGTATGCTGTAATGAGCTTCTCGAAGTCCGAACGTTTCCAACTAACTTCTATGGTCTCGACGTTTGGAGAAGACGAGGCTTTCTTATCGCCAACCATTATATCCGACGGAAGAGGAAAACAACGAGAAATTGTGAAATACGGAAAGAAGGAATCGGGTAATCGAGAGAAACGTAAGAAGATGACGAATGATTAGGGCGATAAAAGATCCAAATAAGGGTAACCACCCTATTTATTCCCATCACAATTAATGCGATGGGAGTTTCAACAGTGGAGAGAGAAAATATGGTCCACTAAGGTTGCGCCACGTCACGCGGGCAAACAGAAAAAGTGAAAAAGGCGTACAGTAGAGTACAGTTGACAGCCGGCATAAACGCCACGTCGACTGTTCGGCGCCTGCAAGTTGTCACATCGTCCTTTTTCGTAGTTATCCTCACAAGGGTAAAAATATCTTCACCTAACATGGAAATTCAAAAATCCTCAGAAAAAATCTTAAGTCCAAAATTTCACCCGCATAAAAACTTCACGCGAAGGAAACAATTGACTAGGGGGACTTATGGAGGTAGGGTAGCAAAAAGACCCAAATACCCATAAAGATCAACCGTGCGTGGGAAAGGACTCCCTCAATAGTCACCAGCGGGACATATTAATCACCCTCATAACTTAAGTCAGAAGAAGAATAAGATGAGAATCCGGAGACTATCTGCGGAGTGACCCAGACGACCTCAGAAGTCATCCGCAGGTTATTGTCCCCACCCGCAAAGGAGACTAGAGAATGACGTCAGAGGGACAGTTGTAATTAACTATCTTGTTTCTAGAAGATTTACAAGGATCTTTCATTGGGAGGCACAAGACGTAACAGCCAATGATAGAAAGACAGCTGACAAGGTTGTTATAACCGCGAACATGGCCAAATTAGCTCATTCTATCATATGCGGGCACGTGTCCAGGTTGTTACGAGAGCATCTTATGGAAAGGGACAGCTGGACCAATCGCATTCCCTTACCCTTCGGCTATAAATACTCCCGTCATTCATTCACTCCCAACTATTGCTCTCAATACTTTGTACTTTTCTCTCAATCAGACCGGTACTTATTCTCACGCCGGACGGTGGTTACGGGAAGAACCCCCTCTTGTCCTTCCCGTAATGAGCTCACGGTGGTTATTTTGCAGGTTTCTGTCATTGGACTTATATCGTTAATTTGGTAATTGTTTGACCCGAATCCTGTGGACTCATTGATTTAACCCCTTGGGGATTAGATCCGTGTTTCTTCAAAATCCCTCCAAGCCCTCAAACCATTTTTTCTTCCCACGTACGTTTTGTTCGTTATCGGCAACACATCCGTCACCATCTCTGGCAATGGCATCAACCTCATATCAGAAAACATCTCGACTGCTTTGAACCACCGTTGCCGCCTTGACTTATTTGAACCGTCTCCGGCGTCACTTAGTCTAATTTGAACAATCTCCTCACTTGTCCGATTCCAGTGAAGAGGCTGTTAGTTTCTAGATTCCGTAAGTCTAACGAGGCGATCGGATTAACCGGCAGAGAATGTTCAGATCAGGCGACTGGTTCAGATTGGGTTCAAGGGAAACATAATGATTGCCGGTGAAGAAGTTGGTGGCCGGAGATTTTGCCGGAAGTGCTGTCGGCAATGAACAGGGAATAACAAAGAAGAAAAATGGTTTCATGTGGCCTTATGGGTAATCTAGTAAAATAGAAATTTGATATTGTTTAAAGTGTGAAAATATTATTTTTGCTAGTATAGTAATATATGTTAGTAACTTTAAGAATATAACATTTAAAATATATCACTTAAGTTTTTAAGTGGTTTTTATGATAAAATCATAAAGTATGTTGGTTTTTTATGTGTAAAATTTTGTTGAGAAATTATATAGATATACTGGTTTTTTATGTAAAAGAATTATTTAGGAATTTTGATGAGCAAAAGTAAAACGTATACTGATTTTTGATGATATATCCATGAAACATAAGGCTGAGGGGTGTGGGGGGCGCGAGAGGGGGCGTGAGTGGGGGCGCCATCCAATAATATTGTGACGTGTGGCAGAGAGAGAAACTTGATAAGATGGGTATTGGTAGTGGTGATAGCGCCCCGGGGCATGGTGTGGAGGGGCGCGAGAGGGGGCGCGAGCGGTTTATTTTTTTATTTTTTTATAAATGTATTAAAAAAACGTATTATTAAAAAAACAAGTAATTATTTAAACAAACACACATTAATTAAAAAAACACATTAATATATAAAAAAAATTAAAGTACTAAAAAATTAAAAAAACACATTAATTAAAAAAAATTAAAAAAACACATTAAAAAAAGGGTAATCTGAATCTAGGTTTGGGTACCAATTTCCAGACATGTTTTTAAAAAAAGGTTTCGAAGATAGGGTGATTTTGGGTTTTGGGTGTGGTGTGTGATATTCGTTTTGGTTGTAGTATGTGAGAATGGTTGTGTTTGATATGTATTGTGATATATGTATTGTGATATATATAGATGATTTTGTTAAAAAAAAAAAAATATTTTTATTCATTATTAAAGCCTTCCAACGGCTCTTTCCCATTTCCCACAGCCACTCACGCGCGCGAGCCTCCTGGCGCCTGCCTCGTTTTCCGCTCTCGCGCCCCTCTCGCGCCCCTCTCGCGCCCCGGTGGTGTGGCTCTCGCGCCCCGGGGCGCTATCGAAGTCCCTCACGCGCCCTGACTAGCGCTCCGCACCCCTCAGCCTAATAACAATACGAAGGTAGTAGGGGTTAGAGAAGTCTAGTGGTAAGACTGAAGCCTAATTGGTTATCCTTTTGTTATTTCAATACCAATAAATACCACGCCACTCCCAACCTCTTACCTCATAACGCCACTCCCAACTTCTTCCACTAGATCTTGACCAGACGAACCAACCAACCAACCAACCAACCAACAGACAAACATACACCACAGCCCTCATCTCTCTTTCTCTTTTCGTTCTTAAGATAACTATGGATTGTGTGTATTTTGAACAACTTTTTTTGAATTGGAAAAGTAAAATCTACAATCCGAAAAGTCCGAATTGCTTCATGAAATCGTAAATTAGGATGATTCTACCATCCTTTTGGTAAGTAATCAATCAATCAATCTTTTGTTTCTGTATGTTTAAATAATATCAATAACAGTTAAATTCTAGTGTCATGTGTGATCTACAAAATTACAACATGTTGGGATGATGATGATGATGATAAGAAAAATTAGCTTGATTAGGGTTCTTGTTAATGGTGAAATAGCCAGGGGCTTGTTTATTAGGGGGGCTATTTGTTATTGTTACAGAATCACGTGCTTTTTGTAAGTAGATGAAAGATGTTTTATCCTTTTGTTTGATTAAAATTCAAATTCGCATAATCTAATAGGTGGTAACAGCTTAGTTTGGTTAATTAGGACATTTAAGGCATGATGAAACTTTACTCATTGATGCTATTTTGATATACAAATCTCTATGACATAGTCTAGCTGTATATATATTAATTATGTTTGATTCACCACTAACTGTTACAAACCATGATTAGTAAGGGGTCAAAATATGTGAAAAGTGATTCTTACTTAGGTGGTGATGTTGATGAACATATAATAAAGAAATACAAGTATAGGCCAGTTTAAGATAATGATTATCCTTATATATGAGGTATTGTTTGACACGAGCATGTGTGGATGTGTATGCCATTGCAGGAAAAGAACATGACAATCAACACTGTTGGTGGTAAACGGACCGGGAAGTAAATAGATTGAACTAACAGAACAAGGTACAACAAGTACAAGAGCATCTTCAAATTAAGGTGATTACTACATCGTTGACTTGTTTTATCACCTACTTATTGATAATCTAGTTAGAATGAAACAAGTGTAGTTGTCATTAATTTCGTTAAAGCTTATGTTGCTGTCTGTCCTCAGCGCACAGTTACGGGCCGAGGTTATTTCGGGTATTAAAAAGTATCGGTTTTATACAAAATTTAGTTTCAACCTTGCTGACACATTTGTGTAGGCAATGCAAAAGGTTTCAAGTCAAACCATACCCGAAAGTGCCCCTATTGAAAATTAGTAAAATCGGGTAACGAGTATTGTACCGAAAGTGCCCCTACTAAAAAATCAGTAAAACGGGCATAGCTATAAAAAACGGTAAGCGCACTCAAGGCGCATAGGCATCGCCTAGGGCCTAGGCGCAAGGCGCAAAAAAAGCGAGGGCCTAAGAATAAAAAGCACAGTAATAAAACAATAAAATATATATGTAATAGCTAAATCAAACTATTATTACTCCCCGAATATAATTAAAATTCAATACGATTAACAATTAAAAACATTTAACAAATACATATAAAATTAAAACCCTTTAAAATAATATGTAGCTTAACTAAAATATACAAAACATATTTAATACGTTAATCAAGAATTATAGATGATTTTGGAGTAAATTACGTAAGTTGACCTATTTTTTAGGTGATTTTTTATAAATCAGTTATCGATTTAGAAAAGAAATCAGAAAAAATCCAAAACTAATCAAAAAAATTTGAAATTTCTTCTATATAGGCGCCTTTAGCATTAAAAGCGGTAAATCATCGCTTCGCCTAGTCGTGCGCTTTGGTCGCTTTTAATAACTACGAAACCGGGTAACGAGTATTGTACCAAATTTTATGGTACTGGTACAGTATTTTCGATACGGTACCCATTTTGGTACCATTTTGTTTTGTTTTTTTCAAATCTCCATTGAACTTGGTATTGGTAACGGTGCCAGTAGCTAATAAACTGAATCAGTCCGGGCAGCGGTACACGACTGTTAGGGGTGTTAAATAAAACCCGAATCCGTATCTGAATTAACCGATAATCTTAATCCGAAATTTTTGGGTATCCGAAAATTCGGATTCGGATACCAATTTTGGGATTTTTCAAATAGTTCAGATATCCGAAATATTAAATTTAATAAGTTTTAACTATATTTATATAAACTGATAATAAGATAGAGATATGAAACCCTAATTCTAAAACATATGCCGCTCATCTCTCCCACTCTTTGTGCTCTTTTTCCAGTCCCCAATTCTAAAAGTTCCACTCTTCTTCTCCACGGCCGTTAACCACCTCCGTCCTCTAGCCGTCGTCTCATGTCGACCACCTCCAAACTCCATGATGCAGTTTCGGAAGCGATGCTCGAGAAACTCATGATAATCAAAGAAGATAAATTGAACCAAAGCTTACAAGAACAATTTATTTATAAATAAAAACATAATCAAAAACTCAATAAACAATAAACCTAAGAGCCCTATTAATACTAAATAGATTATAGATAAGCTAGGAAACAAAATAAACTAAGAAGTTCAAATTTGGAATAATAATAAAAGATAGATGAAATCTTGAACTCAAATTAAGTTGCCTTGTTCCACACTCCCAAGAACTCCACGCGGGCCGCCATCTAGGTCGGGTCATATTATTGGGTCGAATGCTCCGTGTCACTCCGGTTTACAGCGGTCAGTTGGTCACGAAGGTTGTGTAGCTTCACGTTTCATTACATCTTTCCTTTCATTCACAATAAGTTTTCATTAATTTCAAACCCTATATGATATTTGTGAGATTGAACGGGTGATTAAATTAGGTGAATAAGTTTTCATTAATTTCAAATCCTTTTTAGCTGTTTGATTTCTTTCTTACAGTTTAGGGATTGTTTGGTAATTGATGAAACATTAAAAGATGTCTGAATGATTAAGAGACTCTGAGTCAGTAAGTGCTGAACCAATTAGTGCTGTTTGGTTAAAACTCTGAATGACTGTGCAAGATGACTATTTTACCCTTCTGAACTATTTCGTACTTAATGAAATAGTATTTGTTTTGTTTAGTCTGAGTTCTTAATAACTGTATAGAATGACAAAACCCCTAAACATGAAACAAGACTTGAGCTATATCACTTGACTACTTATTCACTACATGGTTGAGTTTAAACCATCCTTGTATCTCTTAGGTACATAAAATTATGATGATTCAAGGACTAAAAAATAATCTCAAAATACCATGACTGTTGCGCAACGAATATGTTTCTATATTGTCTAAATTTAATACCCAGCACTATAAAAATTACCTTTGTGAATGTCAAAACAGTTGCAAAACGACCCTTTAACACAAATTAAAAATAAAGGTTACACAAAATCACAAACATTGCATTAATCAACCAGAAAATATTTCAAAAAAAGTTTGAACAAGATATCATTGTTCTAAATAAAATACAAATTTATTTACATGAACCGCAAACTTGATTCACAAATTAGACAATTTTCATTTCTCATCTAGAAGCTTCTTCAGTAGCAAACTAGATTCATTCCACAAATTACTCCTTTATTTGAGTTGGAAGTGATCATTAAGTCAACACCATAGTATTTGAAGTAATAGAATTTAGAAATGGGGAGCTTATTCAACCCTGAAAGTAAAAAATAATACAAAGACAAATTAATCATCAAAATAGTATGAGCTATGAGTTACATCCAAATACAAAACCTTGTTAAAAATCCTTGCATAAAGGTCAAAGAGTGCCCAAGGATTATATAGAAAGTAGCAAAAAGAAATCTATAACAAAAGGGGGGAAACATGAACATGATATAATTCTTACCTTTTAGGAAAATAAACTAGTAATTGACCAGCACGCTTTTGAGTTACGACTTCCTAACGTGTTTTGAGTTCCGGCTCAAGATATCATCGTTTATGTGTTTGTAATGTGACGTATATCTCCTCCCCCTAAACATAGTTTAGAGCGAAATTTATCATGCAAGTCTTGAAAAAAAAAATGTCATTGTTTTGCAACTCTACTTCTGGAGCTGCATCACCCCTTACACAAAGGCCATTTATCTGCATAAATTCAGATGCTAAAAGATAATGAACTTTGGATAATGGTAGTAGTCACCTTTTGGTACATGTTGAAGGACGAGACGGGTTCATAATCATAATCTTTGGAAACAACGATATGCAATTTTAACACCAAATTGGTTATTCACGCAATTAGAATACACACAAATTGCCTCATATTCATGACATGAATAAAAATTTACACACTATAAGGCAATTAATTAGAAATTATTATAAGAGGCTCACATTTGCCTTATAGTCCAGCCATTTACTCTACAACATGTCAGTCAAAATACTGATAGCCTAATGGAAAACAAATAATACATCAATACATAATATTATTATCACCAAATATACTCACGTAACATAGAAGTATATCATATAATTACATAATTCCTAATTACTTGAGAAAACAATAAAGTTTAGTAGCGAGAAAAAAACATAGAGAAAGAGCTACTCAATGATGAATTTAGTAGAGGTTGCATTTACGGTTGCCAATTTTTAATAAATTTTGGTCTACATAACAATTTTGACTTGTCATCCTCTAGTTAATATCACCCATGTCTACAATTTGGATAAATAAGCAAATGAAGTATAAGAACAGAAAACCTTCTTGAGTGGTGATGAGTGTAAATGAATCCCCAAACCAAGGGAGTGGACCTTTGTAGAAATTGAAATCTGCAAAAATTAAGAAGTCATGTATAGAACACAACAGAAGAGCAACAACTTTAGATGCCCCAAACCATACACATGAACCATAACTAAAAAAAGACCTAGAACCCAAATTGTTGAGAGATGAAGAAGTAGAACAATAAGTACTCACACAAACAAAGAAGCAGGGACGAAGAAGCCCGAAACAACACACGTGATTTAGGAGGGAGGGAGCAACAGTGGTTAGGCTGAGTGTTGGGTGGGATTGTAGATGAAGATGATGGTAAGAGGTTATATTAGGTTGAGGGTTATTCTTGTCCTCTTTTTCATTCAGCTTCATATTCAATCTGAACGATTAAGAGGTTCAAAGTTCCATTCAGATGTATCTTTTGAATCAGCCAAACAATCTACATCTGTTCGAATAAGAGATCCACATTTGAATGGCTTCATTAAGAGCCAAACAAACACCCCCTTAGTTTTTTATTTTTTTTTAAGTTTTCGGGTATCCGAACTTCGGATTCGGATGGTGGAATCCCCTATCCGAAAGGTTCGGATATCCGAAGTTCGTATATCCAAAACTCCGTTCATCTGACTTTGAACACCCCTAGCGACTGGTAGCAAATGGCTTTAGACAGAATTACAAATTTTGTCCTTTAAGAATATGCGATTAATGGATCAGGGCCTTTAAAAAGTTTATTTGCGGGTGGTGTCCTTTATATGACAAAATACATTCGCTTTTAATTCTTTACATTAACTGTCATCCAAAAACTCAGTTAAATCCAAACATGGCAAAACTTAACTGGGTTTTTGTTAACATAATTTATTTAGTTTCTTTTTCTAATAATATATTTTATTTTTTTTAATTATAAATACTTAAATAGTATGGGTAAAAAGACTTAAATGCCTTCACACGCCAAGACTTAACGAGGATTTTTGGATGCCAGCTAGTATTTATAATTATAAAGGACGAAAAAAAAAACATGTTATGTAAAGAACACCGCCTGCAACTAAACTTTTTAAAAAACCTGATCCATAAATTGCATATGTTTAAAGGATAAAATTTGTAATTCTGTCATGGCTAAATTGGTACGGTATCGGTACGGTACCTACATTCAATAAACTATAATACCCAAACCGTAACCGCTTGAAGCCTTGAACCGGTACGCGAAGGGTACCAACGGGTACTACTTGAAGCCTTGAACCGCTTGAAAATGATTACGCATAGCTTGAGTGTTGGACATCCCAATAAAAACCTCTACATATTCCTAATGGGTACCGAGTACCGAAATACCCGTACCCGTAAGTACCGAATACCAAAACCCTAAAATCTTGGTATTGATACCCGCATCGAATACACCGTGACAGGTACAGGTATTAAATCGGTACGGGTGTTCGGGAAACAAATCCCATCCCTACATGGTAAGATCGATCAATACGGTTTACTCGCATGGTGTTGTGGTTGAAGCTGAAAATGAAGCATGTAAATTAGAGGTCAGACACTTAGTAGCACTCACTATCTTTTGTTTTCTTGCACTTGGTGTGGTACTCTACTTGTGTTCTGCCACAAATGTTTGGGCACATCATTCTCCCGAACCTATGGATGTAAACATTAAAAACGAATACACTTTTTTCTAAAACACGGATGTAAACGTAAACATATACAAGATGTAAACAATTGATGAAATGGTGCAAATTCAGTCAGGCACACGTAACCATGCTCTGATAACCATGCTCTTATATGGTTCTATGCTATGTTTTCAAACTTGTATACGAAATTCAAAACTATATAATTAAACTTGAACCTGTTTCTTTGTGCCACATGTATTTAATATTGGGTTTGGTTTATATCACTTGGTTAGAGTTTAATTTTTCCCGAGTCGATCATGTTTAACAATCAATATCTTTCAGTAATAGCAATATCTTTGAATAAGGTTAACCTGGAAGACGTGGTGGAACCTATGTTGGAATACCGTATGCCCGAGACACATAATTAGGTTAATGTGGCTAGTCATGTTTAATCCAAGTCGGGTCATACCCAATAACGAGTTAGACACACACCAATTATATATTTGTTAAGATAAGATCTATAAAACAAATACAGAACACGATACATTCAGAAAATCGGGTTTCTGAATATTTACTTGAAAGTGTTAAATAAATTAATTGGTTAATTTATTTATTCAAATAATTATTATTGGAATAATTATTTAACTATGTATTCTTTTATAAAATGGTTTATAAAAGATGGGGTGTTTATATATTTTATAAAATATAAAATAAAATAAAATAAAAAAAAAAAAAAAGGTATAATTGGGGCCGGTTTTGGGTGGGCCCCACACCCCATAATCTTGATCACATCATGTCATGTATTTGGTAAGGATACATGATCAAAATCACCTAACATCATGGGTATTTGATATTGCATGATGATAATAAATAATGATCAAGATACATTGATTATTAATACACTTTCAAGTAAACAAAACAAAATATACAACTTCTTCCTTTCTTTCTTTCTTGTTTACGGCCAAAAAGAAAAAGAAAGGCTCGGGTCTCGGGTTTTTCGTGTTCAAGCTTCCTAGCATAGCTCGGTGTGTGTTGGAGGCTCGGGGTATATTCCGTTTGAGGGTTTTCCTTTGAAAGTCTAACATTCACATCATCATCTTCTTCAACCATCTACTAAACTCTTAAAGGGTTAAGAATGTAAGTGTTTACTAGCTTGATAGTTTAGCTTTTCCGTATCATTTGATCCTTGCTTCGGGTTTCTAGTAAATAGATTATTGGTAATCTTATAACATGAATAAACTAGGTTATTCATGAACATATACATATATAAACACATGGATACATATGTTTAGTTTGTAAATATCACGCTTCCGCCTTAATTGTGACTAGTTAAATGGTTAACTAAGTTTGTTAATTCTATAGAAACCCAACAAATGGCATCAAGAGCCGGGATACGGGAAACTAAGCTTCGGGTTCTCGGTTTTATTTTTTTTCCCCTTGAAAGATTTTATACAAAAAAAAAAAATTAACATGCATGATTTTTCTTTGTATTTAATCTTGTTATTGTTTTTGGCTATGTTCAAAAAAAAAAAAAAAAAAAAAAAAAAACCGAGCAAATGGGCCGAAGCCCAATTCGGGTGAATTTGGGCCGAAGCCCACTTAAATACGGTTATTGGGTTAACCGGATATAAAAGGGAAAAAGCTAAATGGGCCGAAGCCCATTTTTGGTTAAATGGGCCGAAGCCCATGAGTTTTTTAATTGGGCCGAAGCCCATGTGTTTTGCACATGTGGGCCGAAGCCCATAATCACGTTATTGGGTTGGGCTAGGCCCGATAAAGTCAAGGGGTTTTGGAACGGGTTCCTAAGACATAAAGGGTTATGTTTGTTAAATACTAGACCGAGCCGTAGACCAAGTGGATGTTTGTTTGTGGTTGATGTTGTGATTGTAATTAATTATTCAAGTTTCGGTTTGTAATAATTAATTAGGGGCAATTTTGTAATTTTGTAATTTTGTAATTATTTATTCATATGGGTATGTAATAAATAGGTTATTTGTATTATCTTTATTTTATAGAAAAATGTATTAGGACATTTATTTTGTAAAATAAAGAAGATTGCAAAATTGGAAGTTTGGGCCTAATTGGGCCGGGTATGGTGATAATGGGTCTCACAAGCCCATTAAAGGGATTCAAACCCAAAAGGACCTAAGCCCACCAATTGAGCCCAAATGGAAGCTTATGGAAGCTAAGGCCCAAGTTCAAGCCCAATGGATCACAACGGGGTTGAAGAAGATGCTTGAAGCATTTGGATGCGGGATCGAGTGGGAGCTACAACATCCATGTGTCATGTGTCCCTTAGGATTGGACCTAAGACACACACTTGTTTCGGCTAACAAGTGTGGTCTAATTTAGTGGCTCGTGTCTAGTATAATTGTGTATGCTTGTTAATTGATTGTTTGATTGTGTGGTTGTTAGATATTAGGATATCAACTTCGTCACATAGAATTAATTAACAAAGCATAAAACGGGTTCTAATAATTATCGGTAATTACGTGACACATAGTTTAATAAAATGGATTTATTAACTAGCCGTCTCACGCCCATAATAAAATGGCTTTATTATAAATTAGAATTTTGAAAATGGTTTCAAAATATCATGTTACTAAATGCATGTTAGAACATGATTTAAAGTTTTACAACTAGAATTATTAAAACTAAAAATCCCTTTTAAAATTAAGGATAATAAGTTAAACACCATTCTTTTGTATAACGCTTAACATATTAGTAAGCTCTTAGTGGGAAAAAGGTCACCTAACCGCGTAGAGTAAATTAATATGTTGAGGTAATATTGGCATATAAATGGGAAAAAGGTCACCTAACCGTTTGTATGTTAATATTACAAGTTGATACAAGTAGGACGACTTAAATTAGAACCATGTGAAGAGGGTCACCCAAGCATGGGGTCTAATAGGTGTTGATGGGATAAACATGCCGACACGAAATATGATTTCGAACCGGTCCCATAAACTCTAGAAGTTGCAAAAGGGTTTGCAATTATTATGAATAACTACCTTGATAAACCGACAATGGGAAAAAGGTCACCTAACCGGAGTCGGGTTTATCGTTGGATTCTAGATTTTAATTATTAATTATATTTGGTATATATATAAAAGGGTATTAATAATTAAAAAGGTAAAACACTAAAATGAACTTAATTAAAATTCTGCAGATGGCCGCACACGTCGACGACAACATAATCCCTAACGTCCAAAATGTCTCTCTCCGATCTATTCTCGCTAAAGACCGTCTTAACCACAATAACTTTTCGGATTGGTTCCGAAATTTAAGGATAGTTCTAAAACAAGAAAAATTATATCATGTTTTGGAAACACCTATCCCCGAAGAACCGGAAGAGGGTAGTGAGGTCGAATATATGAATTGGGTCAAACTCACGGAAGATTCCATTCAAGTGTCATGCCTCATGTTGGCGACTATGGTTCCCGAAATCCAAAAGGATTTCGAAAACCATAATGCGTACGACATGATTACTCAACTTAAGGAAATGTTCCTTAAGCAATCGAGGGTTGAAAGGTTCGAAACGGTTCGAGCCTTGCATGCATGTAGAATGGATGATAATCAACCAGTTTCAACTTATGTACTTAAGATGAAAAGTTACATTGATCGCCTCGCCAAGCTCAATTGTCCCATCTCAAAAGAGTTAGCAACGGATTTGATCCTTAACTCTTTGTCGAAAAGGTTCGACACTTTCGTATTAAATTATAACATGAACGGGTGGGACAAAACCATTGGAGAACTTCACTCAATGCTTAAAACAGCCGAGGCGAGCATGGGCAAAAGGGTTTTACCCATGTTTGCGATCAATGAAGGTAGATCCAAGAATCGATCTCAACCCAATCTTAAGGCTAAGGTAGCCAAAAGAAAGGGTCCTCCTATGCATCTTAAGGGTAAGGGCAAATCACCGGTTATGGCAAAGAAACAAAAGGTTATGGAACCGAGGGGTCATAAGGATGATCCTTGTTTTGGTTGTGGGGAGACCGGACACTGGAAACGCAATTGCCCGGTCTACCTAAAAGAGCTAAAAGACAAGAGGAATGCGGCGCATACCTCGGGTAATGTCTTTATGATTAATGTTGAGCTAAATCTTATTTCTTCTAACACATGGGTATTGGATACCGGATGTGGAACTCATATTTGCAATTGGTTGCAGGGGTTCAAAAAGAATGAAGACTTAAAGAAGGGCGAAGTGAATCTTTTCATGGGCAACGGTGCAAGGGTGCACGTGGTCGCTAGAGGAGACTTCACTTTATCGCTTCCAAGTGGTTTGGAAGTTGTTTTGAGAAATGTTTTGTATGCTCCTAGTTTGACTAGGAACATTATTTCTGTGCACCTTCTTAGACAATGTAATTTTGACTTTAAATTTGTAAGATCAGAAATGCATGTATCATCTAATGGTATCTTTTATTTTAAAGCTGTACCAAACAACGGTATTTATGAATTGGTTCATGATAATACCTTAAATAGCTCATTATATCAAACTTCTACTAAAAGACTCAAAAAGGATTTGAGTGATTCCTACATTTGGCATTGTCGCCTTGGACACATAAACAAGAATCGTATAAATACTCTCCAAAAGAAAGGTCTTTTGAAAACAAACGAGTTAGGTTCGTTTGATGAGTGTGAATCTTGTATTCAAGGCAAGATGACCAAAGAGCCTTTCAAAGGTACAAATGAAAGGGCTAAGGATTTGTTAGGTATCATACATACGGATGTATGCGGACCTTTCAAGCCAACTAGTAGGAATAGTGAAAGGTACTTCATTACCTTTACCGACGATTTTAGTCGATATGGGTATGTTTATCTAATGAAACACAAACATGAAGCCTTTGAAATGTTCAAAGAATTTCAAAATGAAGTACAAAATCAGCTCGACCGAACAATCAAGGTACTCCGCTCCGATAGAGGAGGCGAATACCTAAGTGAAGCTTTTCAAAGTCATCTTAGAGATTGTGGAATTATTTCACAGCTCACTCCTCCTGGAACTCCTCAACATAACGGAGTATCCGAGAGGAGGAATCGAACACTGTTGGACATGGTTCGATCAATGATGGCACGAAGCTCACTACCGCCATCATTTTGGGGATATGCGCTACTCACAGCGGCTCGTATTTTGAATATGGCCCCGACCAAAAAGGTGGATCGAATACCCTATGAAGTGTGGCATGGAAAGGTTCCATCCTTTTCATATTTAAGGGTATGGGGATGCATAGTTTATGTTAAACGTGACACCCCAAATAAGCTTGAGGCTCGATCCATCAGGTGTATCTTCATAGGATACCCAAAGGATGATATAGGATATATATTCTATGATCCTAGTGAACAAAAGGTGTTTGTTTCACGCAAAGGATACTTCTTAGAAACTAGGTTCCTTATGGAAGGACCTAGTGAAAGGAGAGTGGAACTTGAAGAGGTTCAAGAATCACTGGATGATACACAATTGGTCGATACTAGCTTTCAACACGAGGATGTTGAAGATGATCAAATGGTTGATCATACACACGTTGCTCGCAGATCTAATAGGATTAGTCGACCTCCCAAGAAATATGGATTTCTTGTGGATGATTGCTACTTGGTCGATTCGGATGAACCGATCTCCTACAAAGATGCTATGTCACAACCTGATTGTGAAAAATGGCTTGAAGCCATGAGCGCCGAGATGCAATCCATGCACGATAACCAAGTTTGGGAATTGGTTAATCGTCCACTTAACTCCAAACTGGTTGGATGTAAGTGGGTCTTCAAAAGGAAAACTGATATGCATGGAAATTTAGATACTTACAAAGCACGACTTGTAGCAAAAGGTTTCACGCAAACTCAAGGGATTGATTATGATGAAACCTTCTCGCCGGTCGCGATGCTTAAGTCGATTAGGATATTATTTGCCATTGCAGCTCATTTTGATTATGAGATATGGCAAATGGATGTCAAGACCGCTTTTCTAAATGGATATCTTGAGGAAGATGTCCATATGGTTCAGCCTGAAGGTTTTGTCGATCCATCTAATCCTGATAAAGTTTGTAAGTTAAAGAAATCAATCTACGGGTTGAAACAAGCATCACGGATGTGGAATCATCGTTTTAATGAAGAAATCAAAGCGTTTGGTTTCGTCCAAAACGGTGATGAGGCGTGTGTGTATAAATGGGCTAGTGGGAGTATAATCATTTTCCTTATTTTGTATGTCGATGATATACTTTTATTTGGAAATGATATACCAAGTATGGAAAACGTAAAAGCGTGGTTAAGTAGTCGTTTCTCAATTAAGGATCTTGGAGAAGCGACATATATCTTGGGAATAAAGGTCTATAGGGATAGACAAAGGAAATTGATCGGACTCAATCAAAGTGCGTACATTGATAAAATCCTGAAAAGGTTCAGGATGGAAAACTCTAAGAAAGGTTTGGTACCTATTCCTAGAGGAACCGTGTTGAGCTCATCCCAAAGTCCTAGCTCTAAGGAAGAGCAGGATAGGATGAAGCATGTTCCTTATGCTTCGGCAATAGGATCTATTATGTATGCAATGATGTGCACCAGACCGGACGTCTCGTATGCTTTAAGCATAACGAGTAGATACCAGCACAACCCAGGTGACAGTCATTGGATGGCTGTCAAGAATATATTAAAATACCTTAGAAGGACTAAGGATATGTTTTTAATATATGGGTCTGGTGAGGAGGAACTCGTCGTAAAGGGTTACGTGGATGCGAGTTTCCAAACTGACCGAGATGATTCTCGATCACAGTCGGGATATGTCTTCATTTTGAATGGAGGCGCTGTCTCTTGGAAGAGTTCGAAGCAGGATGTTGTCGCGTTATCCACTACAGAATCTGAGTACATCGCCGCTTCAATGGCAGCCCAAGAGGCTGCATGGATGAAAAAGTTCATCATGGATCTAGGGATTATCTCTACCATTCAGGAGCCCCTAGAGATATTCTGTGACAATGAGGGTGCTATTGCACAGATCAAGGAGCCTCGTGCTCATCAGAAAACGAGGCACATTGAGCGCAGATTCAACTACATAAGGGATGAAGTTGAAAAGAGAAAGATATGTATTCATAAAGTTCATACCGATCAAAATATTGCGGACCCACTCACGAAGCTCCTCGATAGGCCAAAGCATGAGGGTCATGTTTGTGCATTAGGACTTCGGTATTCTAGTGAGTGGATTTAATCTGTATTTAGTGTTTGTATAAGAACGAATGTAATGGGTATCTCATGAAAATTAATTATGTTTTAATTATTCAATGAGTTATGTTCTATATTTGCATGTTTAATCCATGAATGACTTATGTTGTTCTAAACGTCCGTAGTCGATCATACTTGTGGGAACAAGTATGAAGGTAAGACTATTATGAACCCGGATTGGTTGATATTCATGTGATGAATATAAGGCATAGGTTTGCCACCAAGGTTCATAGATATTTGTGGGATACAAATATTGGACATGATCCGCTCTCAAGGATCACTGCATGGAGTTAGTGCAACTGATCATAAGTAATCCTTGAGTAAAGGCGAGTATCATTGTGTCCTTTGACCTGAGATGCATATTGGATCTGGTTTTTCATCAAGTCTGATAACTTGACTCTCTTCTTTGTTTTTCAGTAACACGATGACGTAAAAGAAAGAGCTCAGATATCATACGAGATGTCAACAAGGATGTATGCAGTCAAGATGGGATTTGTTCCTCTTATGTGTTGAGAGTTTAGATGTCTAAGGCCTGTTAAGTTAAATCATTGAGAGAATGATCACTCTGTGTCTCTTCGATTTAACAGGACATCTAGTAACAAAGGGATGTAATGATAAGACTTACCTATATCATATCAAGCATGGACCTGAAGGGGATGATGTTATTGAATGGCACTTAGTCAAACACACTAGGGGTGGTGACCTGTTGTTAGGCGGTATTCACCATTAGCGTTAACTTCTTATGAGTCACGTGCAAGTGGGAGATTGTTGGAATACCGTATGCCCGAGACACATAATTAGGTTAATGTGGCTAGTCATGTTTGATCCAAGTCGGGTCATACCCAATAACGAGTTAGACACACACCAATTATATATTTGTTAAGATAAGATCTATAAAACAAATACAGAACACGATACATTCAGAAAATCGGGTTTCTGAATATTTACTTGAAAGTGTTAAATAAATTAATTGGTTAATTTATTTATTCAAATAATTATTATTGGAATAATTATTTAACTATGTATTCTTTTATAAAATGGTTTATAAAAGATGGGGTGTTTATATATTTTATAAAATATAAAATAAAATAAAAAAAAAAAAAAAAAAAAGGTATAATTGGGGCCGGTTTTGGGTGGGCCCCACACCCCATAATCTTGATCACATCATGTCATGTATTTGGTAAGGATACATGATCAAAATCACCTAACATCATGGGTATTTGATATTGCATGATGATAATAAATAATGATCAAGATACATTGATTATTAATACACTTTCAAGTAAACAAAACAAAATATACAACTTCTTCCTTTCTTTCTTTCTTGTTTACGGCCAAAAAGAAAAAGAAAGGCTCGGGTCTCGGGTTTTTCGTGTTCAAGCTTCCTAGCATAGCTCGGTGTGTGTTGGAGGCTCGGGGTATATTCCGTTTGAGGGTTTTCCTTTGAAAGTCTAACATTCACATCATCATCTTCTTCAACCATCTACTAAACTCTTAAAGGGTTAAGAATGTAAGTGTTTACTAGCTTGATAGTTTAGCTTTTCCGTATCATTTGATCCTTGCTTCGGGTTTCTAGTAAATAGATTATTGGTAATCTTATAACATGAATAAACTAGGTTATTCATGAACATATACATATATAAACACATGGATACATATGTTTAGTTTGTAAATATCACGCTTCCGCCTTAATTGTGACTAGTTAAATGGTTAACTAAGTTTGTTAATTCTATAGAAACCCAACAACCTAAACTTGCACCATGCAAACTGGAGGTCAAACAATTGATTGTCCTCGTCATCCTCAGCCTTATTGCATCTTGTGTGATCCTCTACGTGTGTTCCGCCAAATGTTTTAGACACTTTAGTCCCCGGTCTCAAAGCCACCGTACAGACCATGCGGGTGAAGTTCAGTAGAGCCCAAGTCGCACTTCATGTGACTTTTGAAGTGCGATTTGCAAAAAGGCTTTTCCGCAACTCGGGACGTTCATCCTAAGCCCACACGTCAACAAAATCCTCATCCCCCCAAGTCATTGCTAATATCACTTATACATATTAGGAAATGCTTAACACCTTTTACTTGAGTTAGAGAGCCCACGACTTTTCTCCTTGAACAAGTCAAAAGACGGGAACAAATGGATGATGTTGGATGGGGACTTCAAAATGTACGTGAAGCCGACTTGCTATCTTGTTATTCCAAAGGTTGAGCATCACGCAAAGCTCACATGTCATGTGTTCTTAAAGACACTAAGCTTGACAAAATAGAGTAGAAACGATGTCAGTCTCTAATGTTAGTCACGTCTCTGATCCCTTCTAGAGGATGAGGTTGATCTTCATCAACCTCTATTTTGTCGAGCTTAACATCTTTAAAGAATACACGGGCATGTGAGCTTTGTGCGGTTATCAACCTTTGGAATAAAAGGATATTGAGTCGGCTTCATGTACATTTTGAAGTCCCTGTCCAACATCTTCAATTTGCTCGTCTTTTGACTTGTTCAGCGAGAATTTTTGGGATCTCGAACTCAAGTAAAAAAGCGCAAATCATTTCCAGAGATATTACACGTGACATTAGCCACCACTTGTGAGTTGAGGGATTTGTAACGTGTGTACTTAGGAAAAATGTCCCAAGTTGCAGAAAAAACTTTATTGCAAACGGCACCTTAAAAGTCACATGAAGTCCAACTTAGGCTCTACTGAACTTTACCCACACGGTATGTACGGTTTCTTGAGACTAGGGACTGATGTGTCCAAAACATTTGAGCCGGGACACACGTAGAGGACCACACAAGATGCAATAAGACTAAGGATGACGAGAACAATCAAGTGTTTGACCTCCAATCTGCATGGTGCAAGTTTAGGTCCCACCACCACGTCTTCCGGGTAAACCTTGTTTAGAGATGTTGCTATGACCGAAAGATATAGATATGCTAAACATGATCGGGTCTTAAAAAGTTAAATTCTAACCAAACCCAATGTTAGATAGATGTGACAGAGAGAAACATGTTTAATCAATAGTTTTGAATTCAGTGTACAAGTTTGAGAACATAGCAGACAACCATATGATATGCAGTCTATCTCGGTTATCGGTCCTCGTGTGAAATATCGCTCAGAATCTCGGTACCGATAATATCGGCGATATTGACCGATATTCCCGATATCAGTTTTTTAAGTCTTAATTTTCAACTTTTAGTGTTTTATGTTGGTGGTTTGAGTCTTAAATCAGTTCCTACTTGTTACTATTGTAAGGGTTTTGCAACTTGCAAAAGGATAATTTGTAAATAGTAGAAGAGTATACTGAATTGTTAGTGTTAAATTGCTATATATATAAATTTTGCATGATATTAAAGTTACCGATATCCCACCGATATCTCACCGCGATAACCGATATCTCAAATATCGGTCCTTGACCGATATCCGATATTTTTCCGCATTAACTGCTTAGACCATATCAGAGCATGGCGACGTGTGCCTGACTGAATTTGCACCATTTCATCGATTGTTTACGATTACATCTGTTCTTTTAGTAAATAGTGTATTCATTTTTTACATTTACATCCATAGGTTCGGAACCGGTTTGTAATTCTCTATACCAAAACCGGTCAAGGATTAGGCAAAAACTGATCGTAAACCAATCAAGTAACATGTTCAACCGAAACCGATCATAAAATGGTTGACTTTTGTTGACCAAACTGAACCAGCTTAAACCCGAACCGGTTTTGGGTTTGAAACCGGTGTGCACATCTAGGTTGATTTGACATTGTTCAACTGTAAATTTTGAATTTTTAACAAACATGCAGATTAAGTAACGGGTCATAACTGAAAACAAGTAACATTTTTAGACTGGTCAAAGTAGGTGGGTTGTGTTGACTATTAAATAATTTTGTATTATTTTTTCGTAGTTTTTTAAATTGTGAAAGGAAGGAATTTATTACATCTTTTCTTGCAACAATTAAACTTATGGACCATAATGAAATATTTCTGCCTGCAAGTAAAATGATAATATTCAAGATCAAGTTTTGTTAATGTTTTACAGATGATAATGAATAATATATGATTTGAGTAAAAGTCCAATATCTTTTATTTTATGCATTTGAGATAAAATATAGCCCACACATAATATTCATTCGATTGTAAAATGCACATTTTATAGTATTAAGTGCATCCCTAATTGTAAAATCATCCAAGTCTTTAAGATAAAGTTAGGAGGTCATTATGGTCATATTTAACGTACTCCAAAAAATCCAAAGTCATATTTTAGATGAATATGATACATGGGTGTAGCCCTATACGACCGTATAGGTTTTATGGTGTGTAGGGATCGATACGAGCCATTAAACTCCTCGTATAGGCCTATACGACCGAAAGCTTTTTTTTTGTCCCATGTCAGTCATGCGTGGCCTATACGGCCCGTATATGCCTATACAAGTCGTATAGGCATTGGGTAAAGATCAAGATATATATATATATACACACACACCCCTCGTTCCCACCTTAACACCACCACTGTCATTCATCTTTGTTCAATTCAAGTATCCAACCTCGATAACAAAGCTTCTACTATTAGCAACCTAGGTACGTTTTTCTTAAATGAAAATGATGACGATAGTTAAGATATGTGATTACAGGAATGAGGTGTTGTATATTAAAATGAAGGGATGAGACCAATATATGTTCCTCAATCGCTTTCAAATGTTACCCGTTTTTAGTTATGGCCCCATCTGCACGTTTCAGTAGTAGAGGTAGGAGCCTTTTTAACAGCTTCCGCTTCTAGAAACTCCACACAAGTAAAACCATTTGGTTTACCAAATTTATCAGTCAAGATATTCACTCTGTTCACAAAAGAAAAGGTACGTAGCACTCTTTATTATTTGAAGTTTATTATAAAATACTAATAACAATTATAATACAATATTAATAAGAACATACTATATAAATACTAGTTTAGAAGGCTGGGTAATTTAGGAAGTAAATGGGGGGTGACACATGAATATAAAGTATACTCGCTTAATATTTTAATAAAATAATAATCTAAGAACTTTTGAGTAACGACCCATCATGATAGGGCATCGACCCTAGCATAACCTGTCTAGTGCGTGCACAATCAGATTGTGGTATTTTATGACCACTTTGCTCAAAAACGTTTAAGAGGAATCATGAATTGTAATATATTGGGCAAGACTGTTGTCATAATATTGTCTGAACTGAAGTAGTTGTGCACAACGACAGTTGCTATGCGAATGGTCTTTCAAAGTTAGAACGCTAGTTCGTAGACTTAAATTAGTAATATGGTAATTTAATCCTAGATCGCAGTTGAAGTTGTAAGAAGCTTAAGTAAGCTGTGAAGAAAGTTTCTTCATGTTAGTTACTTAAACTATTTTCAAAACTCTGATACATGCTCATAAAACTGTTTGAATTGTGATTGATCTTGTATTTGCATGGCACATATGGTGTGGCACCCAAGGTGTTATATATATTATAATGATCATTATATTTTCCCGAGGGGACATGCACTTTATACAGCAGTAGACGTGCGTAAAGTCTGTATGTGCGAATATATAATGTTGACCCGACTTTAACGTGAAGCGGGCGGGTTATAATTATGGCATGACATGCAATGAGCTCAGATTTGATCAATAAAATTGTTGTAGTATCGGTTTATTAAATATGTCGGTTTATGTGACCCACCAGCTTTGTGCTGATGTATTTTTACCCGAGCATGTTTTACAGGTTGATAAATAAAGGCATGAAGTTAGCTGCTAAGAGTTGGAAGAGTTTAGAAGTTTTATACCATTACCATTACGTTTCGTAGTATGTGTAATTGATGTACCAAGTATTTTAGTTTTTATATAAGATTACGTTTCTGATGTATGTATGTGCTAACTGGTCACTGTAAGTACCCCGAATGGGTGGGGTGTGACAAAACCCGACTCAGGGTTACTTTCATAACAATGGAAAGACTGTAACAACCCCAAAAATAGGGCAAAAAAAATATTTTTTTTAAAGAAAAGGTTATCCTTGCATGTTATAAAGTTTAATCATGGCTTGGTTTATTTAAAATAATTCCTTTTAGGGCAAAAAAATTAATTTTTTTAAAGAAAAGGTTATCCTTGCATGTTATAAAGTTTAATCATGGCTTGGTTTATTTAAAATAATTCTTTTTAAAGGAAATGTTATCCTTAAATATGAAACCATTGCAGACCTGCTCCATTCATTCATCATCGTCTTTTCTTCTCCAATGTAAACCTCCATCTCCAATTAATCTTTATGCAGATTCCCTGGCTTCAAGAAATCTTTTCTTCATCTCTCTTAATTCCTTTTTATATCAATGTTGTATTCTTTACATTGAAACTATCTGCAGCTCTCAACTCTCTTTCTAGAAGAACCGAACCAACAACCCACAAAAGAAATATGGGTAAATAATTGTTCTATCCATTCTCCATTTAATCTTCAATCTATCCCTTGTTGTTTGTATAATCTGACCCAAAACAGCCCCATAACTTTCTGTTTTGTTGCTTACGGGTCAGCCCAAGAAATCCGACCCCAAAGCTCTATGTGTGTTCGCGAAATTCAGTTCAAGAACCAGAGTTCAATCATACCCGTGAAACCCTAAAGAGTTAGAGCTATTACCACGTATTGTTTTGTTTTCATGTTGATTATAAGCTTTTAAACTGTGTTAAACCCGTGTGAAACTCAACCCTTGGACCATAAGAAAACATATCAAAATGTAACCTAAAACTATAACGAAAACGAAGGGCATGTTAAAGCTGCCTTTCTATGAAACCGATCACCCTACGAGCCGTGAACCAAGCCAATAAACTATGTTAATATTTGCATAATATGCTGATAATATGACATGCTTGAAACTATAAATTTACGCTATGTGTAGCCCAAAAACCGTGGACAACATATGGTCATTCAGTAACTCGTTTAAGTGAAAACTAGTTTGAAAACAAACCCGATATGTGACCATATTAACTTCTTGACATTTAATAAAAATTTTCAGAAGTTAAACATGTTAGTTTTAGTCCTTAAACTTGGTGTAAAGCAACCCGAAATATACCTTTAAACATATCAAGTGTGTGGGCAACGCTAATAACACATATCTGTGAATAAATGATCACTAATAACCTTTTATTCTCATCGTCTAGACTCGACACAAATGCAAGTTGAATAGATGAACATCTATGAACCGAATGCTACATATGTTGCAAGTATATGTACCATCACTTTACTAATCAGCCCCGTGAATCTAAAATAGACTCCTGCTCCTCAAAAAGATCTAATTAATGATGTGGCTAAATTTACTCCTCGATTACTGGCAGAAGATGATGCGGTGATCACCATCATGGTAGGTGCCATGCCATTCAGAGCAGATCCCGATTTTTTCTAAGGGGCTCAAAATAGATCGGGGAAAAATGGTCGGTCAAAGAGTACAGGGTCGGCAGAAACATTATGGAGGCCCAAAACGGATGAACTTTCCGTACTCTTTTCAGCATTTCATTGTTACAAATATGCATGACAAAAACAACGGGTCGGGCCAATTTAAATATGGCCGGTCTCGCAACATTCAAAATTATACATTTTCTTTATGCTCATTGCATCATAAATGAACTTAGCTTTTACTTTCTTTGGTTGAATGCATCTTAGAAGAAACAAGAATAATCAATCAAGAAGGTGACTACCAAACAAATGGAGAGTATCATGAATCAAGCTATTAATTATGCCTATATTCATTAGTTAGAACAATCATTTACCAAACTGAACATAAACTTCAAAATTGAGTATGAAGAAAATTGAACAAGTTCTCATATCCATGAAAGCACAATTTCTAACAACGTGGCCTTGTTCACCACACAAGAAACAAGTTCTCATATCCATGAAAGCACGTTGTGGTTTAGCAGTTGATTATGAAACATTGTATTCACAAGAATCACTTGAAACTTTGACATTATCCAAATCATCAAAATACGCAGCTACTTTTCTTGTAAAAATCCAAATTAGAACAGTTCGAAAAACTTTGTAAAGTATCAGTTCTAGTAGAACTAACAAACTTCACAAGTTTAACAGATTTTACTTGTTTTAAAAGCGGCTTAATGACATGCTTGTTTAACAATTTGGATCTTGCAAAAGCTCGTTCAAGATCATGTAAACTTGAGGTTTCATTCGGAAAAACACTCTCGATCAGTTCTGGCTTGATCAAGTGTAATGAAATGTCTTTCTCCTCAAATACTTTGTTTACACCTTTTATTTAAACACACGTCCAGTGTTTACTTTACCAATTGAAGGATTAATGATGTTCATTAGATCCTCAAATTGTGGGTTTTTCTGACTTCTTGGTTTTAACAATTGAGTTGTTAATGTTGAATGTATTTGAACCATACACCGCCTCCTCAAAATCATCAGGTTCACATAACATGTGATTAGAATGTGGTATATTCTTTTCTCTGTGGATGTTTTGTGGTTCAAATACGTTCTCGATTAAAACCTCCTCAACAGTCTCAAAAAACACTTTATTACTCTGAATTTGTGGTCCTTGAGTCGATGATGTATAAGTTGGTTTTTCTTTATTAATGTGTTTTGGTTTCTCCACATTTATAATTGATTCATTTTTAGAAGTTTTATCATTTGAAGAATTGTTATTGGTGAATTTTGTGTTTTCAAAAAAAGCGCCTAGTTTGGATGCTTAATATTTTCTTTTAATGGTCTGTGTATATATTTTAAAGTGCTTGCACTATTGTATCGATAGGCTTTGTGCAAAGCTTTCATTCGTATTTGGATAATTAGTTTATAATCAATCATCTATGAACTTCAAACCATTGCTAAAAAAACCAAAGACAAGTTTTTGAGGGATATATATTCATGCACATGCATAAACAATATATATATGCATCAATCATATTTATTTGTTAATAATACCTTTTAATTAATCACATTAAACATTTTGTTTCTTATATTTATTAATTTGTTTATATATTAGTCATTGTCAGGCCATTAAACAAAGTCTACCCGGAAGGGGTTGCCTTGGTAGATGAAGACACAAGATTTCGACTTAAGACTTGCCACCAGGCGCTCATCGTCATAGCATGCCTTTTGGTATCTGGCGTCGTAACCTATATCTCGCTAGCCAAATACACTATGGACAAGTCGTCACTCTATCTCAGTACTGTACGGATGCACGCCATGTCAGTGACGGGCAACATAGCCCACACGGCACTTGAACAAGTAGGATTTCCAGTGCCGTCGGCCGTCGCTGTTTCGCCTCAACTTGGGACTTTTGTGCTCATCGCAAAAGTAAACAAAAATGTTAGCATGCGAATTGTGGTCGAAATCTCGTACAGCACATCGGGCCCCTAATTTTAATCGAGTTCTCGAGACCCGTATTTTCGTCCCTAAACGAATCAGACGACGGGGGAACAGTGATGATGCTAGAAGGGGATTTGAAGATGAACGTGAAGCCAACCAAGTTCCCTTTGATTCCCAACAGCAAACACCATGAAAAATATGTGTGCTGCTTTCTCTTCAAAGGGGTCTAGCTGGACTAATTAGACCGTCGGCGACACACGAAAGACGGTCTAATTAGTCCAGCTAGACCCCTTTGAAGAGAAAGCAGCACACATATTTTTCATGGTGTTTGCTGTTGGGAATCAAAGGGAACTTGGTTGGCTTCACGTTCATCTTCAAATCCCCTTGTAGCCTCATCATTGTTGCTTCGTCGTTTGATTCGTTCAGGGACAAAAACATCGGGCTCAAGAACTCGATTAAAATTAGGGGCCCGATGTGCTGTACGAAACAGTGACGGCCGACGGCACTTGAAATCCTACTTCAAGTGCCGTGTGGGCTATGTTGCCCGTCACTGACATGGCGTGCATCCGTACAGTACCGAGATAGAAGTGTATTTGGCTACCAAAACGTAGGTTATGGCGCGAGATACCAGAAGGCATGCTATGACGATGAGCGCCTAGTGGCAAGCCTTCAATCGAAATCTTATGTCTTCGTCTACCAAGGCAACCCCCTCGGGGTACACTTTGTTTAGTGGCCTGACCATGACCATGACTGATATATAAACAAATAAATATAAGAAACAAAATGTCCAATGTGATTAATTAAAAGGTATTATTAACAAATAAATATGATCGATGCATATATGGTTTATGCATGTGTATGAATATATATCCCTCAAAAACTTGTCTTTGGTTTTTTTAGCAATGGTTTGAAGTTCATAGATGATTGATTATAAACTAATTATCCAAATACTAAGTATCCAAACTAGGCGCTTTTTTTGAAAACACTAAACACAAAATTCACCAATAAAATGTTTGAATAAAACAATTTTTTTCACTCAATATACCCCCACCCCTATTAGGCTATTAGTATATCAAAATCAATGACTTTTTTCCTTTCTTTTTTTATATTAAGTAAACAGTTTTCTTCTCTCAATATATATACCATATCACTTCAACGCCCTATAACGAACCAACAAAAAGAAAATAAAACTTGACATTAATTAATAAAACAAAGAGTACGTACCGTTTGGGAAGAGATACAAAATTACAAATTGGTATATATGTGCTCAAATGATCGGACAACCTGCAGAATGTGGCATTATGAATACGTTAGATTTATCAACACTCTTAAGCATCATCTTATACATTTTGAAAAGTCAAAAAAGAAGAAAAAAATGATTAACGTGATGAAGATAAAATAGTATATATTTATACAGTATGAGGATTAATTAAATAATATAAAAAATACACGTTAACTTAATATATATAATTCGTTAATTAAGGTGATAACTAAAGAGTTAAAAAAGAATACTTGAAATTATTTTATCAGGCTAATTACAGAATTGTGCTTGAAAATGGAGCATTTTATCTTAAAATAAAATATTAAATAATGTGCACATAGATATAGTTGTAACCGTTTAAAATATGTTCATCCCTCATGTACACTACGACTATTTTGTCATAGATTAGGGATCAAAATTACCAAACACAGTTAGTAATATGATATTGCACGTGTTATATATGGATTTTATTATCCGTATATATTATATTGATGCAGGATAAATAAATACCAATTACATATATATGATTAACGTACCGATGGTTGGATTTTTTGCTAGTCGAGCAAAATAAGCAAACGTTTGACTGAGGCAAGCCCGGGAGATCTGAATGACAGCAGCGGTCCGAACAATTAATTAATGTTGGAAAGTAATTAACACAGAAGCAAATTCAGTCTGCAGGAGGTCTAAGAGCACGTAGAACAATAAGATATTGAAAAAGTAAGTGAGCGATGAGTTAAAGGCCGGGTGGAGGGTATCATGTATTTATAATATATATCCAAGTGCATGTAACAAAGAAGTAGAGAGGGTATGTATTTATATCCAAGTGTAACAAAGATGTATATTTCCAACTTTGTAATTAGACTCAAAATTCGAATAAAATCCAAAAATTCTTTGTCATCCCTATCAGACCTAATTGGAAATAATTCCTTAATTGCTCATACGTACGTTTGAAGCTAGCATTTAGTGCGGTGCCATGAAAGATAAGATGGATACTTTACGGAAAAGCAACGTACACCAAAGACACACACAAGAATAATAATCAGCATGCTTAATTAGCTAGAATAATCAATCAAGAAGGTGACTACCAAACAATTGGAGGGTATCATGATCGAATCAAGCTATATTAGTTATGCCTATATTCATTAGTTTGAACAATCATTTACCAAACTGAACATAAACTTCAAAATTGAGTATGAAGAAAATTGAACAAAAACAGATGGAAACTTACGTGTTGTGGTGTTGATCGATTAATTGTGGCATGCAATTCGGAGTCAATCTAAGACCATCCACTCACCAATTTCATTTTGTGGAATTCGATGACCTGAAAGAGAAAACAGACGAATTAGAAAAGGAAAACAAAATCAATTTACGAATGTGTAATCTGTTGAGACAATGTGACAGTTAAATTTGCCTTCAAAAGGTAACCAAATGATTTTTAGAACATACCCTTGCAAACGCCGGCCAACAAGCGTACGGTGGATGGCGAAGGATGGGTTTTATCAGCTACTGTCTGCTGTTGTTGAGCACTTGCCCACCCTATTAAAGCCGTAACTCCGCCCCTGATGTTGTATTGATATGCAAATGTGAGACAGTGTCCTCGTTTAACAACGTAGTAGAGTCGGGAGTTCATCAACTTAATTTATTGCAGAAATCATGTCATTACATCTACGAAAGTCGACAGAAACATGTGTATATATCAAATGAGAGCATTTGTTTAACCAATCAATCGCTTCCCAAGTAGAGGACTTAACTAGTGTTCTCGCTTTAACTCCAAGGAAATATTGATCAGTATTTACAAGTATTCTCTTATGACATAAATACTCCCTTGCTTTCTATTGCTAGCTAACACTATCGGGACAGGCATGAAGAAAACAATGTCAACTCGAATAGCATCTGTGTACTGCTTTGCATGTATGTCCAATCCTGTTTGTTCTAGCTGAGCAATTAACAACTTCAGATCACATATGCTAATATTGTTTTGGTAATCACAAATATTGCATGATTATTTTAAAGACAATAAAAATATGTGCTGCAGATCAATCTAACTCGGCCTGTAATAAAATTGGAGTTGTGCATGAAACCAAAATAACCGAACCGAAAAAACCCAAAACCAACGGTTTCGTTTTATGTCTTTTCAAAACCGATTTTTTGGTTCGGTTTCAATTTTGCATGTACCGGAAACCCAAACAAATTTGACTTTTGTTATTGAATTTATGAATTGTAATTGCTATTTTTATTTTCGAATGTTATGTAACTTACAAAAACAAATAGATTGTTGGCCCAAAATTTTAGGTAGGCTTATAAACAAACCGAACTTTCAGTGAACCGTTCGGGTGGAAATTCGTTTATTTATTAAAGGAACAAACATGAGCACAAACTTTTGTTCATATAGTTAACAAACAAACATGAACAAATGTCCCTTTCGTTCATTATACTAGTAAGAGGTTCTCATAGTAAAACGTAAAAATGGGTACTTTACTAATCTAACCATGATTTCAATTTAATTATTCACTTTGTTTAAGCCAAATACTCAATGGGTTGAAACTGCACAAATCTTAAAAACCTAAGCTAACTAAAACCAACATTACCACACTAATCTAATCCCTATTTCAATTTGATTATTACTTTGCTTAGTTGTATTTAACCATTAAATATTTAAATGAACACATGACAACTATACACTAGAAATAACTATAAAATAAAATAATATTATTAACATATGGAAAAATAACACTGACCACAACCAGCAAGATGCGCTCCACTGACCACTTAAACAGTGTAAGAGAAACAACTCAGTGGGCAACCAGACCGAATCATCTAATAAACCTTAGTACCCTCCTTAACCCGACAATGGTTAAACAGAACCTTCATATAAGCAGTGTAAGATACATCAGTTAGATTAACATTACTCGAAAGCCGATGCGACATTCATAAAACCTTGCTTTTTTGTAATAATCGGAAATCTTAATTTGAATATTTACAGAAAAACAAACACGTCATATGGGTTCAACAGTAAATCTTGATTTGCAAATCTACAATACAAGCCATATTTATTGGCTGATAGGAAAAGGAAAACTATGCAAAACATGCTCTCTAACAAATTCTATATATTAGTACAATAATACCCCTGCACATAAAAAATTCTAAATGACTGTCTAATATTTTAACCAACTAGAAAGAATGGTTTAGGATGATGGTCTCTTGCCTAAAACCTAATAACACTCTTCCTGTTGATGATAAAAAAAATAATAATGCACATGATACTTCCCATAAACCTCAAAACACTTTGAAACGACATACGAACAGAAAGGTTTGGGAGCTTAACTAAAAATTTATAACAAAAAGATATTGGTTCTTAAGAGTTCCCTGATCAACACATGCAAACTTATACTCTATAAATTTACTGTCATTAGCTTCTTAAGTTCTTAATGCTAACAAAATTTGAGTATGACAGCTTACCAATCTGGTGCTAGAAGACTCAAATATAGAAAGAATGTTGGATGGCACTGTACAAATGATTGAAGGCCTTTACTGTTTCAAGGCTGTTTTAGCAGGTGGGCTAATTTTGTAATTTAACTTTAAAAAAACATGTTTTTTTAATGACTCATATCCACCTAACTCAAATTTTGCCAAAAACCCGTTTTGGCCGTAACCAAATTGTTACTTTTTTTTAAACGACACAAATTGACACAAACTCATTTTACTTAGAACTCGTTTTGACCCGAATTTATTTTGCTTGAAGGCCGTATTGACCCGAACCCGCCTGACCCGCCCAGTTTGCCAGGCCTGGTTCATATGCCTTTTACTAGTAATGCTAACAACGGTACCAAAAGAAAACCTAGACTGACATATATAGAGAACAAATAGTATCGATGCAAACACAAAAGAATATGTTTAAATGAATTAACCCCAAAAAACCAGATAAACTAAATCAGAGATAAATAAAGAATTACAGAAACTGACCTAAGATTGAACGAACTTTGGCGGCAAAATTATAGTAAAGGGTTTTAATTTTGCCTTTTGTGTGCCCTTTCCAGATTTCCCCAATGGGGTCGTCTCCAGTTTCCTTTAAATCAGTTATGTCAAATTTCAAGATACATAATCCCTGCCAAACAGCAAGTTGCAAGTCATTTCCTCTGCAGATTGTTGATTTTCTGAAAAATGAATGCTCTGCGTCATCTGTTTTTTCTCTTTCTTATAATGCTCAAACTCATCAAGTCTCCCTCTTTTTTCAAGACCACCCAACAACGCATTATAAGTTCCAACAGCCACCGCAATCCCAGCATCCTTCATTTCCTTAAGAACCTGAATCCCTTTAGAAGCGTTTCTTGAAGCAAAGCTGGCTGCCATCAAAGCAGTGTAGGTTGTCATGTTCTTCTCATTATCAGGCAAAAAGTCGAATACTTTTGCAGCTAAAACAGGCTTATTAGCACACCCGAGCTTGTATATCAATAACGCACTCTGATGAACTCCAAGAAATATCCCATTCTTAACCATTTCTTCAACAACATCCACAATCTTTGGGTAATAATTCGTCCTGATAAACAGACCAACCAAAGAAACATACAAAGCCTTCTCATATCTGATCCCCATTTTCTTACCAAACTCATACGCCAAAACAGCTCCCTGAGGTCTCTCATGAGCAGTGTACGCGTCAATAACTGATGAAACAATACCGGGAGTCCAAAAGGCGTTTCTGTTCAGTAAGAAGTCAACACCAACAAAGTGTTTTCTGGTCGTCAAAAGATACAACACGAGGTGTTGATCTATAGATACCGTGTCGGAAAGCGTATCGTTTACCGGTGGTTCGGGTTTCTTGTAACATGTAGATAAATGACGATTTGACTCCTTAAGAAGAGCATCACTTTCCCCTGCGTTTTTCAAAGTTTCAAGAGCTTTTGCATATACAGGCTGGCGAAGAACAAGTGAGTTTTGTTTCATATATTCAAGAATTTTCATCATAACCCGTGTTTCACCCGCTTTGCAACATCTTTCAACTAAGATGTTACACGCAGCTTTATCAGGCTGCACCCTGCTTCTTGCATATTTATAAATATGTCTAGACCTTCATTAAATTTTCCTGAAATCAATTGCCAAGAATCAGGATGCATATTTACTAATCTAACCCTTATTTCAATGAGATTATCCTATTTTTTTCTTTTCTTTTTTTTTAAACTTATGGATTCTATTTTTTTTCTTTTCTTTTTTTTTGGAATTTTGAATGTTAAGTAATATAAAAAAAATTAATAAACAGTGTAGCCCAAAATTTTAGACCCAAATGTGCAACAATCAATTAATGATTAACTAAAACAAAATAGGCCCACCATTCGATATTTTGGACCATTTTAGCCCAAAAATTTCAAACCCAAATGGCGAAACTGAAAATCTGAAACTGAACCCATTGCAAAAACTGAAACCCATAGAAACCAAAATGGAAGAGTTTTCAGAACCTTTTGTTTCGTTTTAAGCCCAAAACTAACCCATGCACACCCCCACTATTGATAAGAACACTAAAAGGAAAAAAGAATACTAAATGCCTAAATGGTAACATCTTTTTGACCAATATTAAAAACTAATCAGTTTTCAACCCAAACCCGTTTTGACCCATTAGCCAACCCACCCATCTTGACACCTCTTAAGCAATTATTCTAGCCTAAGTTCTGTGAAAGAGAGAAAGCATAATTAGAAGTAGGTTATAACCTGTTGCCTTTTGGCACCATTATATGAAGCATCAGGTGGTAACCAAGGCGAATCATGAGGAACCATATTTCTAAAATATTGACCTTTCGCATCATGAAAATCAGGACCCGGGTCCTGTTATACAGAGGGAAGTCAAACAGGAAAAAACGGTTAAAATATGTTGTAATAATTATATTTTATAAACAGTAACTTACTCGTTTTGACTGGGATCTTAGATAGTCCACACGAAGCACACTTCCACCTTTGTACTTTCCGTTCATCATTTTAAGGGCCTTTGATGCATCGTCCAGCCTGGCATAATCAATATATGCAGTATTCTTATCCCTAATAAATTTGAAATCCTCAATTTTACCAAATTTGGAAAATTCTTGTTCTAGATCTTCTTTGGATGTGGACATGTTGATGCCACTTACCCACAGAGTCTTGCAGGGTTTAGCCTGCAAGTTAACAAGTAAACTGAGGACTAATAACATAGAAAAATGTGAACCCTATATAGCTTTTTATAAATATAAAACCAGATATCCGTACTGTCACAGTGAACGTTTACAAAACTACCCGATTTAAGTTTAGATATATGAAACTATCAGCAAACAAACTTCAGTAATTTAAAAAATTGAACTGCACTTGCCATGGTATAAACCATTTACAAACCAGTTACCACTGTATTCACTTCAAGAAGTATTGCTGTAACAATATCTTATAAGGATGACCGTTGGATCACCAAAAGAAAATATAATATATATATATATCATCATCATCATCGTACTCAGTATATCCCACCAATAGCAATGCTATGGTGGGGTCTGAGAAGGGTAAGATGTAGACAGCCTTACCTCTATCCCATAGGGATAGAGAGGCTGCTTCCGGTGAGACCCCCGGCTCGATAGTAGTTTTGAATCAAGCCTTGGACATAAGACACATAACACTCAATCATCGGGACACCGGCTGATTGGTGCATGTGACCTTGTCTTTCGGCTATCAACGCCACCACATATAATATATATATAAAATAGACAAAATGAATGTAACAAAAATTACAAGTAATGAGGTTAATAGCCAAAACCATTTGTGACAATGTGCTCTGTAGACCTTTGAATAATTATGTACTAACAAAATTTTCCAACAAATGAACCATGGATAATATTAAACTAGTACACAATAACACAGAACATGTTAGTTAAAAGAAAATGATAGCAAGACTTAACATACAAGAAAAGGAAAACTATCATGTTTTAAGTTAAGAGTTTAATTAAACATTTTGTTCATTTGGGCTTTAGAAATTTGTTTTGTAGCAGTCCTCTATCACCCAACCTTCAGCTATTTACAATAGGCAAAGTCCAACAATAAGCTGAGCAGAAGTTTTTGTATCAAATTTTGATTGTGTTTTATCAATGTAAAGTTTTAAAATTTAATAGTGATCAACTGCAACTCTCTGGAACTTGCACCAAATAATAGAAAAGGGGTGAAATGTTCTTATTACGCATTGGCTGCTGCTTTATCACTTTAATCACATTCGCATACAAAATTATAAAATATCACATTTCAATAATGAGCAGTTCTAATTGTTAAACTGAGATGGATCCTCGTAACACGCTCTATCTGAAAATGCACAGACGACTTATAGATGAGTTGTGGTGGCCCATGACCTAGTATTAATAAAGCAATCGGTTCTTACATTATGTCCTTAATAGAATCCATTGCTAAGTTATATTGTTTTGTGTATATAGCATTACAATTCCACCGATGGGTCTGAGAAAAACTTCAAAGTGGAGGCAATTGGAATGATTAACACAAGCCAACAGGGAAGAAAAGCCGACCAACAATTTGCAGTTTTTTTTTCACAATTCAGAAGAAGCCTGTAAGTTTTTTATTTCTAATTTGTGTTCATATATTTAGCAATGTTTAACTGTTTTAAAATTAGGCAGGAATTAACAGAATATAGAAGATGGAGCGCTTACTTTAATTTGAAAGAGAAATATTTCTGAGTTGGCCTGAATCGAATTTGGCAACCGACTAATTAATAACATGTGGCATGCGTTCTTTATTAATTACAAGGTTAATCCCAGTTGATCCCCACCTAAACCAGTTAATCTTGTTTTAACTAATTTTTTAAATAGTTAATATGGTACATGTTATCATTGTATTGACAAGAATCACTTGAAACTTTGACATTGTCCAAATCATCAAAATACACAGCCTTCTTTTTCTTATAAAAGTCCAAATTAGAACAGTTCGAAAAACTTTGTAAAGTATCAGTTCTAGTAGAACTAACAAACTTCACAAGTTTAACAGATTTTACTTGTTTTAAAAGCGGCTTAATGACATGCTTGTTTAACAATTTGGATCTTGCAAAAGCTCGTTCAAGATCATGTAAACTTGAGGTTTCATTCGGAAAAACACTCTCGATCAGTTCTGGCTTGATCAAGTGTAATGAAATGTCTTTCTCCTCAAATACTTTGTTTACACCTTTTATTTAAACACACGTCCAGTGTTTACTTTACCAATTGAAGGATTAATGATGTTCATTAGATCCTCAAATTGTGGGTTTTTCTGACTTCTTGGTTTTAACAATTGAGTTGTTAATGTTGAATGTATTTGAACAATACACCGTCTCCTCAAAATCATCAGGTTCACATAACATGTGATTAGAATGTTTTTCCGGTAAGTATTTCCGGTAAGATTTTCCGTTAAGTTTTTTCCGGCTATGTTTTATACCTATAACAATGGTTGCTTTACATTATTTCAGGTTATTAACCCGTTTAATTTGCTGAAGATTTCAATTTAGTTTGTTAATCAAAATCTTATATTCCATTGTTACGTTTTTCCGGTTAGTATTTCTGGTAAGTTTTTTCGGTAACATTTTCCATATATCAATATTAATATTATTTTTTATTATTTCAGGTAACATTTCGGGTAACATTTTCCGGTGACTGTCACGGCTTATACAATCCTTTTTCCGGTAACATCTTTAAATTTCGTTTATCCGTTAACATCTTTTAAATTTTCTGGTTATTAGTTATAATTAAAATAATTCATAATATCAATATTAATATTCTTTTTTATTATTTTAGGTAATTGCCGACTCATATAATTTAATTTTACGGAATGATTATGAGTTTATAGTATGTATAGATTTTAATTTTAATGTTGATGTATATTTTATTTTGTTAATTTGTTAATATTCATGTATATTCATCTTCTTTTGTTTATAAAAAATAAAATACGATTGTATATCGGAGATCCGAGATTATTTTATCTATATTTTTTTCCGGCGTGTTTTAATGTATTCGATATGAATTATCTCATTAATACCATTTATTTTGTTTGACTTTCCTTAATGTTTTAAATAACTTCCTTAACATAAATATTGTAAATTAATTATCCCATTAAAACATTTTATATTCTTTAACTTTCCTTAATTTATAAACAAATCAATTATAAAGTTTCATAATTAACATAACTATTGTAATTTAATTATCCCATTAAAACATTTTATATTGTTTGACTTTCCTCAATTTTCATTTTATTTCTACACTTTCATAATTGACATAAATAGATAATTCTTATAGACACTATAAAATTTTATAAAAATGTAATAGTTATAAATTTACATCTTCATCCATTTTTCATATTATAATTTACATTAATTTCAAATCATTTCTATTTGTATTATCATTACATAAATAAGTAACTATTTTGTACTATATATCATAAAAATAAGTATCCATATATTTTTGGTATATAAACATACTTCATGGTACAAATTACAAATTAATTACCTTATAGTCAAAGTGAATATTAATTAATTATTTTTATAATAACAATAAATTTTTGGGTATATAACCATACTTCGTGGTACAAATTACCAATTACAATTTAATTACTTTAAAAACTATTATTCTTATCATTATTTTTGGTATAAGTTAATTTGAAAATTTTTATCATAAATTTAGATAATAATAATAATAATATATCAAAAATTACTTAAAAAACTTATATTAAAACCATATGATTTTAAACTTAAAATCAAATGACTCAATTAAGTATCCCATTAATACAATTTATTTAGTTTGACTTTTCTAATTTGTTTAAATAACCTAATTAACATGAATATTATAACTTATTTGATTGATTGATTTGTTAGATGAGATTGTGATTTATAGATGGTCAAACTCATATTTATAGTACTTTGTTACTACCATTTATAATATAATTATTGTATTCCAAGTCAAATTTCACCCAAGTCAAATTTAAGCAATCTTACGAATTATAAATTAATTTAAAATCATTTCACCC
Source organism: Bidens hawaiensis (assembly GCF_021521415.1). Classification (NCBI taxonomy): domain Eukaryota; kingdom Viridiplantae; phylum Streptophyta; class Magnoliopsida; order Asterales; family Asteraceae; genus Bidens; species Bidens hawaiensis. Next base: position 329,353 of record NW_027491051.1, on the reverse strand, counting down.
AAGTCAAATTTAATATGAGTTTACCGTAATTGTATATAGTTTTTTATATCATACAAACTTATTTTGAAATTAATTAGTCATAATTTACATAATTATAAGTTCTCTAAAATTAATTGTCCATAATCGAAACATAATAATAAGTTGACTAATTTACAAGTTACATAAGTAAGTAAATGAAGGTCTCGAATTTGTCTATGGTATTTCTCTACATTTTTTGTATATGATTTAAATTTGAATTTTTTATTAATGTCCATAATAATGGGTTGACTAACATTTACATGGAATATATATCAACATGTTTCCTATTTAAACCGTATTTTTATTTGATGAAGCTGTCCTGTTTATATATAAATCGTATTTTTATTTTGAATATATATGTTTGACTAACATATTAATGTCATGTTTATACTTTCCGACATTTTTGTATATCCAATTGTTTTTCCAATATTATATTTATGTGAACAAAAAATTCTAATTCAGATTATGCTAAATTTACACATTATTAAAATTATAGTTTACAAGTATGTTATTATTTATATTTTTGTTATAAAATTACAACTTAGCGCTCATACTATTACAAATTCAAATTTCGTTCCAAAAATTTCAAAAGTACTACTTCCTAAAATAAATCCACGAAACAGAATAAAGTTTCAACATCTATTATGCAATGCAAGTTAAAATTTGCATATAATTTAACCTTTAATTTATAAGTAATGATCCATAATAATGATTTGACTAACATTTAAATGGAATATATATTCTCTTTACAATAATAACTTATATACATTTAAATTTTGATTATAGTGTTAAAGATGGTATTTTCATAAATTACAAAAATATCTCATTCATATCATGTTTAATTTAGATATTATTAAAATTATAATTTACAAGTTCGTTGTTATTTATATTTATCTTATAAAATTATATTCTAATATATATTCTAATATTATATTCTAACAAGTTCGTTATTATTTACAATAATTGCCAAATGTTAGAGATGAGTTTATAATTTACAATATTTACAATAAGCAATTTCAATTTATTTCCCCCAATTCAAATTCAAATTAACTTTCAAGTAATTGTATACATCTTTAGTATATGATTTAGACTTTATTTTATAATAATGATAATGAATAATGATTTGACTATAATTTTCAACCTTTATATGAACTTTACAAAATTAAGTTATAAACTTTAACATTAACAAATCGAAATTCAAAATTATCTTCCAATCTATTTCAATTTTATATCCAATATTATAATCTCTACAACTATTACGAATTATTTCGTACTTTCGTTTTAAATATTACCCGGGTTTGAAATATATTGTTAGTTCAAATACTTCATTTGGAACCATATTGAACTATGACTCGTGTTTGAAAAAATTAAATATATATTTTACAAGTTCTTATGTTATTGTTTTTATATTTTCAACCGTGTGTAACACGGGCTCTAATCTAGATATCAATAATAACTATTATTTATTCCCATAAGGAAAAATTAAGTATATATTTTACAAGTTCTTATGTTATTGTTTTTATACATTTTTTTTCGTAAAATAACTATTAATGAACATGAAATAATTTCTTAATTCATACATATTATCCCATAAGGAAAAAGAGTTTTCTAAATAATTCGGTCAGAAATTCACAACTTCTCAAAATGTAGCATTTAAAGGACAAAATATCACCAAAATGTAATGAGGATTGACATTAAGTTTTGTAATTATATCTATATTATTTAGTAAAAGAAATTATCTCTATTTTAATTTTTTTTAAATTAACCAATTTGATTTTAATTTTTGTAACCATTTCTAAATTAGTAATCAAGTTTATATGATGTTACATATATTATGTTTTTAAATATGTTCCACCGTGTGTAACACGGGTACTATCCTGACTTATGTTTAATATGTGTGTTTGTTTAATATGATAGTGAAAAAATGTTATGATTTTGATGATCAATTTGTTGCATTTTTTTTAAAACATCTGAATTTTTAAGATTGTGGTTATAAATTATGTTAAATTTAATGACTTTCTAAAATGTTTTCTTATGAAATATTATGATTGTATATATTTATATGGTAATTCTTACATTCACATATTTTGTTTTTAGTTTTACATAATCCTCTAGATATTAATGTTAACATAAACTCATTATGACATATATTAACATTTTCGATTCATAATTAATCAGGTTGCATGGTTTGCTTTTGTTTTTCAGGTTCTAAAGCAAAATGCTTTTGTTTTTTGATGGAAATTTTGAAAGTTCATGCTGGGATAATACGATTTAAACATTTTCATTACTTTGCTAATATAGACAAGTTTGTGTAACTATTAACTTTTTATGTATACAATCTTACTCTTTAATATTTTGGTTAGGGCAACCTAATGTTAAATATTTGTTTTCTCGAATATGTTATTTATTATTATATGTATTCAATAATTATTTAACATAATTTATCCACAAAAGAGTTATAAAAAATGGAAGAGAAAGCTTTGGCTAATTCCTAATGATATATATTAGAATCAACTATATGTCAAACACACTTGAATGAAAATTAACATGTTATTGAATATTGATTAAAACTTTATTGTAAATATCAATTAATTATAGTATTATGAAAGACTAAATGTCACAACCCAACCTACTGCGGAAATGCCGGGGCGCGAACTGATTGTCACAGCTCTCAAGGTTACTATCATGCACAATCTTTAAATGACAATATCTATTAATTGAATTCAATTATCAAATAAATCAAATACAAACAAGTACATAATTCATACAACAATACAAATTTTATATTTCTTGATTAAAATATTCTTCTAGCTAAATTCTTCACTAAGTCTTCACCAACCTGCATATGCGTATAAAATAAAGTTTTGTCAACAACACATGTTGAGTGAGCAACACACCAGTTTAGTTGTACATATAGTATATTTAACAAAATACGTAGCTGCAACAAGTCATATGAGAATAACAAAATAACCAAATTAGCAAGTATAACTGAGATGTCGAGAAGCACAAGGCTATAACGACTGGCGTATGATCATACTAGACTGAGATTATGTTGTACCTCTCCGAATGCGAAAGCATACAAAGCAAATAAGCACATAAGCAAGTAAAGTATAAGTTGTTAACACATAAGACAAAGTTGCAGTTTTGAGTATAAGTATATATGAAAAGTAAATTTACGCATATGTCCCCAAAACGTGAGAAAACAAGTAAAATAGGGGAATGTGGTACTCACCTGATCAAATAAGCAAAGCGGAAATGGACACGACATGAAAGCGGTAAACCACGCTTGACAAGGTATAGCAACAAACGAATTTCCTAAGTAATAATAATTACGGAAATTAAATAAGAATTCAACAATGAAACTAGATAGAGATTCGGGATTTGATGATCGGGTGTGTTCTTATGAAAGTTAAATATTAATAGATTTATTCTAAATTTTATATCAAAGTTTATCGTAAATAATAATACTTTAAAATATGTAAATGAATATTTATAAAGCGTTATAGTTTATATAAAAAGATCTGTTTTAAATGATTATTTTAACTAAAATACGTTTAATGTATTTATATGCATTTTCCCTTTAAATTAGCATGGTAAATAATAAATAATATAAAAAAATAAACCGTTTATAAAATCTTTAAATTTAGACTATATATTAACTAGCATGGTAAATATATTTAATAAATTAAAACACTTTTTAAAATCTTTATCATATAACCCTTTAACCAGTTTTAATAACTATTTATACATACACACACACACATGCATATGATTTTATCCAAGATTCGAAAAAAGAATTAGTTAACAAGTCGGTTTGATTATTTACAATTTTTATGATATTTATAACATAACTTAAAGCTTTTAATATGATTAATTAATAATATAACTAATTCCAAAAAAAACCAAATAATAACAAAAACGGGAAGGCAGGGGGTCAAACTTGCGACCTACGCCCCCAAACGTTCAAGTGTTAACCGGCAGGCTATCTTAGCGACGTGCATACTTAAAGCCAATTCGTTTAATTAAATATATAAGCAGAGCAGAACACAAACTGATCAAGAACCCTAACAATCAAATCAACCGATCCCGTCGATGTTAACAAAATATATGTTGGGGCTTTTGATTTGCACATAAACGCGAACATAATCATGTAATTATTTACCTCGTATAATGAACGATGAATGAGTAATTGGACAGAACAGTACCGGCGGTAAAACGATCAAGAACCACGATTATACGCGATGTTAACTTAATTGATTTTAGGGCTTTGTTAGGCGCTGGTATATGGATGATGAGCGTAAGTTTGATTGAATTATAGTGATCGTTTAGATGAAATCCCAAAATCGATTAAGGATGGTTTGTTTAATATAGCAATACGTATAATATCGATTATAGTTTCCTAATCCAAAACGTCGGTAGGCCGGTTATGGTATGATTCAAATAATGCATTGATCAATTTCCAATATTAAATGAAGATTAGGCTTCAAGAAACGTAAACGAGTACCGGGTTTGCGATGTGGGTCGCGGATATGGGTTCGAGTTACCGGTTTAAAAGAACATAATATAATAATAATACAAAAATTGCAGAAAAGTCCTTATAGTTTAGATGTGGAACAAAAATAGGTTAAAGTTAAGGTTTAGGGGTAAAAATGTATATATCTTAAAGTTATTTATGTATATTAAATAATATAATAAACAAATAAAAAATATAATAATTACTTAATAATCGCGATATTTAAATTGATAAAATTCTCCGAACAGAAAAGCAGGTCAGGTTTAATATATGAAAAAACCGAGTTGTTACACTAAATTTATTTTTTAATTGTCATAATAGTTTGTTTTCCAACATAATTTTATAATATACTTATAAAAAGAAATCTCTTACATATTGTTTATCTTTTAATATCTTTTAACATTTATGTGTAATAAATGTATAAAATTGATGTGTAAATAAACACGGGTATTATCTTAGAGTGATAAACATTACATTTATTGATGTGTAATAAATGTCTTAAATAGAGTTTATCTTTTTAATCACCATTGAGATAGAAGTTTTGTTGAATCAACATTGTAGAATTGTTTTATTGATTTGGATACTAATTTCCTTTGTTTGCTTATTATTGTACTGATGGTATAAGTTATAAAATATTTTAACTTTTCATTATTTATTTTAGTCTTTGTATGTTTTTGTATTTGATTCAAATAAGTTATGGTGTCTTATAATTCATGTAAAAGTATAATTTATTTATAAGTACAATATTTGCGTTTCATTAAATTTATATGATGTTACATATATATTATGTTTTAAATATGTTCCACCGTGTGTAACACGGGTACTATCCTAAATCAATATTTGAATCTAATGATATGTTTCTTTAAAAAAATTTGAATCACTTGAAGCTTGCTAATGTTAGAAATGAAAGGACACATTTGGATTTGGAAAATGAAGTTAGTGAGAAGGTAAAATGGTTGTTATAGTGTGAGAACTATGAGTCAAATTTTGATGATCTTCTAAACTCTTTGGAATCTGAAGATTAAATTTAAGGTAACACTAATTCAGTAACTTAGTTATGTAGTTGATTACTCTAAATTTTTACTTTCATTATTCAGTAACACTTATTCTGTTTAAGTTATTAGTTTAGTTCATAACTAGAAATTTCCAAAAACGTACAATAAACTTTCATAATCGTTTATTTTGTTTGTCAGGTTGTGAAGGTAATTTGTTTTTTTGGGTGAAATTTTGAAGAAGCTGATGGTTGGTAAATTTGACTCCGACATGTTTAGATCTTCTTTTGGTCTCTCCTTTTTATGTGTATATTTAGTTTGTTTTAGTATTAAGCTTGTATTATGACAATCTGAATAATCAATAGTTTGGTTACTAAGTTATGTTTATTATGTGTGTTTGTTTAATATGACAGTGAAAAAATATTATGATTTTGATCACCAGTTTGTTGCATTTTTTTAAAAAAGCATATGAATTTCAATGATTGCGGTTATAAAGTTATATTAAATTTTATGATTTTCTAAATGTTTTCTTGTGAAATTTTATGATTGTCTATATTATTATGGTAATAATTATCACATATTTTGTTTTTAGTTTTACATAATCTTCTAGATATTAATGTTAACGTTAACTCATTATGGCATACATTAACATTTAAGTTTAATACTTAATCATGTTGGTATGTTAAAACACTGGTTGAAATTAGATAATACAGTTTAAAAAATAATCGGGAACTCGATTGGACATAAAATTTTGAAGTTCATACTAGGATAATACGGTTAAATATTTTCATGGCTTTGTTAATATAAACAAGTTTGTATAACTATTAACTTTTTATGTAAACAATGTTACTCTCTAATATTTTGTTTAGTCCATCTTAATGTTAATATATGGTTGTCTATTTATGAAAATTTATGGTTGTCTATATTGATTTTGTTATTTATCTATTTTCAACCCGTGTTTAACACGGGTACTATCCTAGTTATACATGGTTTGGTTACGTTGAGACTTGAGTGATCAATGTCTATAGACCACAACCTAGATATATTATTATTCTCTACTTCTCACTCTTGTGAAGAATTACTAAGCATCATGAAGACACTAGGCCCAAATTACCTAAGAAGCCCAAGAAAGCCAAAGCCCACTAGCAACCCGAGTACACCAGAAAGAGTCCAAGGTCAACGATGGACCTGTCCTTGTTGATCTGAACATCACAGGAGTGATAGTGACATAATCTTGAAGGGAAAAGAGCGTCCAGCGGATAATAGCAAGTCTCATGTTTGAGTCAGAGGGACCAGCAGGTAATAGGAAGCACCCAAGATATAACTGTCCGGAGGGAAGATTCCCCTAGGACATTATATATGTATGTATGCATCTTTGTAAAGGGGACATGAAAAATAATAATACAACTCTTTTCTCATTCCATATTGCTCACTGCCATCTCACTAATCTTTAACATAAGCAAACCTCACATAATCATTCATACGTAACACACACAATCACTAGCGATTCACTTGAGGTTTCTACATTGGCGCCATCCGTGGGACCCTCTTTCGCACGGTCTCACCAGCAGTTTCAGGCGAGATGGCCGGTGTAAACGCAGACGACATGTCATCAACGGAACTCATCGTTAGAAAAGGCGTGGGAGGTCACAGCCCCGGGAAAATACGGGCTCCGTTCGACAAAACCCGCTTCACACCTTACCGTCCTCCCGGAACTCATGTCGGATATACGCCCTCGACCACATACCATCCGCCTCGATTTCCCAGCCCCATACGCCCTGAAGGGGGGCGATTCCGGCCGCCTTACGGAGAAAGACCTCCACCAGGAGGGGAAGACGTCATGGCGGCAGATAAAACCAAGTTCCCAGCAAGGACTCCCAGCCTTTTCAAGCAAGCATATAAGCCCAATCCCCAGGGGTATTGTAATTACCATAAGAGTCACGGCCACACCACAGATAACTATGTCCAGCTAAAGAGGTTATGGGAGGCAAACTTGAAATCCGGACAGCTACCCCCTCCGACCAGGGAATCCACCTCAAAAGTCAAGGATGAAGATGAAGACAAGCATTACTTCGACATGATTCGAAGAAGAGACAACAGTGAAGGGGATCCGGGAAGAGCCATAAAGGTAGGATGGATGTGTTCCTACGCTGCAAGCACCGCATGGATGAAATCGGATACATGGTTTCCAGGCATACTGGAGGAGGAAGCTCGGGAGATGCCTTTAAATATTTCTGCAAGTGTAGCAAGACATCGGGTGGCCCGAGTCCACGTGGATGGAGGCAGTGGGGTGGAAGTAATGTACGAACATTGTTTCGTGAGGCTCCAAAAGGAAATCCGAAGCAGGTTGGAGGAAGATATATGTCCATTAATAGGGTTCTAAGTGGACGTGGTGGAGCCCCTGGGATCTCTAACCCTGCCATTTACCCTCAGAGACGAAGACAAAAACCGAACGATCTACCTACGTTTCTCTGTGGTCTGGGCTCCATCAAAATACAACATCATTTTGGGTCGGCCCGGGATGAGAGCACTTCGAGCAGTCCCATCCACGGTCACGGGTATATGAGGTTCCCGACCCCTAAGGGAATAGCAACCATCCGGTCATCCACCGAGATAGTGGCCATCATTGGCAAATGGGTCAAGATGAAGAAAGGAACGGAAGAATGGGCCCTCAACGGGGAACACCCGGACCAGACAGTTAGGACCGGGCCCCAATTGTCCGACAGGGGAAAGGCAGGGCTGAAGGAGGTGCTAATACAAAACACCGATGTGTTCGCCTGGAAGCACGAAGACATGACGGGGGTTCTGCGAAATTTGGTACAACACAGCCTGGACGAGTTCCATTGGATGGATCCGGTCAGACAGAAGAAAAGAAGTCTGGGCCCACAAAAAAGTAGGGCAGTCCGAGAGGAGACGGCCAAGCTTGTGCAAGCGGGGATCGTTAGAGAAGTCAAGTATCCACATTGGATCTCGAACCCGGTTATGATCGCGAAGTCAGATAGCAGTTGGCGTATGTGTATTGATTTTAAACACCTGAACAAGGGCTGCCCGAAGGACTCTTACCCCCTCCCGAAGATCGAAAAGAAGATAGAGTCCCTCGCTAGGTACCCCCTTAGATGTTTCCTAGACGCATATAATGGGTACTATCAAACCCAAATGGACCCCAAAGATGAAGAGAAAACGGCTTTCTACACTAATGAGGGAACTTTTTGCTATACCAAGATGCCTTTTGGGTTAAAGAATGCGGGGGCGACGTATCAACGGTTCATGGATAAACTTTTCGATCAGCAAAGGGAAAGAAACGTAGAGATATATGTGGACGAGTTGGTCATTAAAAGCACAGACGAAGATCAGATGCTGAATGATATAAGAGAAACCTTCAACACCCTCAGGGAGGCTAACATGAAGCTCAACCCAGGCAAGTGCTCGTTCGGGGTCGAAGAGGGGAAGTTCTTGGGAGTGTTGGTAACTAAGGAAGGGTTCAAAGCCAACCCAGAGAAGGTTGAAGCCTTGATCGAGATGGAGTCTCCAAAAAATATAAAGGAGGTGCAAAGATTAAATGGAAGGCTGGTGGCCCTCAATCGGTTCCTCTCCAAGATAGCGGATAGGACGCTCTCGTTCATGGTAGTCCTGAGAAGGAGCATGAAGAAGAATAAGTTCTGTTGGGACACCGAGGCACAAAAGGCTTTGCAAGATTTAAAGGCACACCTCTGCGAGCTCCCGACAATCACAGCTCCCCAACCAGGGGAAACCCTCATCCTCTACTTATCACACACCGATCGGACCATCAGTTCAGTACTCATGGTTATATTTTGTTAGTCGCACGTTGAAGGGACCGAAAGAAAGATATTCTCCCATCGAGAAGACAGTGCTATCCCTCATCTATACCGCGAGAAAATTAAGGAGGTACTTCCAAGCCCATGTCGTCCGGATTTTAACAAACCAACCTCTCCAACGAATACTAATGAAGCCAGAGTTATCGGGTAGGCTCGCCAAATGGGCGATAGAACTGGGTGATCTTGCCATTGAGTATAGCCCGCGGACAGCTTTCAAAGGACAAGTGATATCCGACTTCCTCACGGAAGGTCCAACGGCTGAGCAAGAAGAGCCGTCATCCCAGGAGAATCCCCTGGAGAATGTGGTAACCGACATTCCGAAAGGTCCGGAAGAGCCTTTTTGGAACCTGTACACTGACGGGGCCTCCAAAGAAGATGGGAGCGGGACTGGGCTAATACTCGTCAGCCCAAAGGGATAGAACTGACATATGCGATACGGCTGGGCTTCCCCAGCACAAACAACGAGGCTGAGTACGAGGCCTTATTGGCAGGGCTGAGGATGGCAAAAAAGATGCTAGTCCGATGCATCAAGGCTCACGTAGACTCGTTGCTGGTCGCCAACCAAGTGAAAGGGGAGTACGAGGCCAAGGATGCCAAGATGATACAATACTTAAAGAAGACAAAGGAACTGTTACAGAGTTTTGACAAAGCTGAAGTCATCCACATCTCCAGAAGTTTGAACAAGAAAGCGGACGCCCTAAGTAAGTTGGCATCCGTAGCCTTTGACCATTTGGTAAAAAACGTCAAGGTAGAAACCGTCAAACAACCATCGATATTGGACGAAATTGTGGCCAGGGTGGAGGCGCCGGGGCATTGCTGGATGACCCCGCTGCTACGATACTTGAAGGAAGGGATTGTACCGGAAGACAAATAAGAGGCGCAGAGGCTGAGGATACGGGCTCTCTAATACGAAATAATATAGGGGGCTCTGTACCAGAGGTCCTATCTAGGACCTTCACTCAAGTGCATTGATTATGGAGAAGCCGAATATGTTATACGAGAGATCCACGAGGGGATATGTGGGATGCACATGGGAGCCAAGATGGTGGCGACCAGAGCCATGAGAGCCGGATACTATTGGCCGACCATGTTCATGAGTGGCTTGGGGGAAATACGGAAGTGTGACAGCTGCCAAATCTATGCCCCAGTAACCCGGAAACCCAAACTGAACCTGGTACCAGTAAGTTCATCCTCGCCCTTCCGGAAGTGGGGTATCGACATAGTGGGGCCCTTTCCTGAGGGGACCGGAAAGGCTAAATTTTTTGTGGTAGCCATCGACTATTTCTCCAAGTGGATAGAGGCTAAGCCTCTAACTACAATCATGGGACACCAAGTGAAGAGGTTTGTGTGGGAAAAATCGTTTGTCGGCTTGGACTACCCCACACGATAATCACTGACAACGGGAAACAATTTGCTGGGGGGATGTTCAGGTAATGGCGTAAGGAGCTCAAGATCAGACAGGTATTCACGTCAGTAGCCCACCCCCAAGCAAATGGGCAGGTGGAGAGAGCAAATAGAAGCATTGTGGAAGGGATAACCGGATGTCTAGGCAGACAACAAGGCTCTTGGGTGGAAGAGCTACCCCATGTTCTATGGGCTCATCGAACCATGCCTAAGATCAGTCACAGAGAAACGCCTTTTAGCTTGGCCTACGGAACGGAGGCTATGATACCTGTCGAGATCGGTTCGCCCACTCCCAGAACTCAGCTTACTAAAGAAGAGAACGAGGATGACCTCAGGATAAACCTAAATTTCGCTGAGGAGAGAAGAGAGGCGGCGGCCAGGCGAGAGACCGAGTATAAGAAGAAAATGGAAAGGTACTATAATTCAAGGGTGAGGGAGGTCAAGTTCAAAGTAGGAAACCTGGTTCTCCGTGAAAACGAAGCCAACATGCAAGAAAACCAAGGGAAGTTAGGACCTCGTTGGGAAGGTTCTTATCAAGTCATCTGGGCCGGAGACAAAGGTGCCTACAAGCTAGCGTATCACATAGGGGAAGAAGTGCCCTGCACGTGGAACGCGATGCAACTCAGGAAATATTATGCATGAGACCCCGAGAGGGGGAAATCCAAAGGCAGTATACAAGGGCTTTTCTTAAAACACGTTTTGGGCAACCAGCTACGTATACTCAAAGGGAGCCTCTAACCCTACAATAACCTCCCCGTGAGGAGACCAAGGAAACAGATCATGATTCTTATTCTTTTTGTAACTCATTTATGTAACATGATCAAGATGCAATTGAGTGGAAGTTTGTTTTTGTAAAACCTCCCAGAGAGTACCTACACATGTTATGTACATTCTAACAAACTCTAAATCACTACATAAATGACAGTTCCACACTTCCTAAGTGATAAAGGAAGGCCTCGCCGATAGGCCGATTGGTTAACCAAAATAATCGAGAAATCAGAGGATTTCTCACATATCAACATGCATGCACAATCCATACACGAAGTAATCATAACACAAAGTTGTTAGGCAATATCATCAACCCTCTGAGGGGAAAACGAGAACGTCCATTATCCATACAAAATAAACAAGGATTAAAAAACCCTAGACCCTTAAGGGGTTACCATACAGTCATCCATACAAAACAAACAAACATTAAAGAGATCCTAGAAAAGGATCGACTATCCAAACGCTGATCCCAGCAGTCAAGGACGTGGAGTAGCAGGATCGACCACAGAGGTGCAGGTCTGAATCTCACACACCGGCACATTGGGGTTGGATGAAAGCTGCTCTAAGATCGGGGGCTCAAAGTTGTTGTAAGCAATGCAAGCTTTCTTAGCATTCGCCACAGCCGTCTCGGAGAAGGTAGGGACTTCGAAAATGAGAATCCCTTTCGCCTGGTAGTCATAGCCTGATTGTAAACCATGCTGAAACCTGGAAGAAAATATGGCTATATTCAAAACATCTCGAACTTGGTAGGTCTCACGGCAAGACTTGGCTCGCTCATATACCCGTTTGAAACCATCTACCACGAGCCACACCCGATCAGCCCTCAAACCATCACACTCCTGCCCTATTTCATCACGCTCCTGCTTCAATGCGTCTCGCTCTCGCTTCAACTCATTACATTCTTGACGGAAATCTTCGATTACCTGGTCCTTGTGAGCATGGATCTCTTCCACAGCATCCTTCAAACTCTCATGCTCCGCTCGTTCCCGTTTCAGCTCTACATCAACCTGTCACCCAATCCAGCACAAATAAGTCCACACAAAAAAACAAGAGGAAAGGCAATCTATCCTCAAAGGGGACACTCACCTCTTGGAACTTCTCATGACCGGCTCGGGCTTCGGCATATTGAGCCTCTAAAATGGCAACCTGCTTTCGATAGGCGACAAGGTCTTTCATCAGAGAGGCAACCTCATCTTGGGATTTCTTCAAATCGGTTGCAAAGCCGGATGCCTCAAGAACCTTTTCCTCTGTCAAGACAATTTGTTGCCGGAGACTATGAATCTTTTGCTGATCTTTTTCAACCAATTGCTCCAAAGAAGCAATCTTTCCCAACATCTGCTGCATAATCTAATCTGCATCAATCACGGCCTGCCGGGTGGCTGCCCCCAGGGCCAGGGTGCGATAAAGATGGGTCCCAAATTCACTCACAAGGTTGGTTTTACTCATAGCTTGGATATGAGAGTAATCCACAAGAGGAATGACCCCACTCAAAAAGCTGTGAGCTTGCTGAGGGGTGAACACGGAGAAGCGGGCATCCAAGTGCCATTTGGGGACAAACGCCACATAATCAGAGGATGGATCATTTTCAGAAAAAGGCTGACCGGGAGGTGTCAAAGCAGCACCTTCAGGGCGTTTGCCCTTAGGGTCAGAATGGTCGGTCCCCGAATCATGACCTTTAGGCTTCCCGACAGGAGCAGTCACTTGGAATGCAAAATCATCATCGAAATCCACGACTTTAGCAGACGACAAATTCACCGGGCAAGAAGAAGACGATTGACCCAAGCAAAGCCTTTTGGAGCTTCTCAAACGGTTCTTCATAGAAGCATCAAACATATCGGCCAATGTTTCCTTTCGCTTAGGGGTATCCTCAACACCTGAAAGCATGTTGAGGTTGGAACGATCCAAAGGAGCCGACCCTGTCTTGGAACTGGTTACGGGCACCATGGGAGGGCGAACGAACTCAACGGCTTTCAAATCTCCTTTCAGTAAAGCTTCTTTCAAACTCATCTCTGCAAAAAGAAAGACTATGTCAATAATTTTAAAACAAACAACGACGGAGAAAATAAGAAGAAGTGACAGAAGACTAAAAGACCTCGGCCGTCCTCAAGGATGGCCGGTCGAGTAGAAGGATCCGGCCATAACTGACTTATCCCGGCCATATACAACAGCGGTTCGGGGTAAGTCGTGGCTTCTGTCGGATTGCTCACAAGTAAGTCGTGCAGATCATCCTGGTTCGTGGGGAGGGTGAGGAGCTATGTCACGAATGATCGAATCCGTGCAACGCCGGCTATGAAGCCTGGGAGCAAATTTGGGGGAAACAAAGAAAAAGTTGTCTTTCCATTCTTTTGGACTGAATCCGGTGGGCATTTTCAAGCAACAAGAGGGTTGTTTATTTATCGAACGACGTTCGAAAGTGAACCAATCGCCGTCCACTTTACTACGGTAAAATCGGCGAAACAAGGGGGCTATAGCGAACCCTCCCATAGCCCGACAGGCCAACTCAAAATGAGTCACCCGTAGGAAGCCCAGCGGGTGAACTTAGGAAAAGCCTAACTTGTGATGCTTTAACAAGTTGGTATGAAAATCAGTGAGAGGGTAACAGATGTTGGCGCTTTCTAAGTTCTTCGTGTACAATGTGATAAGGTTAGGGCGGCAGATGCCGTCTCATGAGGTTCCGGCAAAACAGGCGACAACGACAAAGGGATACGATAACGAGAGCATAGAGTAAGCATCCTTTCTTTAGTAAGAATGGAGGTGGTCGAAGTTAAACCCTCACGGCTCATGATATCGAAGAAGAAGATCGAAAACAAGTAACGAACACTAACCTGACTGAAGGGGTGGATGGATGAAGAGTCGATCGGAAAGTGGAGGGTCACCAGAAATGTTATGGAAGAAAGAAAAGAGAGAGAGGTAGGTAAAAATAATAAAGGTGATGGGATGTAAAGCCTATGTTCTAGTGAGGCTTGGGAAGATGTGTAAATTCAATATTAACCACACACGTTACCGCCTCCACTATGGGCTATAGTTGGGCCCCAAAAACAATAAAATCCAAGGAGATGGAAAAGGGACTGGACTAGCAAAGAAGCCCAAGCAACCCTCTGCTGTTCTGGACTAAGAAACGCATGAAAATAAGGAGGTGAGACTTGAAACAAGTCTATTACCATTGTCATAAATAACAACGACAATAGACTGGGGGACTTGAAAACACTAGGCCCAAATTACCTAAGAAGCCCAAGAAAGCCAAATCCCACTAGCAGCCCAAGTACACCAGACAGAGTCCGGATGGACCTGTCCTTGTTGATCTGAACATCACAGGAGTGATAGTGACATAATCTTGGAGGGAAAAGAGCGTCCAACGGATAATAGCAAGTCTCTGTTTGAGTCAGAGGGACCAGCGGGTAATAGGAAGCACCCAAGAGATAACGGTCCATAGGGAAGATTCCCCTAGGACATTATATATGTATGTATGCATCTTTGTAAAGGGGACATGAAAAATAATAATACAACTCTTTTCTCATTCCATATTGCTCACTGCCATCTCACTAATCTTTAACATAAGCAAACCTCACATAATCATTCATATGTAACACACACAATCACTGGCGATTCACTTGAGGTTTCTACACATCACGTTAAAAATATATAGGGATACATTAACTTAGAGAACAAGAAAACTAAATGTACTCGATTAAAAGAGAACAATGGCTATCCGACAAGCCTCCTTTGTCTTTGATCTCCACTAAGCCCAATAATCGGTCATCTTCTCTTCATTAAACCAAACCCAAACCCGAGAACGGGCCTCCACAAACCCAATAGTATGAACAAACTTATACCTTAATTTGTGGCATTTATGATGATATTTTCTTATTTGTGGCATTTATGATGTTTATACTCTTAAGGTTAATTCAAAGGCAAATTTTTTTATGCACCAAACATCCGTCAGAACAGTTAAATTTAATGTGCTTGTGAGTTTTCTTAAAATGATTTGTTTCGAGGATTGAGTCGTTTTGGGAATAAATTTGTACATATTTGTTTAATTTGCACAAATTTAGGGGAGAAAGATCAAAAAGTCCAAAATAGATACAACTACAACATGTGTTTTTATATGTATAAATTTCAAATCACGTACTTAGTAAAAAATATATATGTGGGGTCTCATCTCTCAACTATATTTTCATTTGGAAAACGCATACAGAAGTTAGTGTTAATTTCAAATCCTCATAGATTTCATAAAAATATAATGTTAATCACTCAAAGTGAAGTTGAGTATAGATAGATTAGTGTCAAATACAATACAGTGTTCGATTAACACACGATCATACCTCGATTCCAAATGCTATAATGAATGGATAAACGCCTGATATGAAACGGTGTTTGTTTTCTAATGAGTGGAAACAATGTCTTAGAAGTAGAACGATCCCAAGGCTTGTTTCATTATCCACCATATTTGCATAGCCTCGCCTAAAAACATACAATTCAGAGAGTTTAACGTAAAGCTAGCTAGGTGAATACATACGTTGTAGTTCATTTACCATATGTAAATACATTTAAAAAATTCAACAAAAAGAATTTACAATACTGGATATTAATGTATCGACAACGGGTTACTTCCAAGACCCAACGAATTAGTATGCTACCATGTGTCTTCATGTCAATTTGTATATATTTAGTCATTGCAAACCTTTTGATCATCGGTCTCAGCGATGATTATCTTAGTGGTTCTCGTTCATTCATCTTTTGCGAGTCAAGGCAAAATCTGTCTCGACATATCCAATCAATATAAGGCACTCATCATATCGCCTTTAATTTGTTGTTTCGATCATCCCATTCGGAGTCCCATATGTGTTAGCCGATTAGAACAATGGACGTACCTTTGGTTTGTTTTTCAGCATGGTCTCGGCAAACATAAAAGCTAATCTTTGTTTACAGTTCTTATGATCAGATCGTTCTCTATATATGACTCCGTTTAGAACCAGTAGACCATCATCTTCTGAGGTGTTAATCGGCCAACTCCAGGTACTCATTGTGTGGCCGGTTTCCATTTCTTGGCTCAGTAGCATGATTAGAGACCAACCTCGATCAATTCTGGGTTAGTGCGCTAATGTTGCATGTCAACTCTCTCATTATTTTCATGATGTGTTATCGGCGGTAGGGTTCGGCTCTATTGATAAAAACAACAAGCAACATATATCATTCTCCCGTTTTTGATGATTTAAACCCTTCCTTGCAACATCAACTATTTTTCAAACAATATAACTAACCATAGAAGCAATTTGGTCAACTTCATTTGATATGCTTTTAAGTGACTTCAATTCATAATATTGTCTCATCTTTTAACTTTTATGCGTGCAAAGGTTACTAATGAGTTGCACAACCACCAACTGATATATTTACCAAGCTAACACTATCAAACAACTTGACACACTAATTTTAAACCATCCTTGGTGATTATAGGCCATTATTGAGTTTCACAACAAGAAGTTACCTTATTTGGCGGATATAGTAATTCATTAATAATTCCTTTTTTTTTTAATAGCTAAACATTATACATTATGGGGATTGAACTCTTAACCTTCAATTTTACACCCAAACCACCTTCCTACCCCATCAAAGTGGGAATACCAATTCATTAATAATTCTTGAATAATAGTTTAGTATATTATTACTATTTCAATATATATATGAAGTGTCAAGAGCGGATCTACAGTGTAAGTAGGGGGGTTCACGGACCCCCTGAGTTTCGAAACAATAGTGTAACGTCATATAGAAAAAATAGATGAATTTCTTACTATAATAAGCAAGCAGTGTAGTGGATACGGTAGGGTTCTAATAAACAGAAAGTCCCAGGTTCGACTCCTTTCAAAAATATCCTTGTTTCAACTATTTTCTTGAAACTTATTTCTTTAGCAGTTCATCAGTTTTCAAAAATATCTTCAACTATTTTCTTGAAAAAATTTTCGGTAGCAGTTCATCCTCTCCTGTGCACGGAGATTTTACTTGTTCTTCCTGGTTCTCATGGATGTTATATATAAACACAGTAAGTGCAATTGTGTAACATTTTAACGTGTGCATTTTTTTTTCTCAGTTATCGGTGTTTTGGGTAACACTTAACACCAAGTAATCAAGAATGATGCATTGTTGTTAAGTTGAACTGCACATGTTTAATAAGATTAATTTTATCAGGGGATAATATCAAATAATCTTATATCAGTATTATAATGTATGTGTGTGGTTGGGGGGGGGGGGGGGGGGGTGTTGTAGGAAGTAATTTAATGGAAAGACGTCTACAAAGTTCTGTTACAGGTGAGTTCTTTTCAAATTGCTTGATGGTAATCCATTTTGTTAAAATGTTTGGTATGTCATTTA
This sequence comes from Bidens hawaiensis, assembly GCF_021521415.1. Classification (NCBI taxonomy): domain Eukaryota; kingdom Viridiplantae; phylum Streptophyta; class Magnoliopsida; order Asterales; family Asteraceae; genus Bidens; species Bidens hawaiensis. The sequence continues at coordinate 311,456 of NW_027491051.1, read as the reverse complement.
TGTAGAAATCTGAAGACGGTGAGTTAGTTAGATTGATGACTATATGTTTGACTGCTTGGCATCTGTCTATTTTTTTGTTAAATTTCATATACTTGTGATTGCTGTAGAAATATGATAATGAAGAAGAAATAAGTCTAGGAATGTTTTCTGCATAAAGTTAATTAGTTAATCACTGTTATCCAGAACTTATACATTTGTATATTTGGATTATGGATTTAAAAGTTTTTTGCTAATATATAAAATTTTATTGTTTTTGCGTTGATGTTTTTGTACCGCATAGGCTGTCTATGTAATGTAGTTTTATGTGTGTTTAGAGCAGGGAAAGGGATGGTTTAATTATATCGTATGTATCTAATGTTCCTCGTATATTATAATTAAAACATTAACCTTTTCGCATTATGGTTTTAGTTTTGCAGCGCAATTTTCATTGGTGCTTTGGAAGTAGAAGTTGATCACCCTTTAACTCCACGACTCCACATAGGGTCCAACGTGCTTGTTTGGTATGTAAACAAAAAGTATATGTTTGTAAAAGGCCCTGGATTTTAGCTCTTTTTAGAACCCTAGAATGGTTGAGTAGCTCTTGCATGACTCGAAAAGTTTTGTATCCTTTCCTATGAAATTAGAACATCTAAAAATAATGAACCACTTAGAAAAAATTCCTTAATTCATCACTGGAATTGTATACATATATCATTCAAGTGTCTTGCATATGATTTAATTACTACCAAGAGTATCATATATGATATTACCTTATTGTTCATTTATTATTATTGTTTTAACAAATACACACGTCCATCTATCTCTACTCTAACCACTAAATTACTCCAAGAAATAATTTATTCTCATGCCAGGGTACGAACTCTAGCCTTTACTCTTAAAGACAAGAGCATTTACCACCCAGCCAAGATTAATACCTTATTGTCTATCTAAACCATGTCTTTTCATGGACTCATATAATAGCCTTTAATTCAGATACATGCATTTACATGAATTTAATAAAAACATTTCGGCAGCATATTTGTTTCTAATTAGCTTTGTTGCACTTTATTTGTAGCTGTTATAATGGACTATTTTGACATACTTAAAATCCAAATTAGCTTCTCATGCTCAACCCAAAAAGAATTTATATGTGTTTCTTAAAAATAGGACAACAACTAATCAACAATTATTTGCCAACCAGTTTTATTCCTTAGTAAATTTCAACTTCAAAACATATTTACGTAAACCTTAGACAAGTGAATCAAGAACACCAAACACGATATTGCACAAAACGTTTATGCGACTCTTTTTATTAATAAAGAACAAGAACAAAATACTTTCTACTACCTTTCTACTCTACTAGAAATAAACATTATGATGGGTTTTTATAACACCCACAATTCTAATCTTACTCAAACTAGAAAACATATTCATATTAGACTTCTAATTTATTTAATAATAAATAAAATATAACTATGACATCAAGTTATTCAACTTGGTCCCCAAACTTTAGATCTCCATTAAACCGCCCCTTGAGATCTTCCGTACCACCCTTATACTTTTCGTATTAATCATTCGAGTCCTTCAAGTTGGGATTGCTCCAAGTTTTACACTCCCTCTCAATACCAACTTCCATTGTTCCTCCAAGATCCTTCACACCTTGTAACGCTCGCACCTCATTGAGCTTAATTCTTGGATTCAACTTCATAACACTATTCGTAGGATTATTTTTCCTTGTGACAACTGAGCTAGTTTCAAGATTACCACTGTTTAAAACTGCATCACCTGATTTCAGATAGGAAACGACTTTTTCTTTCTCAACTTCATGACCAACTATCATGGCACTTAAAGCAATTATTCCATCCTTACTCGATGCATGCTCCCTCTCGAACTTAACTCCTTTATTCGTTCGTTCGTTTTTGATCACCCGAACTTTGCATGAACCTCATGTAAACTCCAACGTTAACTTTGTTGGTTTGTTGAACTTCAATGTTTTCTATACCATCATGACAACTCGTAACATGAGATGGAGCTACCTCCTCGTGTACTTCTTTAAACACGGTTTCTCTCTCGTCTTGTTCGGTTACCGTCACGGTTACGTCTTGATCAACCATACTTTCGTCTTCCACCATAATTTCCTCATCATCTATATTGAAAAGTACAATAGATGATTCCATGGTTACCTTTAACTTATTCGACTCTTGCACTGAATCCTGACTTGTCCACCAACAGGAGCCTTCTTCAAACCATTCATCTACAAGGTTCGGCTTGAATTCGGTGTCAACTGTGTATTGTTCTTAAACCTCAGCCATATTAACCTCCACATCCCACGGTTCTTCTTCTTTAACCAAAGCTGCATTACCTTCCTCCCTAAGCTCTCGACAGTACCTTGCCACATGTCCTTTTTGTCTACAGTCATGGCACCTAAACGGAAATTGCTTTTGTTGGTTCCTTGATTCCTTGTCTCGGTTCTCTTTGTTCGATGAATCTTCTTCAGAGTTTTCAACTCGACATTTTTTGTTCCATTCTTTCTTCTTCGGTCGTTCACGTTTTTCGTTCTCCCAGTACTTACTCTTGCCTTTCTCGCCATAATGGTTCTTATTTTTGTAGAACCGATGCTTCTCCTTCATTCTGACATACAAGGCTTTGCTCTCAGTTTTAATTGACACCCCAGCTAACTGTTTTGCTAAGGCTTCTTATCCGGCAAGAATATTCTCGAACTCGGTTATACTCAGTTGGGTCGCCCAACCTTTAATAGCGGTAACGAAGCTACGATACTCCGGCCTTAAACCGTGGATGAGCATCCGCTTCATACGAGCATCGCTAACCCAAGATTGTGGACCGAGTTCTCCAATCTCTCGAAACAAGTTCTTTACCTTGCGAAAATATTGTGCGATAGGACGATCGCCTTGGGAAACCGTCATCAACTCGCCTTCGACTAGTTGCAATTGAGCATCGTTCTTCTTCGTAAATAAGGTCTCTAGCATATCCCACACTTGCTTTGGGTATTCGAGATCTTGAATGTGATCAAGAACATCATCATCCATCGTTGTCTTGATAATAAACATTGCCCGACCCGCTTTTACTTGCCACTTCCAGATACTACCGTTAATATCGTTCGCGGGTTGTCTCGTCTCGGTACCGTTCGTTACCTGCCAAAGATCTTGACCTTGAAGATACGACTTGATGCATGTCGACCATTGTTTGTAGTTGCTCTGGTTCAATTTCTTGATTCCTCCTACAACTTGTAATTCTGCCATTATTTCGCCTAAATTGTTGGAAGTAATTTCGGACTCTAAGTCAAAAGTCGGTGAACTTGAGGGACTAATGTGACACCCGGTAATTTTCCATATTCTTTAATCTTTATAATTGATCAAAATTAAGGGTCATTTATATAATTTATATGAGGTATAAACCATAGTATACTTGAAATGTGGACGAGAACAGTCGTTAATGCCTATAGGATTGTATAAAGTGCCGATGAGAACGGCTATATGATGAAGATAGCCCAGTAATAGTTTAGAGGTGACAAATATATCAAGCTAAATATATATCTATGATCCAATATAAGGGGTAATGGTAAGACCATGCCCAGTAATGTCCTAATTCCCTAATTTGGACCAAAACGCCATAAACGTTTAAATAATAGAATATAGTCGCTGAACCGGCCAAATCAATGATACATTATACAGTGAGACGACCAAGATATGAAACTATGAAGGAATTAAAGGTATACTAGTCAAAATAATATGGAGTTAATAATTTAAACAATCCATGAAAGATTACAATATGGAGCACTATTTAACCGAATATAACTCCGGGCTAAATTTAAATATACATCATACCGGGAACCGAAATAAATACCGGGTTCCATACCATCTATAATACTTTATAGGTGACCAAATAAATTAAGAGAAGCTCATAATACCCAAGTCCAATATAAATTCCATAACTTGTTTACTCGATGATCAACTCGTCCTAACGACTATCCACTTAAGACCCGAACCAAGATTGAACTTAGCACTACATTTGGACAACCAATATATTTATTAAATGACCATAATACCTTCCCTTTGCAGCCCAAAGCCGAACCCCAACCTCTTCCCATTCAGTTTTAATGTACAAGGAACAAACACCACATTAAATCTTATAAACCATTATCCATGCATCCATATGTATCATGATCATGTATCATCATCATCTTCAACATCATAATTGTGAATGTACTACATGATCAAGCAAAAATCTTCCTAACCATTCCCTATGGCCTCCTCCCCCATTCCCTCAAATAAACAACAATAAACACCATACTTTGATCACTATTGCACTTGATTTGATAAGATTATAATCCCCCAAACCAAGGGATGTGTTCCCTTGGGTTTTCCTATAAATAAGACCAAGTACTTGGATGGAAAACACCACACACAAACTCAAGAAACATAGCTCCAAACCAACCTCTTCTTCTCTCGGCCGAAGGCAGCAGCAGAGCACCACCACAGCCGCCTCTTTGCAACCCGTTTTCTCTATAATGCTGCTCTGAACATCTTGAACCCTATATATCGTTGGAAAGCTAGAAGAAATCATTAAACCGTGGTAGAAAGCCTTGAACGGATCTCTGCCCGGAAGACTCGGTAAGAAGCTTTGACCCTTCAAAGGTCACTACTGGAAACTGCATTTTCCAGCAGTACCCCCCCTCTCTTCTTTTGTTCATATCTCACAAACCACTTGGTATTTTTGGGTGATTCTTGTTTAGGAATCCAAGGAAACTCGCAAGGATCACGAACCACCTTTTTAACATCCATTTCCGGCTTCATTTCAGCATTAGGTAAGCCGAAAACTCGAGTTGTAACAGTTTATGGTGGCTGGAAAAACACAGATTCTGTCCAGCCACGGTCTCATCATTTTACTTGACCATAATCCACCTATTTCATGTTATTTGAACATATTGTAGACTCTTAACATTGTGGTTAACGTCAAGGAACTTGGATCTCGTCTTAAATCGCTCAAAAACCGACATTCCCAAGGTACTAATGCCATATAATGTTTAGTAGAAAAACATGGACTAAGCCTAAGATACATATACATAATGAGGTGATTAGACATAAACATAAACTTGAAGTGTGTTGAAATGACATATAATTAAGGATAAATCATGTTAAGTAAAAGATATAAAGGATTTAAAGGGTGTTTAAGGAAGGTTAAGGTTAATAGAACACCTAGTTAAGGTAAAAATGATCTTGAGTAGTAAAAACCACTTATAAATAAACAAGATGATATAAATGTAAAGATGGAATTTTGGTTATGTTAAACTTTAAAAAGGGTATAACTAACGTATTAAAAACCGTATCGGGTTTGTCATAAAAGTAAAAATAATAATAGTAATAATAATAATAATGATAAAATATGAGTACTAGTAATAAAGATAAAAGTATAAATAAAAGTGCACGTTAAACATAAGGTGCAATCCTTGCATCAAGTCTTGGAAATAAAAATAACGATGATTGTACGGGTAAAATACAAGGTACACGTATATTCCTATATACGCAAATGAAAATATAAATACCCATGTATAATGTTATAAAAACAAAGGATGTGATAACTATATGTTACGAAGACGAAAATACTAATAATACTTATCGTATACATGAGGAAATGATATATACAATTAATACACATATATTCCTATATATGTGCCATACGTATAAATATAAAATACGGGTTTTTGTGATGGACATTGCGAGTAACTGGAAGGGTGGAGGTGCCGGTAGTCGGGACGTCCTGTCTAGGCTGGTAACTGAATATATCATAGATGGGCCCGTTACCTACCTGGGGACTAACGATGAGAGCTCCAAAACCTATTAGGCTAAAGCATGTCACGAACGTCTTGATTACCGACGAATAATTTGTATCGAGCATTCCCTAATGCTCGGAGGAAATATATATAAAGAGGATATAACGGAAATACATAACAAGTATAAGACGTTGTCTAACGTCCGTATCGCTAATGTATAAAAAGTATACATATATACCGTCACCTCATAAGTATGTATCAGGCTAAGTATTAATAGTTATATATTATGTACTGAAGTGCATACGTATACGATATAATACAGGAAACTCGCCAAGTATAACGGAACATTATTCCTCATTTAAGGTGAATCTCACAGCCCCTATTTTCACTATTTTCACTATGTTTTAAACTGTTTTCGGGGCGAGGGACACGTGTTTAAATATGTTTTATCATGGTGTATATCTTGATTTACAATGTGCGTTTACATGAGATATTTGGCGCGCTCATGGTACATAAAGTCCCCGGTATATATTGTAACCATAAACTATAGGCAACTATAGCCGAGGAACTCTACGGGTAGTACTACAGGTCTGACCAACCCACTCGTAAGTGGTCGCGCCACTTTATAAGACGGGTGCTTAGTTTTCCGATTTATTTATTCCCTCGTGGACTCGTGGGATGTTATGTGGGGCTTTATGGTGTATATATATAGTCAAGGAATGGTTACGAACTCATGTATTCACGTTACACTGCAAGTCATGGATACTGCATTCATGACGTTATGAGAATTATATTATAGAGCATTTTATCGAGTCACAAAACTTGTGAACTCACTCAGTTTATACTGATTAAATTATTTTACGTGTCTTTCAGGTATTTAGCTACGTGGAGAGGTCACGGTGTCTCACTACGGTTTTATGTTTAACTATGGAAATTTCATGTATGAGGATTTTATATTTTGGAGTTTTCACGGTTATATCTCCCTTCGGCAGGACATAACTGTGAAATCTCAATATGTTATATGTAAACCTTTTTATGGATATTTTTGTAAAACTTATATTATGAATGAAATCCTCATGTATTTTATCATATAGTTGTTGCTTAACCACGCTCTCAAAAACCTTTCATGAGTCGCACACCGGTTGTTTCCGCCTATGGACCGGGTGTGACAACTAATATTGACAAGCTGATCATAATTGGTTGTGTTTCCTAATTACGTTATGTTTCCTAATTGTATTATAATTATATTAGGTAATGTCTTTGATAGCAAGTTAGGTTAGTCCTTTATAAATGAATGCATGGTTAGACATTATAGAGTGTGGTGTGAGATGCAACCGAGTTAGGGTTCATCCAAGAGACACACACGAGATGTAACCGAGTTAGGGTTCATCTAGATGTAACCAAGTTAGGGTTCATCAAGAGTCAAACTGAGCTAGGGTTTGATAGATAGTTTGTAATCAGTTTTTGAGTAAGATTTTCTGATTAATATAAACGAGTGTTATTCGTTTAATTTGTGTGTTGATTATCGATACGGGACTTGATAAATAAACAAAACCGTAAAACTATTTTGCGTCTTCTGGTTGATCGAACTATGGTATGCAAAACCAGATTTATGATGGCGGCTTGCGGATATTTCACATGCAAAAGGAATTATCAAAGTTGCAATATTGACTTTTGAGAAGCAATTGATGATGGAGGCCGTATTATGTTTCCACACAATAAACACAAATATTAATATTTGTGGTGATGAACTTTTGCGTCTGACTCTCTCTTGAACGCCACGCACAAAATAAATAAATAATAAATAAAGGTAACTTTGCTTTTCTTTTGATTGAATGGGAACTGTCGTAGGTAAAAAATCAATCACAAACTTATCGATAATTTGAGATTAAATAAACGACCTTTGTTCGGTTTATGTTGGCTACGGCTGCCAACAATACGAACACCCTCGATCGGATTCTTCACTAGCTGCGGACAATACGAACACCCTTGATCAGATTCTTCACTGTGACGGACACCTTAACACCTTTGATTGGAACCTTAACTACGATCGGTTTCTTTGCCTCTTATTTCATTGATTGGAAACTACTACTTCAATCAAGACTTGCCGCCGGTCGGAAAAAACGAGTCTGGATCGTTAGGTTTTGATACCACTTGTTAAACTTTAGACAAGTGAATCAAGAATAAAACGTTTATACGATATTGCATAAAACGTTTATACGACTCTTTTCATTAATAAGAAACAAGAATAAAATACTTTCTACTACCTTTCTACTCTACTAGAAATAAACATTTTGATGAGTTTATATAACACCCACAATTATAATACTACTCAAACTAGAAAACATAATCATACTAGACTTTTAATTTATTTAATAATAAATAAAATATAACTATAACACCAATTTATTCAACTTGGTCCCCAAACTTTAGATCTCCACAAAACCGTCCCTTGAGATCTTCTATACCATCCTTATACTTTTCATATTAATCATTCGGGTCCTTCAAGTTAGGATTGCTGTAACATCCCCAAAATTTTGATCATAAGTTGACAACTTAAGAAAGTTGAGGGATAAAAAATAATCTCAAAGATAAATAATGAGAAAATATTAAATAAGGAAATATAAGAAAAATAAGGAAATAAAAATATTTCCTAAGTTAAGTTTACTTACATGAAGGAAACTCCATCCCACATGGAAGGATGCAAGAAAGTGGAAGCATTCCACTAAGGTATAAATAAAAAAGATGGAATTCATCCCACATGGAAAGTGGTAAAGAAATGGAAGCTCTTTATAAGGAAGGGATTTTCCATAGTAATATTCTTTTATGAATATCATGCACCAAGTAGTCCTAGCGGAGAGTGCGTAGCACCCGGCGCGAACACGCACACGCTCGGGCTCGGGCGAGGACGATGGCGATGACGAAGGGCGTTGGGCGCAATGTGGCGCTTTGATGGCGCACTTCGCACGCTCGCATCGCCAAGAGCCGCCTTAGTATTTTTGGACAACGAGAATTAGACCAGAGATGACAAGCTACAAAAGATAAAGGATTGAAAATGAAAAATAATATTCAAGGACCCATCGCGCTACACGATGAGTCCAAGAAGACGGCCATCGCGTACCGCGATGGACCGTGATGACTCACAGACACGTGTCACATCCGGGTGACACGTGGCAGCGTACCAGGACACGTGTCAGGCCACGTGGTGACGTCTGACATTATGCGTTATCGCGATACGCGATGACCATGAAGAAGGGGCCCATCGCGTACCGCGATGGGATCCAAAATTGGCTATAAATAGGATGGGCTACGGCTTATTTGCAGCACACCTCTCCACACTCTCTCTAGAATTACACTCTCTCTACCTCGGTTTACGTGCCGAACATAGTTTTGCGTGCCACCGACCCGACAATCATTACATCGCAATCCGTGTCAAATACCCGATGTTTTCTCGGAGTGCGTGCCACTTAAGAAACCCGACATTTCGTCTCGAAGTACGTGCACAACACGGCGACCAAACATGTACCTCGATTGACGTGCCAAGGAAGGTTGATTAAGAACGCCTCGATAGACGTGCATAGAGTAGAAGTGCTAGCCGTATAAACTTAGGAACATCTAACTCCGAATACCCGTGCGAGGTAAGGGGTGCTGCCTAAGTTATTATTTTATTATTATAAATGGCTTAGACCATAGTCGAAATTATAGCCGAACCTTGATTACGATTAAAAATAATATAACTTTTATTATGCAAAGGTTATAGTTAAAATAATATTTCTTTATGACTAAGAAATATAATATTCATATAGAAAATATGAAGTTAATGTTTCTTCTTGAAGAAGAAACATAGTATATAAATCATAAACAATCAAAGGGACTAAAGGTCCAAATGTTTTGAATAAACAAATGTTTTAATCAAGGTTAAAGCTATGCAAAACGGACTAAAGGTCTGAAGCTAGATCGATGATCTAGTTATTTATAAAAAGGTTATTCTCGTACTATAGGTCCGATGTAACAAAACAAGAAGAAGGAATCAGAAAACAGGAATCAGTAACAGAAACTGATTATAAACAGAAAAGGTGAATATGCCCCAAACCTTTTATAACGAGTCTGAATGTTTGCATAGGATTTACGGATCCTTAAAACTTTGTGTACAATAATAAGAAACGGACACTCTGATTAAGAGTATATATGTGTCTGGATCCAAACATACATGGTGACTCGGCATTTCCCCAAGGCCATGCATATCATCAACATGCCTCTGAAAGTCTACGGGACTGTTCAGAGAAATGATATTGTGTATATAATTAATTGTACATGGTACTTAGGGTAATTTGATCCCAATTTATTTGGGTGCCTAATGAGTAGTCACAAAGGTATTATTGTTGGTTTCACAAAGGTATTGAAAAGAGATTTTAGAGTCAGCGTTATTCACCAGCTTTGTGCTGACGTATTCCCCCCCCCCCCATGTTACAGGGAATTAAGAAATGTTAGAAATTACAAGCAAGAAGAAATAGAGGATTGGAGTTATAGTCATTAGATGCTATCTGATGGCTCAGATATTTTATTTGAAAATATTACAAAGAGTTATGTTTTATAAAGAAACGTATTTGAAATATCAAACGGGTATTTTGACCCGAGAGTTTAATAAGATTTCAATATAATATGATTTTATTAAAGACTTCCGCTGAAATAAAACCCGCAACTCTGATGTATTTACAAAACAGGTACCAACTATTGGTCACACACCTAGGCCCTAAAGTGGGGTGTGACAATTGCTCCAAGTTTTACACTTTTCACATCCAATTATCATTTTTATATCTCAAAACAAATCATTCTAATCATGTTTAGAGACATTGGGAGCAAATTATACTCTACTAACACAATAATAGCCAATTCACTAAACTATAGTAAACACATGTATTCTAATGTGTTTGTTTCTAGACATGCAGAAACTGTAAGTAAAAGATCGAGTTTTTATCGATTAAGACAAGTAGGAACCATATTGTTGAGCCCAAATATCCGTGGTCAAAACACATAAAGTTATTACCACCAATCAACATATAGTTATTGAACATAGACAAGTAGTTGTTGAAGGACATGACGTAACACAAGTTGTTTTCAAATCTCATAAACCACGTGAAGCTAGAAAAATATTGATTTATGGAGTATATTTGGGATTTTTTTTATTTAGGTAATTTGAAAAAAAATATAGTGGTTTTAAGTAATTCTTTATCTGAGATATCGGATTATAAATACACGCTGTAACAACTCGAGTTTTTCGTTTAATTTATCAATGTCTAATACCCGATCCGTTTTCGTTTTTGAGTACATTAATCAATAAAATATTATATTATTTAAATATAATATATTAGTATTCATATAACTTTGAATTATATACGTTTTTCACCCTTAACTCTAGTTCTAACTCATTTTTGTATCCACACCAAAAGCGCAGGGACTAAGTTGCAAAATATGATTAAATAATATATTATTCTAATCCAAAACTCAAACTCACAATCAATACCCATTTTTGAACCAAACCCGTCATATATATATATATATATATATATGTATATATATATGTATATATATATATATGGGTAGGTTAAAATAAAAAAAGATAGTTTTCTAGGAATAGTAAGAATAGATCTAGGCTAGGGGTGTTCAGAAAATCCGAAATCCGAAAAAAACCGAAATCCGAACCGAAACCCAAATAAACCAATCTGAATTCTTATTCGGATATTCGGATCGGATCAATCCGAATATCCGAATAAGTAATTCGGATTCGGATCAGATTCGGATATGGAATTTTAAAAAATTCGGATTGTTCGGATTATTCGGATATCCTATTAATCTGAATAAAAAACATGTTTTTATTGGTATTTTCCGGTTTGGTATATATTTTAGACTATTATTTGAAGTTTAAAATTTAAATTTATGTTAAGAGTAATTCGTATTTTCCGGTTTGTATGTTTATTGTGGTTCTAAACTATTAAATGTTAGGAACAAAAAAATAGAAAAAAAATTTAGCTTTATTTCGGATTATTCGGATAATTTCGGATTATTCGGATATTATCCGAATCCGATCCGAATTGAATTCGGATAGATTCGGATCGAATAGGAATATTCCTAATTTGGATCGGATCGGATTTCGGATAGGGTCTAAAAATTTTCAAATCCGAATAACCCGACCTGAATAACCCGAATAATCCGTTATCCAATCCGATGAACACCCCTAATCTAGGCCATTGGATTTAAGATCTAGTGGTTGAGATTGTTAGTTTCCAAAATGTCCAATTGTTTCTTAGGATCTAGGATTTATGCTACATAGTTTCCAAACTTTAAATTTTTTGCCATTCTTACCATTCTTAGAAAACTATTTCTTTTTATTTTAACATTTTTCATATATATATATATATATGTATACACACACACACACGTTTTACTTTTAAACAAAAGTATAATAAACGTGTTATAATGGTTAAATATATTTTCACCACTAATTATTGTTAAAATATTAAAAATAAACTACTTATTTATATTATAATTTATTACATATTATCATTTATTTTAAATGATTAATTGTTATTTGCAATAAATTTATTTAAACAATAATATCACATACACTATAATTAGTTAAACATTTATTATTATATTAGATCTCAACTCATATTTAATTATGTAAGTCCTTCGAAACGGATCTTTAAATGTGATATCAACGATCTCATTGTTATGCGAAAAATAACACGAGATGATTCAAGAGAAACAATTAAGCACGTAAAGAACACAGAAGAGATGCTTCAAAACACACGTATATTACATCGGGTGCTTAAGCACAAACTTACACAAACGATCTCGTTCAACAACGATTATAAATGGCCAACCCAACCCTAGATACAAAGCATGTATTTATAGGGACTACAACCTAGCCCAACAAAAGCCCAAAGCCCACCGAGATCACTAGGATCTCGGTTTACATACATGCCCAAAACGTAAAACTAACAAACCCAAAACCAAAGTACAAACCAAACTAATACAGACCTAACAATCTCCCCCTTGGTTTGTATCTTCGTCTTCAATCGTGCTCCAGAATTTTAGCATCTGCTTCTCTATATCCTCCAAACCACAAGCCCGTTCTTATAATCGATCCTACCATCCATGTAAACTCTTTAGCTGCAGTCTCAAATAGTGGTTCAACCATGATTTGAAAGTTACTAAGAGTCTTGATGACTCGTTCATGGAATTTTAGTAAATCACGAGGCTCGACGATCCGAAACTGACCCTTGCGTAGACGAATAACAACTGTGGCAGTCTCACTGTCGTACGTCCAGAACTTCATTTTATCAAGTGAACCTTCTGGAATAGAAGTTAACAGAGGAATGTGAGTTGCTTTGTTGGTTGCAGGCCACATCACATTGACCAACGTCTTCCCGGTCTTTGGATCTTGAACTCCCTTTGCCTTTTTCAAAAATGATTCAGCAGTAGACATATTCAGAAATCTTTGATCGACCTGTTTCCTCAAGAAGTTCCACACATTTGTAGCCCTCTTGTCATGGTTGGGATTGTGGAACGGAGCATTAATAAGATCAGTGAGATCTACCCGTGTCCAGGATCCAAAATCCCTCATTTTCTTGTAGTACTCGGTATTCCTAGATCTTCGTTACACCCACCACATATTCTTGTCAACATCGAATCCCCAAGACATGACACACGGGTGATCACCGTACTTATCTGAGAAACCCTTCTTGAATTCAACAATAAACTTATCTGGGTGATCGGAAGATTCAACGTTCTGGTTGGAATTCTTCATAATAAGTATCTTCTTTTGAAGTCTGTCAGATTGTTTGACTGTTCTTGAAGGTGCAGAAAGATACTGTTCCAGTGGTTCAGATGCATCCATATTTGAAGTCGTACGCCCATTGGAACTGCCACCTTGATCATCAACATGTGTCTTTGAAGCAATGTCTTCACCGCATTTGAATTCGTCTCCAAACTTCTGAATAAGCTTTTGTTGAAGGTCCAGATACATAGCAGTGAGGCCACCCATGTTAAATTGAAGCTCTTTTATCTTCAAATCTTTATCTGTGTTGCTAGCTTCAAGCTCTTGAATGCGCACATCCTTCACAACATAGTCTTGTTTGAGTTCAAAGACTCGTCATTTTAAGGCCTGTACATCCACAGGTTCAGCGTCAAATGTAATTCCCTTGCCCTTATCTGCATAAAATTATCTTGCATGGCAAGAATGTGAGAAATCTTCTCAGTTGCGATTGAGCTTGACTAACCAATCGGATTAGATGATCCCGATGGCTCGTCAGTGAATGGAATATCAGCCTCAAAATCAAACTCATGTGCAATATCATCAAAAATATTTTCTTGAGTTTGAGGTTTAGCTGAGGGTGGACTTGTATCAACATGAGTCTTAGCAGGTTCCGACTCATGTTCTGGTAGTTGGATTGTCGGTGTATTTTCAGTAACCAACACACCAGGTCTTGGATCTTTTTTACTTCGCTTTCGTGGAATAAGATCGGTGGCTGGTTCTTTAGGAATCTCTTCATATTGTGTTACAGTGACTGATTGAGGAGTTTTCAATACAGTCGACTGGAGCTGATCTTTAAACTTCTCAAATTCTGCTAGTTGATCAGCAATAGGTACACTTTCTTATTCCTGGTGTTCTATCTCCATGTGTTGTACTGGAGAACTTTCTGGCTCATCATCGTCTGAAATGGTTTCAAACGCAGCAGGGAACCTCCGAGCAGGTGTCACATTTTATTCATTTACCTGTTAACAAGTAGAGGTCACTAGATAACGTGAAATATGAGAGCTTATAAGTCTTAGTTAACACAAAAGATCAAGGGATTTCGGTCAGGAGAGAGACTGAGAGTATGAGATTTGAAAAAGTAAGGCCAATAATGCAGACCAAATATCTTTTATATCAAAATATATCAAGATGGGACGAAAACCTTGATGGGCCGAGAACTGAAAGAAACCAGGCCCAAGTTACATTGTTCAAACCAATTGATTATGGGTCACATGGGTTGTAAGCACATTTAAACCCAATACTGCATGATCCATGGTTTAAAAAAAATTCCTTATCGCATCCGTTTCGATGAGAGTAATTAAGAAGTAAAAATAAAATGAAATAAAAAAGTAAAAACAACAAATAAAACAAATTTAATCACTTGGTCTTTTTGTAATTTAGCAAAATTTTTGGATCAAATTTCAGTTTTGATAAAAATGCAACCTCTGAAGAAAAGATGCGAACATGGAATCATATTAATTAAGATGCTTTCACAAAGATTCATATTCAACGTTATTATTACATAAAGAGACATGTTGATAGCAGGTATAATAGACTTAGCATGATTTTCATTGCATCAGTGATACGAGTTAGGTTCAATTTGGCATAAATCTTAGATGGACATCACTTATGGACTTGTGATGCCTCCTATCTCTTCTTAAAGTGTATTTGGCTTTCCATAGATCATCCCAATTTGACTCCAACCCCCCTAGTGCTTGATCAGAAAGGCTTTTATAGATAATAAGAAAGATTTTAAGCTTTAAGGTTGAACGTTGGACACACAAGCCGTCCGGACTTACACGCCTTACATTCAGAGTGTTTATGACTTATTTGAATGCCCCACCCTTGTAGTTCTAGTTTGACCCTTTAAGCTTTAAAAAACGAGATTTTAACATTATATATATATATATATATATATATATATATATATATATATGAAACTCAATTTTTTTTGTGACAAATAACACAATATTAACTCACAATATTTTTGATGATCAAGATACCAACGGGGTCGTGTATGACTGGGTAATTACTTTTCTTCCTATCATTCGGAGAGATGTATATGGAGACATGAACATTTCTTCAAATGACCCTCCACGGTAAGTTTAGCATATTTAGTTTATATCACTTCAACTTTTACGTATCATGGAAAGCTACCATGCAAATCAATGAATGCTCTAGAGCCTTTTAAGCCTAGTAACTTCACCCGTTAGGCACACAAAATCAATTTTCCTATCATTTTCCAAATGTTGGATCAATTTTCATTTGAAAATGTTTTGAAGCTTCTAAAAAGCTGTTAACTGATTATATATTCATATCAGTTCCCAGAGAATTACAGAAGACAATTTAAAACTCAGTCGCCCTAGTCACTCTTAGTTTTCAGGTGAATGGCTAGCGCGTATGTCCACAAGTGGGTAACAGGACCAAACACATATATAAATACATATCCCTCGAACTTAGACCAACCAAAATAATTTTAAGCGAAAGAATTAAAACAAAACACATCACAATCGCCCCAGATGCTTATAGTCTTTAGGTGAATGGCTATATTATATGTCTACAGGTAGAAAACAAGACTAAACATATACAAGTATATGTCCTTCAAACTTGAGCAACCCACATCATTGTAAGCGAAAGTTAAAAAAACATTTTTTTTAATAATAAAATACACACACTCCTTTTGAATTTTTAGATTCTCCCCCTAAATTTGTGCAAATTTAGAAATATGTACAAATTTAACCTCAAAAAGACTCAATCATCGAAACGAAGCATATTAAGAAACCCCACAAGCACATTAAATCTAGCTGTTCCGACCAGTTTTGTAAATAAGTCCGCCACATTATTATCAGTGTGAACTTGCTCAAGATGAATCAATTTACGGTCGTAACGGCCACGAATAAAATGAATTTTAATATCGATGTGCTTGGTTTTTGAAACATTGAACCGGATTTTTAACAATGGCAATAGCATCATCATTATCATAAAAGATTGGGGTGTCAAGAAATTTCTAACCGTAATCCAGCAATTGATGTTGCATCGAGATTACTTGTGAGCAGCAAGCTGATGCCGCAACATATTCAGCCTCGGTAGTGGAGGGGGACACCGTTTGTTGTTTCTTGCACTGCCATGAAATGAGTCGATCGCCCAAGAATTGACAACCAACATACATTAATTTCCTGTCAATATCATCTCCACCATAATTGGTATTAGCAAAAGCATGTAAATCAAATTCTGAGTTTTTAGGATACCAAAGACCTAAACAAATATCTAAAAATACGTTTAACAGCAATTAAATGAGAGAGTTTAGGGTTAGCCTGGAAACGGTCGCATTGAAAAACGGCGAACTTGATGTTAGGGCGACTTGCGGGATTCATCATGGATCCGATCATTGATCGATAGTACGTTTGATCTACGGGATTCCCTTCAGGATCAGAAGACAGAAGATGTCTTTCCGCCATATGAGTTGCCGGGTTCTTAGAGTCTTGAAATTCAAACTTTGAAAGCATATCTTCAACATGCTTTCCTTGATGCAACAAGATCCCCGTCGAACTCTAACGAACCTGTAACCCCAGAATCGTCGTCATCTCCCCTAACAAAGTTATTTCAAATCTCTTCTTCATCACCTCTTCAAATTCAGAAACAATTCAGTACTTGTAGATCTGAAGATAATGTCATCCACATAAATCTAGACCAGAATCAGATCTTTCCCGACAGTTTTAAGGAACAAAGTTTGATCAATGGTTCCTATCTTGTAACCGTGCCCCAGAAGATGAGCAGGCAAGGTTGCATTCCACGCCCAAGGCGTTTGGTGAAGACCATACAGTTCTTTATCTAACTTGTAGATATGAGTTGGATTCTTTGAGTCAACAAACCCCGGTGGCTGATCCACATAAATCTCCTCCTTAACTTCTCCATACAAAATCGCGGTTTTGACATCCATCTGATAGACCGTAAATCCCATGTAGGAGGCATATGCCAAAAAAATCCGAATGGCCTCATGTCTAGCCACAGGAGCATACACTTCAGTGTAGTCTAAGCCTTCAACCTGAGGAAAACCATGAACGATGAGCCGAGCTTTATTTCGAACGATAACCCCCGTATCATCTTGCTTGTTGCGGAAAACCCATCTTGTATCTAACGCTTTCTTTCCAACTGATAGCTCGACCAATCTCCAAACTTTGAGCTTATCAAACTGATTTAATTCCTCATGCATAGCATCCACCCAGCTTGGTTCTTGAAGTTTCATATCCACTGACTTAGGCTCAATTTGAGAGATAAAACAGGAAAACAAACAACCGTTGATGTGTCCGATCTGACTTCTGGTGGACACGCTTGTTTCAAGAGGACCTACGACATTGTCAATTGGATGATCTCATTGAATTCTTGACGGAATTGATTGCCGGGAACAGAACAGATGGGGGTAGGTTTGATACATTTTCAAGGATTTCAGTGAGAGGGTTCTTATATCCAGATGTCTCCATACTGTGTGAGTACGAGGTACTGGCAATGTATTCATTAGGAATGACATATGGGAATAAGGTACTTCCGAAGATTTGACGAATCGGACTCTCCCCCACAACTGATGGAGTATTGACAAGATGTGTTTGTGAAGACACAGTTTCGGTAACCTTTTCTTGTTGATTGTCTGACGATGGCTGAGTGGTGTCCAGTGATTCCGAGGGTTTGATACCCAAAACTAGAGATACGTGAGAATGAGCAGGTAAGTCTTCTTCCTCATCAACAGAATTTGAAACACCGACACCCGAAATCTCTGTATCGACAACTGGAAACACATTAAAGGGCTTACATAGTTCATTATAATCAAACAGCCAGTCGGGACCAACACGAGCACCAGTCTCGTTCTCTTCCAGCTAACGCACATCATACGATTCCACTATCTTCTTAGTTGAGTTGTTGTAGACTCTGTAGGTTGTATGACCAGCATATCTTACAAAGAAACAATCAACAGCTTTTGCCCCAAACTTTGGAGTTGATTCAATATTCAGCAGAGTATATGGACAGCCAAACTCCCGAAAGTGAGCAACTGTGGGCTTATGACCATAGACAATCTCATATGGAGTCTTCATTTGAAATTTTTTGATCAACACTTGATTTTGAACATAACATGCCGTGTTAACAACCTCTGCCCAGAAGAACAATGGCAGCTTTTAATCACACAACATGGTTCTTGCTACCTCAATAAGAGTTCCGTTCCTCCGTTCATCAACACCATTTTGTTGTGGTGTCCGAGCTTAACTGTACTGTCGAACCCTTTTCGGCACATAAATAATTTAATGTAGAGTTCTTGAATTCCGTGCCATTATCACATCGAATACCCTTCAGCTTTAAGTTGAGCTGATTCTCCATAAGCACCACAGAGCATTTAATCAATTCTGCAGTTTCACTCTTATTTAACAAGAAAAACACCCAAGTAAAACATGAGTAATCATCAGTAATAACAAGACAATAAGAGCCGCGAGAAAGAATCAAAACATGAACGGGACCAAATAGGTCCATATGCAGCAACTGAAAGACTGATGAAATGGTATTAACCAGTTTTGGCTTATGAGATTTACGATTGTGTTTACCCAAAGCACAAGCCACGCATTTTTCAATTGTAACAAAACCTTCGACGGGTAAACCACACACCAAGTCGATTTTAGTAAGACGATTTAGATTTTTAATATTTGCATGACCAAGACGAAGATGCCAAAGCATGGCACTATGTTCTGACACTTTTGAAAACAAACATGTTATTTCATCAGAAACATTTTTTTTCATGTCGATCACATAGGCATTATCTTTTCTTTGTGATGTAACTAGAACCCAATCTTCTGGTATGATGATACCAGGTTTCAAAATTAAACACTCGTTGTTAGTAAAATGAGTTGAAAAACCTTTATCACAGATCTGCGAGAAGCTCAGCAAACTATGATTCAACTCAGGAACAAAATTTACATTCTCAAACTTTAGAAAACCGTTACTTACAGTACCCTTCTGCGTAATCTTCCCTTTCTCTCCTCCCGCAAAGGAAACATACCCACCGTTAAATATCTGAATGTCGTGTAGTTGGAAAATGTCTCCTGTCATGTGCCTGGAACAGCCACTATCAACATACCACGTCTGACGATATTCCTCCATAGCTATTCTTGCATGATGTGCGAGATCAGTTAGTGTTTGGCACCCAGTTCATAGTAACACTGGGTGAACCTGAGTCATCTATACTTGTCACGGGTTACCATGACATGTCTTCCCGGTTATCTAATATAGAATTTGATGGCTTGATCACCGGAGATTTAGGCAACCATTCATATCTAGTTTTTGAATATTTATTCTTGTTTGTATGAATGGATGGCTTAGTCTCCGGTTTGCGAGTGGGATACACAGATGACTTTGTCTTCTTAACTTGTTTCGGTCCCGAACCCAAGTTGGGTCTGGAGACCAAGCCATAGTTACTACCACCTTTCCGAATAGTTTTAGGCTTGGTCTGATGAGGACTAAACCGACCAACTTTGTTTCTTTTCCAGTTACCGTCAGAGGGATTTGCCTTATAATGCCTTGATCTACTCTGATAGGCATTATGTCACACCCCCATCTTAGGGCTGGGCATGCGACTAACAGTTGGTACCACATTTGTAAATAAATCAGAGTTACGATATTAAAAGCGGAAGTCTTACATTTATGTGGATTAAAATATTGTTATTTACATTCAAAAGACGGGATTATAAAATAGCCCGTTTAGTGTTTACAAAATATTATATATTTCATTACAAAACCACCATTTTAATATTTAAGGGTTTAACAAAAGATCCGAGCCATCTGATATCTTGAGCACTTCGAGCTTCCAAGCTCTAATCTTGATTACATGCAAAATGTTTAGAAAATACGTCAGCAACACATGCTGGTGAATATGCTGACGCTAAAGTATTTTATTTTACTTGATTTCCCCTCGAGACATAGTTATGCCCAACCCAACATGGCTTAGGAATAGTCAATCTTCAAAACAATACAATTATAAATAAAGTTCACACAAACCACTTCAGCAAAAGCCGCAGCGTTTGACATAGTTATGTACCCTACATATACACATGGTCGTGCATCCCTCATGGGAAGGGTGACACGAAAGCCTGAGGGCTAGCGCTTACTTTTTTTTATAATGTTTTAGAGATACGTATTCCATGTAATTCTTTTCATTTAATTTTTGACTCGATTTAAAAAAGTTTGTAAAGTTGGCCGTATTCACCTTTATCACTTTGGATCAGCTTCAATACACTGTCCGAGGGTCTTTCCCGTTGCTATCTCGCACCTATAGTACGAGTATAACTTTCTGTTAGTCAGATATAAAATCCGGCTTAAAACCTTTATTCTCTTTTATAATCGTTACCTCGATTATATTTTCTTTACTTTGAAACCTTTAGTTAAAAAGTATTATTTCTTTCTTTTATTTTATAAGTTAAACTCTTTCCTTTTAACTTATTTTCTTTTCATTTCTTTATAAGATAATATCTTTAGTTAATCTTATTTTGTTTATCTTTAAAACCCTACGTTTCTTCTTCTCTAAGAAACATACATTTCTCTTTTCTTTATTATTTAAGAATAAACACAATAACTTAAATAATATTTTATAACAAAGAATTATATAATAATCACATTGACATTATATTTATATTCATCATACCCAACCCAATACCAAAACCAGAATCGGAATCGAAACCAGAATCAAGACCTGAACCCACTCCCCGATAATAACGTTGTTAACCTAGACTTCCAACCCGAAAATAAACCACTTCCACCAATAAATTCCAACCAACAAAACAACCTGAACAACTCAGCTCGCTTTTCTAAAAACCAAAACTGAAACCAAATCTTCGATCAGGCCGGACCATCAGCCCCACATAACCACCTTAGACGCAGAGTTCAGATTAATCATGATGAGGATCATGTCAGTATCCATACAGAAGATGAAGAAGGGGAAGAGAATGGAGCGGGACAAGGTTTTGAAGGTAATAACGGGGCTAATTAGCGAGTTATATAAATTGAGGGGTTTGAGACGGTTAATGAGTTAAATAATGATTGGGATGAGAAGGTTGTTGCACCGGTGAATCAGAGACAGGGTGATGTTGTTAACAGATATGGGGGAAGAAACGGTAATGGGCGAAACATGTTTAACAGAGCAGAAAGGGTCGACGGAGTTCGGGGAATTCAGGTTAACAGAGGAGGTTTGGTGAATCCTTGGGGGGAGGAATTATGTAGCCCCAGTTCAGGGTGTTAACAATCGGTTAAGACCGGCTATTTCAGATGGAGCATCTCCGATTGTTCCACAGGTGCGAGTACCGGGACAACAGACATTTAAGTCCCAACCATCATACATTAATATCGTGCCACATTTCCATGGAATGGCTTCTGAGGAACCGTATTCACATTTGTCCGATTTTTCGGCTATTTGTGGGTCGATTGGTTACAGCACGTTAGAGCACGGCGAAGTTTGGTTGCGGTTATTCCATTTTTCATTGAAAGACAAAGCAAAACACTGGTTAAATCGCTACCGATGCAAAATAGACAGCCCGGAAATTACTGCCAAGCCGGTTATCAAAAGCAATGTTCGTATAATCAGAATCGAGGGTATAACAGAGATGGTAACCGGGGTGGTAATTCATCGGGTAATCATAATCAGGACCAACAAAAGGGGTCATCGGGAAATGCGGACGAGTCTATGCACTAGAAGTTGGATGCAATATTGAAGATCGTGACGGATAATAAGATTCACACTAAGAAACAGTTTGAGTTACGGGATTAATCGGTAGAGGCAATGTCAAAGCAGATTGGTCAACTAGCCTCTGATTTGGCTAAATTGCAGAAAAATGCGGGTCATCTTCCTAGTAATACCACAACCAATCCGCAACATTAATTACTGTTCAAGCTCTAAGAAGGGAAACAATGTGCACATCAATGCGGTATGTCTTTTACCTAATTTTGAAATTTCTAGTGTTGAAGTTGATTCACCATCACAGTTTGTTAAGGGAGTGGTGGAAGATATTAGTGATGATAGTATTTGTGTTGGTCAAAATGAAACAATTTTCCTAAATAATTTAGAATTAAAATCAAATGAAACATAGTTTTTGTGAAAATTTTTCATGTGATACATGTTTAATGGGTTAATTGACCAACACAATATTTAATGAGGTGAAGGATAACACCGCCTCCAATATGCTCCCAGACCCGGGAGTGCCACTTTTATCAATTCAAAATGGGGAATTTAAAACTGATTGGGCACTTCTAGATCTTGGAGCATGTGTTAGTATCATGCCCGTTAGTTTATATGATCAATATGAATTTGTCTCGTTAGAAAGGGTAAACACCACCGTGGTGTTGCCGGACCAAACTCATACACTCTCTTGGGGCATGGTGACTAATGTAATGGTTCATGTGGAGGAATTTATCTACCCAGTTGACTTTCTTGTACTTGACTATGCTAAACGTATGAATAATACACAACCACAAGTCATATTGGGTAGGCCATTCCTTGCCACGACACATGCAGTAATGAATTGTTCTAAGGGGGTTTTGGGAATCAAGTGTGGAGACCGTGATAAACAGATATCATTGTTTGAAAATGCTACTAACCCTCTTGTTGACAAGTGTGCATCCTTGGACAGTGATCACACAAAAGAGGAATGTTTTGTGATTGACAAGACATATAAGAAGGGATGTGAGAAACAACATAGTGAGAAATGGCAGAAAAAGGTAGCCTACCAAGGAAGAAGAAGGTGAGACATCCACCCAACCAAAATGATCAAGAGTGGAGATTAAGGATGTTCGGGCCAGATCCTGGTCTGTCGGAAGACCGACATGAATCAATTGAAGAAAATCGTGCTTATAATGAGAAGGTTGCACAGGAGTGGTCTAGACGACCACCTTGAATGCCATAAAATTTTCAAAAGGGTGGTGATTGTACATTTTGTATATTTCTAGTTTGCATTTTTTTTTAATTTGTATATAACTAATTGTATTTTAAGCGTACCATCATAGCAAAAGCTAAGTTTGGGGACCCATAGTGCTTTCATGTTCTTTTTGTTGTGGTTAATCTAGGTACGTGTATATTTTGTTGTATTTGGAACTTTGTGGGTGTAGTTCACTATAAACCCTCACGAGACCTTACTCGTCCACCCGGGCTACCGGGGGGGGGGGGGAGGTTTAAAGGGCTTGTTGCATTCGCTAAATGCAATCGTGATTCCTACTAAAGTGAGTTAGGTCTTTTAACAATTTTAACTCATTTAACAAAATTTATTATGAAACTAACTAATTCAGCTCGGTAATTGTCTTATTATTAATAAAAAATAATATTTTTGCAAAATTTTTAAAAGACCTATGTCTTACACTTGTGAGAACCTTGCTTCTACACGTTTTGAGATTTTGCAGATTCAGTTATGGTATTTGGAGAAGACGAGTGTTCACGAGCCATGTTTCACACCACATAGTCATATATATATATATATATATATATATATATCAAGTGCTTTCGTTTTCATAATCTTTTTTTTTGTTATTTTAGTTGGAGTGTTAAAAGTGTAATTAAAAATTTATTTGTTAGTACCATCACATTAGAACCCCGGTTTTAAAATTGTTAAACAATCAATTTCAACCTCGTCCTAAAAATGTTCTTTAAACGATTCATATTTTAACATTGAGGAAAATGTAAACCTCAAATATGGGGATGGCGGAAAATTAAAATTTTTAACCCGATAGTACCTCGAAGAGTGTTCAGAAACCAAAGTTATTAACTGTTAGTTATTGTCATTAATGCCAAGTTATAGGTTTTTGGTCATGGTTTGTTTTTCAGCTTCTCGATAGTTTTCCTAACAATTTTTTTAAAAAAAGAGAAGTTGAAAATTGGGTCGTTTAGGCGTGAATAAGGAGTCAGGGGGATGGGTATACATGTTTCATATCGGTAGCCCATAATTCCAGAAATATTGTGAGATAGACCTTAATACCTAATACACATATTATATATTAAATATAAAGCATGTCTTTTAATTTATTGAGGGAAAGAGGTATGTTTCACAAAATTAGAACTTGCTTGTCACATGCTTATCGAGATCTTAATACTTCCACCTGTATGAAGATTATGAGTTTAGAAAACCCGTACATATATTTTCCCATACTAAATAAAAATTCCTTACCCAACAGTATCCCCCTAGGAGCCCATGTGGACCTTATTCCTTTTTAATTTGCTAAACACACATTACACACAATTTCAGCCTTGGCCTTTATTTTATTTTTACTCTATGTGATGAAATCCAGTTCGTATCAAATTCTATACAGTCAATTGTAGAGCATATTACACAATATACATATGTCTCAATAGAGTTGTAAATATTGTTTAAGAGTAAAAAAAAAAAAGGAAAAAAAGCCAAAAAGAAGTTATTAGTTATGTTCAATCATTGTAAATAGCAGTTTGTTTGTATCTGATTGTTAATTTGTTTATTTGTAAAACTCGGTTTCATCCACCTTAGTCACTAAATATGCCTAATCCGTACCCAAACCTAAGCCTCAACAAAACCATAGTCCGAGTCTTTATGCAACCGGTGGGTAATGGGTGGAGATAAGACTAACCTGCAAGCATATTAAGTTGCGACTCATATTTGGTATTTAAGGGCATATACATATACTAGCACATCTTTTGCTAGTCCATATATTAAACCGAGAGGAGTGTTGATAGTGTGAGGGGTATGAACAAGTATGCCTTAACCGGAAACAATGCACACTCGTCTGGGCGACACAATTGTTTTTATAGCATCATTTACCTATATTTGTGGGTTGCCAATCTAGAAAGTGTCAGTCTAGGAAACTGGGCATGCCCTTAAACCTTACTAGTATTAATGGTGATAATTGACATACTTATGATGGAGGTTGATGTTTACTTTAGATTTTTCTTGAGGGCAAGCAAAAGATAAGTGTGGATGTGATGGTCGGTTATTTTGTACATATTTTAGCATGCTAATTTATTTGCATGAACTTCAATACTTCATATGTGTATATTGTTTCAGGTCGCATGGGATTAATATAACTATTTTGGACTTGTACGAGCACGGAATGAAGACCCGGGATGATGTGTGATAGCGTATGATCAAAATTAGAGAATCTGGGTAAAAGTTGGTTTAGCATATCATTTGCTGAAAACATAGTATCACATGTTGAGCTAAGAGGAGTGTACATCAGGAGTTTTTAAAGTATGGTTTGCTGAATTAGAGTATCGTACTCTAAACTTAGAGTACCATTTGTTGAGCCAGGGTACCATTTGCTGAAACTAGAGTACCATGTGTTGAACGGAATAAAACTATGGGAGTCACATTCTGAACCCTATATAAGGCATAAAATTAGGGTTTGAGAGAGCACACATCTCTGGAGGCTGAAAACCATTCTTGTAGAGAAAAATAACAATTACGTCATCAAATCAACTCTGGATTCCATGAAGATTGAAGATTTCAACAACATCATGAGCAGCTAATCTCTTCGAATAATACCGGGGATGTAAAGTTTGTAACTTTCAATATTACTCATGTATTTAGAATGAATGATTTGTAATTGTCTTTGATTAATCTATGAGTATTATTGTTTAGTATTGTTGTGCATTCAGTCGGTTTAGTTTTATGTCGGTCAAAACGATTAGTTTGCCGGTTGCTATAATTATCGGTTATAGGATTGTTTGACTAGTTAGATACAACGAAGCATACAACTGCCCTTAGTTGAGTCACACTGGCAGAGACTGTTTGACAACCAGTGTCGTGTGTTAGCGATTGTTGATGCCTAAGGTTTAACTCGTTTTTGAGGTTGTATTGATCTAAGATAGTTAATCTGTTAAGTTGCATGAGATTGTTATTCAATTTCTTACTTGAATCCAGGGTGTGGTTTGTCTTTGTTAATTGTTGAAAGTTATTATTTGCATAATTAAGATTAAAACCAAAACTTATTTGCTTGTGTGATCAGCACTAGAATTCATTACTTCATAATCGTATAAAATCTGTTACACGTTACATTGACCACATACTCCTCGTGGTTCGACACCCTACTTACCCTAGCTTGCTTAGGTGATTAGGAACTGATATTAATTGTTTTTTTCTTAGATAGCGACAGTCTAGCATCAAAATGGGGTCAGCACTACAATTCATTATTTCATAATCGTATTGAATATGTTACACGTTACATTGACCACATACACCTCGTGGTTCGACACCATACTTACCCTAGCTTGCTTAGGTGATTAGGAACTAATATTAATTGTTTTTTTTACTAGATAGCGACAATCTAGCATCAAAATGGCGCCGTTGCCGGGGAGTTAGTGCGCTTAGTGTTTTTTGTGTTACTTGATTTTTGTGTTTATTTTAGTTTTAAGTTTAGTTTTAATTTTTCATTTTTAGTTTAAAATTTATTTTTCCATTTTACGCGGGGTGTGTTATTTGTGCAGGTAATAGGTTTATGCACACCCGCAACTCGGGTAGTCAGTCACCACTTATCTTCAAACCCGAAATTGAGAGATTAGTTCGGCAGAACCGAGCTCATAACATAACATCAGAAATGGAAGGCCAACACTAGAACCAAAACCAAACCCATACCCAACCCAATACCAAAACCAGAATCGGAATCGAAACAAGAATCAAGACCTGAACCCACTCCCTAAAAATAACGTTTTTAACCTAGACTTCCAACCCGAAAATAAACCACTTCCACCAATAAATTCCAACCAGCAAAACAACCTAAACAACTCAGCTCGCTTTTCTAAAAACCAAAACTGAAACCAAAACTTCGATCAGGCCGGACCATCAGCCCCACATAACCACTCTAGACGAAGAGTTCAGATTAATCATGATGAGGATCATGTTAGTATCCATACAGAAGATGAAAAAGAAGGGGAAGACAATGGAGCGGGACAAGGTTTTGAAGGTAATAGCAGGGCTAATTAGCGAGTTATATGGAATGAGGGGTTTGAGCCGGTTAATGAGGTAAATAATGATTGGGATGAGGAGGTTGTTGCACCTGTGAATCAGAATGTAGGTCCCCGGAATGGATCTGCACGGGATATCTCGATCTACACAGGTGTGGAATCCCTGCGTAGGTCGTTACGAGCGTAGAACACGAATCAAACAAACACACGATACGAATAAACACACGTTATATTATAACCAAAACACGTGATACAATATCACTATTACAGACACGAACTCTCGTCCTCACGTTACAGCTCTCGTAACTTCGATAATGATCACACGAACTCCTTTTCTAAGCTAAGCCGTAACCTATATAAATACACGACAACTTCGCCTGGCATGTTCAGGCGAAGTTGTCCATAACTTCGCTTGACTAACAAGTTCGCCTAAACAGCGAACTTGTTAGTAACTTCGCTTAAGACATATAAAACATAATTAATCATTACAGACTCGATTACAGACACTAGACTATGAACTACTGACATTATGCACCAACAGACTCCCCCTTGGCAGTAGCTTCATGTCTTGATCTTCAAGCACGTGTCTTGTAATCTTCAATCTTTTGGTCTTCATGCATGTATTCCTTCTCTCACGCATACCGTGACTACTCGCTGATATTTCCTCGCTTCGTCTTTCCAAGCAGGAATATAAAATATCTTCTTTTTATTTAACACCTGCAGATCAGCTTTCGATAAATTAACAAGATGCATCGGATCATACACTCTTAGCACTTCTTGTTCGTCTTCGTCTTCTATCACGGCTTCAGCAGTCTGGCAATCCACATACCACCATTTCAGATCTTTCAGCACATCTTGAGGCATAGTCTTCGTTGGAACCTCTTTCAAACACCGAATCGGCTTATATTTCATCACCATCCAAGGTTTGCCATCTGCTCTCATTCCTCTTTCAGTATCTTCAACTAATTTCCCTTTCTGTGGTTTTAACAACTCAAACTTTTTCTCTTTAATACTTTCTTTCCATACTATCTTCCCAATAACTCTGGCCATATTATCATCACTTCTATTAATCAACCCCAGTCTGGCCAAATCCTTTACCTCACACTCAGGTAAGGTATTTAGAGATCTCAACGTCCTCTTAAAGTATTGGATCCCATCATATCTTTTCACCACGAACACTTTTAGCTGTTCATCATATAACCAACAGATAATACCTTTCTTTGACTCAGCGTACCCTTTAATATTATAACTTTTCTTGAACATTGTAGGTACCACTGGCTTCTTCGTTTTGATAAACCAATGAGCATAGCCTTCCTTCCATCTAGGCTGTTCCTCCCATTCTGTATCATCACCTACTGTATCTTGACATACATCTGACTTTTCAACTTCAGGGATCTCGTGTTCAACATTCTCCTCAACTATTTCACCCTCTTCAACATCATCTTCAATCACTATTTCAGCACCAATCTTTTCAATCTCTTCGACTGGTAGAACATCATCTTCACACATAAACTCATCATCTAACATATCATCATCTAATTCCTTCAAGGCATCGATCACATCATCTCCCATCTCCTCGTCATCTACCATCACCACCTCATCACCACCAGAACCGCCAGCTGCGCTTGCAGACTCCCCCTGAGCTGTGGAAGTCCCAAGAGCTTGAGTAGTTCTTGGCAACTCACCACCTGCACCTTTCGATGCATTGGGATCATCGTCTCTGTCATTCTTCTTCTTTGTCCTGAGCTCGTCGCCTTTACAGCTCGTCTCCCCCTGAGATGCCAAGAACTCCTTCATAGCATCTATAATTTTTCCATGTTCAACCAGGAGGGACGACTGTAGTTGATTTTCTGCTACTAGGCGCTGAATAGCCTGGGTCTGGATAAGATTCACCCTTGATTGTTCTGCCACGACCCGCTCAAGTGCAGCTATTCTTTCCGAGTCTGATAGGGTTGCATCTAAATCGAACCTCATGTGAGATATGTCTTGGGTATACTGAGGAGGGATTTCGAATGAAACCGGGACATCAGAAGCAGGCGTAACCGCAGGTGGTATCATACCTGATAACCCTGCAGTTGCAACGACTGTCGACTCAACAAATTGTGCAACCACCTCTGAAGGAGTAAGAGTTGGAGGTGGTAAAGACACAATCTCCGGAGTCGTCAGCTGGAAAGTAGTGATAGATGGGAGTCCAACAGATGATGATGTAGCCACCACGGGTACATCCGTGGCGCTTGAACTTGTAACCTGTAATGGTGTAGGGACAATTGACATACCTGACAGTGCGGGCGGAGCGAAACGTACCACCCTAGAGCTCTCACCGGCTCCCCTACCTGCACCTGTCCTGTCCCTTCTTGAACGTCTGATCAACTTATGAATGTCTTCTTCTTCTTCTGACTCACTGTCGTCATCTGTCCTCTTTCTCTTCCCATATGTCCTCTCTTGAGTCACCATCATACGTCTGGCCTCATCCATTACATCATCAAAATCTGAGTCAGCCACCGTCGTAGCTGCTCTAGTAACATGCACAGTCGAAGCACGTTCAACCGGAACCTGAACGTTCTCCTCTGGATCCACCCGATCCATATCAAAGAATCCTTGACCACCAAATTCTGCGTCAAGGTCCACATTCTCCTCCGGTGACACAACAGGAGCAGCAGGTATAGCTTGAGGTGCTCCTGCCTGTTGTGGTGCCGGGTCCCTAAACTCATCCCCACGAGCAGGCACATACTCCGGGTTGATTAAGTACCCAAAGAGTGGAGTATGCCTAGGACGCAGTTCAGGCTTGCTTCTAGCACTCGAAGTTCTACATTGAGCAAATATACGCTTGTTCACACTCTCCACGTATCTGATCGGGCGACGTTGAGGTAGATTTGGAGCCACATGGTTCAAGATCATCTGGATGAATCTTGGATACATAATGAACCTCTCACGCGCCACTGCCCGTCTTTGTCTATCGATCTCATAGAAGACCATCTGACTGAAGCTATAACATTTGTTATAAGTCAGAGCAGTCATCGCCGACTGCATGGTCGCACCCATCCCGTCAGTACCCGCCTTCCTCCCTGACATGCAGACAATCATTACGTGCATGAGGAAGCGCCACTGATCGAGTAGGAAACCCTTCCTTCTTTGTGTATCGCCCAACGGGCCCGAATAGCCCATTCGTAAAAATGCTCCATCTCGGAAAGGAGCCACAAAGTCCGTCGGGTCATCCCTGGTCTCATTCCCGAAACGTAAAGCCGACCGGATTTGTTCAGAAGAGAACTGAACTTCTTGATTGTTGACGGTTGCTCGCATAACCGGGGGCTCAACGCGGCAATCGTATTCCACCGTCTGCCAAAAATCCTCAATATTGGGTAAGGATATCGGCAGAGTAGTTGTGATCGCGTGGAATATCCGCGAGCGAAGGAGGAAAGTTATGATTTCGCGGTAATCCTCTACACCACTCGCATCTGGGTCTAACGTAATATACATATTACGACCCGGGAAGATCTGCCTTTGATTATCTCCTCCATCATCACCGCCTGCACCACCAACTCCAGCAATAGCAGCCATATCTTTTCGAGCTCAATCAGCTTCTTCTCAGCACAATCCAGCACAAGTCCATTCTTGACAATGTGGTTCATCTTCTGAAGATGAATGTGCCCCATTCTCCTATGCCACAATTCGGACTCTGATTCGCTCGCTTTTGTCATAAGGCATGATTCTTCCGTGGCCATTTCAGTCGACCTCATATCCATAATATACGTATTCCTCTCACGTGGAGCCTTCATCACAATCCACTCCTCTGGTATCTGAAAACCAGGATGTAACACAATCGCCTCATTCTTTGTAAAATGTACGGTGTACTCCTTATCACAGATCTGCGACACACTCAGCAGATTGTGCTTCAATTCTTCGACAAAGTTTACTTTCTCTAGAGTCATCTTTCCATTAGACACCGTTCCCATTCCTGTAATCTTGCCTCCACTTTCTCCAGCAGAGCTCACTCTCCCTCCTTGAACAGGTTTCAAATCGTGTAACAAGTTTTTGTTACCCGTCATGTGCCGGGAACAGCCGCTATCCACAACCCAAAGATTATTGGCAGCCCTGTTCAACTGTTCCTGCACGATTAAAGCAAAAGATTAGAATCTAGGGACCCAAGACCAATTGGTCTTGGATCTATACATCCCGAACTTTGGCTTTCCAAAGTTAGTCTATGTATAATTCCTGTAAGTCCTATTAGTATACCTCCTTGTAGATTGATTGTGAGGCCTTCCAAACCTTTGTGAATTGAAAGAATTATAGCTTGTGGTTTGGTTATTAGCAGTGTAAAACTGAGATTGGTTTCTTTGAAAACCTGAATTTGTCACATTTCTGAATTTTGAATGGTTTTCATTTTTACCAGTATTATGATTACCATTAGACTTATTCTCAGTTTTAGTAGGCCTCACACCTCTGAATCTCTGCTTCAGAGGGCAATCTGCAACTAGGTGCCCTAATTGATTACACCTAAAATAACACCTATATTCAACCTTTTTATCAACAGGTGTTTTAGATGTCGAGGCATTATTACCGCCCGTTTGTCTCACATAAGGTGGGACATACGGGTTTAGCGGATAACTCTTTTTAGTTGTTTTATTTTTCTCTCCACTATCTGGCAATACCGCCTCCTCTTTTGCCTTACCAGGCTCGGATGACTTATCCGAACTTGATGAGACTGGACTCGGATCAGAAATTTTAACACTTGAAACAGGCGAACTTGTTTCGCCTCTACTAACATCTGGTTCTTTACTAGTTACTTTAATTGGAACTGTCTGAACAACCTCAAAGTCAACAGATTTCTGAACACTAGGATTAAAAGTGTAATTGTGATTATAAGGTGGTGGAACCTCATGATAAACAATTCCTCCCCTTTTAACAGAGGAACCTTGATCACTAACAAGGTGATCAAGAATAGCAGAGGAATTTCTGAACTGCTCAAGTTTTCTATTCAGTTCCACCACTTTCACCTGGTGATCAGCAATCTGTTTTTCTCTTTCAGCTATTAGCTTGGTTTTTTCTTCCAAAACTTCATAGCTTAGATCAATCACTTGTATTTTTTCAGCAAGTTTTGCTTTTAGACTTTTAATATCCTTTTCACAAGCTTTTATTTTAACTTTATAGCTATTTTCTCTTGCTTTAGTAAAGTGATGATCTTCTTTTAAAGTTTTAAACTCAGCATCCAAACCAACATACTGATCAGTTATAGTTGCTAATTGCTCAGACAAGTTTTCACATTTAGAACAAGTAGGTTTAGAACATACCTCGGAGAGCTGGTCTTTAACATCTGCCATGAGAGCTTTTTCTTCTCCGGTAACCTTCTCATTTCCTTCAGTTTCAACCTTCGCTAAATTGGCCTGTTCGAAAGTTTCTTCAGAATGCAGGTTCCAGTTGTATTCACCATCTTCTCTGGAAATCATAGCACTATAATCTTTACTACCCCCATTATGCTGTGTAGACTTGCCTTGACCACGTTCTACACGCTCATTTCTGCACTCCTTAGCAAAGTGGCCGTTTTGCTGACAGTTGTAGCATCTTACCTTCGTCTTGTCAAACCCTGGCCTTCCACCGACAAACTTTCTTCCGGTCTTTTTCATAAACCGTTTCACTCTTCTCACGATCATAGCCATCTGCCATTGCAGATCCATTTCTTCCAGATCATCAGCATCAATCTGGTCATAGTCTTCATCCAACATAGCTGGATCAACAATCTTCCCCTGAATGTAGTTCTCATAGGAAGCAATAAAAGAAGCATAGAGAGTAAACTGCTCTTCAGCATATTTGACACTCATAGGCATCTTAGAGTAGTTGTTGCTAGGAATACTTGGAGAGCAACTACTCTTGCTTGCTTGCGGTTTAGAAGCACTAGATCCACCTGCTACAAAGCAAACATCACCATTCGTGTTGACTGACACATGCCCCTCATGTGATGAGTTGGCGCCCGACTCTCCCTTCGAGTAGTAGGCAGCTGATTCAGTCTTCGAACCTGAACTAGAGTTGACTTTAGCACCATACATACCTGGATCTTGAACCTGATCCGTAGGTGTCTCCTTTCTAACCATGTTAAGCTCAAAGGTTCGGAGCTTGTTAACTGCTGTCTCAAGGTCATAGTCAGCAAAGTCTTTATCTTCTCTCATCAACACAGCAAAGTCTTTATCTTCTCAACAATCTCATCTTCTTTGTATGCAATTGAATAGTTGCTGAGTTCAGTCATCAGATGATAATATCTGGCGATGATATCATCAAGTGATTCGTTTTTCAGATACTTGAAGACCGAGAATTGAGTTTTGAGCAATTTGATCTTCGAAGCACGGATTCCCACATTTCCTTCAAACCGGTTCTCAAGAGCTTCCCAAAGCTCTCTTGCTGTCTTGTACTTTCTAAAATTATGAAGGATCTCTTGTGGAAGAGCCATAGTGATAGCAGCATGAGCCTTGCTCTCGGCCTCATACATCTTTTTCTTTTCTTCTTCCATTTTGCTGTACTTGTTGATCTGATCACGACCTTCGTACTCCATAGTTGGTGGAATATAACCATCCTGGATGCATACCCACATTTTCGCATCCTGGTACTTGACATATTGTTCGAACCGATCCTTCCATGCAACGAAATCGGTTCCCTTTAGCAACCTTGGTGCTTTTGTAGTTGAGCCTGCTTCTACTTCCATCTTTACTAACTCAGAGATGTTAATTGATGACATCTTTCTCGAAAACTAAGAAACCCGAAAAAATCAAAAAAAAAAAATTTCTTCTGAAAAGTACTGTAGGCGAAGTTACGGATAACTTCGCTTAGACTTAAATTCGCTGGATCTTTCTTAAATTCTTCTGAAAAGTACTGTAGGCGAAGTTACGGATAACTTCGCTTAGACTTAACTTCGCTGGATCTTTCTTAAATTCGCGTGACTTGGCGAAGTTGAGTGTAACTTCGCTTAGGGTAAGCGAACTTAGGAAGTAGGCGAGGTTGTAGAGAACTTCGCTTGAGATAGGCGAACTTGAGAAGGTAGGCGAAGTTGTTGATAACTTCGCTCAACCTTATATCTTCGCCGAAACCCTACGAACAGTGACGGCAACTTCGCATGATGAACACGAAGTTTCTGCAGATCTGATTTCTGGGTTTTTCGAGGTTTTTGACGGTGTAAAGGGTTAAATACGATGGT
The DNA here is from genome assembly GCF_021521415.1 of Bidens hawaiensis. Taxonomy (NCBI): domain Eukaryota; kingdom Viridiplantae; phylum Streptophyta; class Magnoliopsida; order Asterales; family Asteraceae; genus Bidens; species Bidens hawaiensis. Next base: position 276,766 of record NW_027491051.1, on the reverse strand, counting down.
AGGAGGTAAGAATGACACAAAAACACAGAAAACACGTCCCGCGAATAGTCGAAACGGAACGATTTCTACACCCGCGTGAATATCCCGAACCACACAATCGAGCCGAAGCTCTAATACCAATTGTAGGTCCCCGGAATGGATCTGCACGGGATATCTCGATCTACACAGGTGCGGAATCCCTGCGTAGGTCGTTACGAGCGTAGAACACGAATCAAACAAACACACGATACGAATAAACACACGTTATATTATAACCAAAACACGTGATACAATATCACTATTACAGACACGAACTCTCGTCCTCACGTTACAGCTCTTGTAACTTCGATAATGATCACACGAACTCCTTTTCTAAGCTAAGCCGTAACCTATATAAATACACGACAACTTCGCCTGGCATGTTCAGGCGAAGTTGTCCATAACTTCGCTTGACTAACAAGTTCGCCTAAACAGCGAACTTGTTAGTAACTTCGCTTAAGACATATAAAACATAATTAATCATTACAGACTCGATTACAGACACTAGACTATGAACTACTGACATTATGCACCAACACAGAGACAGGGTGATGTTGTTATCAGAAATGGGAGAAGAAACGGTAATGAGCGAAACATGTTTAACAGAGCAGAAAGGGTCGACAGAGTTCGGGGAATTCAGGTTAACAAAGGAGGTTTGGTGAATCCCGGGGGGGGGGGGGGGAGGAATTATGTTGCCCCAGTTCAGGGTGTTAACAGTCGGTTAAGACCGGCTATTTCAGATGGAGCATCCGCGATTGTTCCACAGGTGCGAGTACCGGGACAACAGACATTTAAGTCCCGGCCATCATACATTGATATCGTGCCATATTTCCATGGAATGGCTTCTGAGGACCCGTATTCACATTTGTTCGACTTTTCGGCTATTTGTGGGTCGATTGGTGACAGCACGTTAGAGCACAGCGAGGTTCGGTTGCGGTTATTCCAGTTTTCATTGAAAGACAAAGCAAAACACTGGTTTAAATCGCTACCAATGCAACGTATTGGTAACTGGGCCGAGATGCAGCAAATGTTCCTTAATGAATATTATTCACAATCGAAGACAAACGAGGCTCGTATTGAAATTCGCCATTTTTCACAGTCATCGGGCAAACTGTTTCATGAGGCATTCACCATATTCAAAGAGATGGTTTGAAAATGTCCACACCATCAGATTGAATTATGGGAATTAATGAAGTGTTTTGTTGACGGGTTGATTTACGAGGATAGAAAACATTTAAAAGCTTCATGTAATGGTCAACGAACCAACCCGAGGAATATGACTGGGATTTTTTGGAATTTATGTGTGAAGACTCAAAGTCAGAGACAGGAGCAGAAAGACGAAGAAACCAGATTACTTCTAAGTCAATAAAGTCAGTCACGAGTGAGTCTGAACGGATAGCCGAGTGGGAACGTGAAGTGGCTGCGTACAGAAAAGGAAAAAAGAAAGAGGTTGGTAAAGTCGGGGTTAAATTCCCGGTGTGTGAAGAATGTGATGAGCTCGGGTACAAGGCAGAAAATTGCCCTGAATTTTATAATGATGAGGAGTCAGATCCCCAGGAGGTTAATTACACTTACAGGGAGTCCAAGGGCCAATGGTTTAATTCAAATACTTATCATCCAGGCCTTAGGAATCACCCGAACTTTCATTACGGGAACACGGCTACTCAGTTAAACCCGAACTTTCAGGAATCAAACCAAAATAGACAGCAGGGAAATTACCGCCAAGGCGGTTATCAGAAGCAATGTTCGTATAATCAGAATCGAGGGTATAACAGAGATGGTAACTGGGGTGGTAATTCATCGGGTACTCAAAATCAGGACCAACAAAAGGGGTCATCGGGAAATTCGGACGAGTATATGCACTCGAAGTTGGATGCAATATTGAAGATCGTAACGGATAATAAGATTCACACTAAGAAACAGTTTGAGTTACGGGATAAATCGGTAGAGGCAATGTCAAAGCAAATTGGTCAACTAGCCTCTGATTTGGCTAAATTGCAGAAAAATGTGGGTCATCTTCCTAGTGATACCACAACCAATCCGCAACATTAATTACTGTTCAAGCTCTAAGAAGGGAAACAATGTGCACATCAATGCGGTATGTCTTTTACCTAATTTTGAAATTTCTAGTGTTGAAGTTGATTCACCATCACAGTTTGTTAAGGGAGTGGTGGAAGATATTAGTGATGATAGTATTTGTGTTGGTCAAAATAAAACAATTTTCCTAAATAATTCAGAATAAAAATCAAATGAAACATAGTTTTTGTGAAAATTTTTCATGTGATACATGTTTAATGGGTTAATTGACCAACACAATATTTGATGAGGTGAAGGATAACACCGCCTCCAATATGATCCCAGACCCGGGAGTGCCACTTTTATCAATTCAAAATGGGGAATTTAAAACTGATTGGGCACTTCTAGATCTTGGAGCATGTGTTAGTATCATGCCCGTTAGTTTATATGATCAATATGAATTTGTCTCGTTAGAAAGGGTAAACACCACCGTGGTGTTGCCGGACCAAACTCATACACTCTCTTGGGGCATGGTGACTAATGTAATGGTTCATGTGGAGGAATTTATCTACCCAGTTGACTTTCTTGTACTTGACTATGCTAAACGTATGAATAATACACAACCGCAAGTCATATTGGGTAGGCCATTCCTTGCCACGACACATGCGGTAATGAATTGTTCTAAGGGGGTTTTGGGAATCAAGTGTGGAGACCGTGATAAACAGATATCATTGTTTAAAAATGCTACTAACCCTCTTGTTGACAAGTGTGCATCCTTGGACAGTGATCACACAAAAGAGGAATGTTTTGTGATTGGCATGACATATAAGAAGGAATTTGAGAAACAACATAGTGAAAAATGGCAGAAAAAGGTAGCCTACCAAGGAAGAAGAAGGTGAGACATCCACCCTGTAGGTTCCCAGCCGGATCTACACGGAATATCTCGTTCTACGTAGGTGCGGAATCCCTACGTAAGACGTTACGAGCGTAGAAGACGATACGAGCTAACACGATCGAACACACGTTACAATAAACAAAGACACGTTGTATTGCAACCGAAAACACGTGATATCAATCACAAACACTGGACAACTCGATACAATGAATAACTGATTAACTTAAAACTGCCGTAACCTAGCTGATTATATAGGCGACAACTTCGCCTAGCATGTTCAAGCGAAGTTGTCCCTAACTTGGCTTGTTCCACAAGTTCGCCTATATCAAGCGAACTTGTGAGAACTTCGCTTACATACATAACACAAATCCAACTAACACGATTACAGACACTTGACACTGAACTACTGACATCATGCACCAACAGACTCCCCCTTGGCAGTAGCTTCATATCTCTATCTTCAAGCACGTGTCTCGTAATCTTCAACAATCTTGCGTCTTTCATCTTCAAGCATGAACTCCTTCGCGTACACAAACCGAAACAACACTTTGATATTTCCTCGCTTCTTCTTTCCAAGCAGGAATATAAAATATCTTCTTCTCATTCAGCACCTGCAGATCAGCTTGAGACAAGTTCACTAGATGCATCGGATCATAAACTCTCAGCAGCTCTTGTTCATCTTCGTCCTCCATTACTGCCTCAGTTGTTTCACAATCTACATACCACCACTTCAGATCTTTGAGCACATCCTTGGGCATTTGTTTCATCGGCACTTCTTTCAAACACCGGATCGGCTTATACTTCATGATCATCCAAGGCTTGCCATCTGCTCTCAATCCTCTATCTTTGTCTTCAATAAGTTTTCCTTTTTGAGGTTTCAACAGCTCGAACTTCTTTTCTTTTATACTTTCCTTCCAAACAATCTTCCCAATGACTCTAGCCATGTTATCATCACTCCTGTTTATTAATCCCAATCTGGCTAAGTCCTTCACTTCACATTTTGGCAATGTATTCAACGATCTCAACAGCCTTTTGAAGTACTGAACACCATCATACCTCTTAATCACAAAGAGCCTCAACTGCTCATCATATATCCAGCATATAATCCCCTTTCTCGATTCAGCATAACCTCTAATGTTGTAACTTTTCTTGAACATAGTAGGGACCGCCGGTTTCTTCGTTTTTAAAAACCACTGAGCATAGCCTTCTTTCCATCTTGGCTGCTCTTCCCATTCCGTCTCATCACTTCCCATATCTTTACTCATATCTGCCTTATCAACATCCGGAATCTCATGCTCAATATTCTCTTCTACAATCTCTCCCTCTTCAATCTCATTATCAATAACTATCTCTGCACCAATCTTCTCTATCTCTTCAATCGGTAATACATCATCATCACCTACAAACTCATCATCAATCTCCTCAACATCTACTACCACCACATCATCACCTGTACCGCCCGCTGCCCTTGTTGACTCCCCCTGAGATGTGGAAGTCCCAAGAGCTTGTTCAGTTCTTGGCAACTCTCCACCTGCACCTTTCGATGCATTGGGATCATCGTCTCGATCATTTCGCTTCTTAGTCCTCAGCTCATCGCCCTTACAGCTCGTCTCCCCCTGAGATGCCAAGAACTCCTTCAAAGCATCAACGATTTTGCCATGTTCTATCAGCAGGGACGACTGTATCTGATTCTCTGCAACGAGGCGCTGAATAGCATGAGTCTGGATAAGATTCACCCTTGATTGTTCTGCCACGACCCGACACACCTTTAATCACGGATTAGAACTGGAAAAATGAACACAGATGAATCGAGATATAAGTTCGCTTAGGGTTTCAGAAGATAAGTTCGCCGGTTTATGAAAATAATAAACAGTTTGACCTTAAAACTTCTTTATATAGGGTCAGAGTTATACCGGCGAAGTTATGGATAATTTCGCCTATTGCAGGCGAAGTTATGCACAAGTTTACCGATATTAAACTTTACAAAACAAACCCCTATAATTTGAACAATTTGCAATTAAGTTTTAAAACATCCTTTAAAAAGTTAAATGATACGATCAAGACCAAGTAACCAGATATAAAATCATACAACTACATAAGTAAAAAAGAATTTTAACAATAAAGTACACGGGATCAAATTTCAGTCTCAACAGGGACCACTATGTTTTAGAAAAGATCCGAACAGGAATCATACTAATTAAGTGACTGTCACACAGATCCGTGTTCAGCTGTATTATGACATAAAGAAATAGGTTGTAAGCAGGTAAATAACTTAAAATGGTTTTCATCGCTTCTGTGATACGGGTTAGGTTCAATTCAGCTCAAAACTTAAATGGGCAACAACTCAGAGATTATGATGCCTCCTATCTATTCTCAAAGCGTATTTGGCTTTCCCCAAGTCACCCCGAGTTGACCTCGACCCGTAGTGTCTGATGAAATAGTAATTACTCTTCGATCTTCAGACTCGTAGTGTGGTTTTAATTTGTATATTACCAATTGTATTTTAAGCGTACCATCATAGCAAAAGCTAAGTTTTTTTTGTTGTGGTTAATCCAGGTACGTGTATATTTTGTTGTATTTGGAACTTTGTGGGTGTAGTTCACTATAAACCCTCACGAGACCTTACTCGTCCACCCGGGCTACCGGGGGGGGGGGGAGGTTTAAAGGGCTTGTTGCATTCGCTAAATGCAATCGTGATTCCTACTAAAGTGAGTTAGGTCTTTTAACAATTTTAACTCATTTAACAAAATTTATTATGAAACTAACTAATTTGGCTCGGTAATTGTCTTATTATTAATAAAAACTTCATTTTTGCAAAATTCTTAAAAGACATATGTCTTACACTTGTGAGAAACTTGCTTCTACACGTTTTGAGATTTTGCAAATTCGGTTATGGTATTTGGAGAAGACGAGTGTTCACGAGCCATGTTTCACACCACATAGTCATATACATATATATATATATATATATATATATATATATATATATATATATATCAAGTGCTTTCGGTTTCATAATCTTTTTTTTTTGTTATTTTAGTTGGAGTGTTAAAAGTGTAATTGAAATTTATTTGTTAGTACCATCACATTAGAACCCCGGTTATAAAATTGTTAAACAGTCAATTTCAACCCCATCCTAAGAATGTTCTTTAAACGATTCATATTTTAACATTGAGGACAATGTAAACCTCAAATATGGGGATGGCGGAAAATTAAAATTTTTAACCCGATAGTACCTTGAAGAGTGTTCAGAAACCAAAGTTATTAACTGTTAGTTATTGTCATTAATGCCAAGTTATAGGTTTCTGGTCATGGTTTGTTTTTCAGCTTCTCGATAGTTTTCCTAACAATTTTTTAAAAAAAGAGAGGTTGAAAATGGGGTCGTTTAGGCGGGAATAAGGAGTCAGGGGGACGGGTATACATGTTTCATATCGGCAGCCCATAATTCCAGAAATATTGTGAGATAGCCCTTAATACCTAATACACATATTATATATTAAATATAAAGCATGTCTTATCATTTTTTGAGGGAAAGCGGTATGTTTCATATAATTAGAACTTGCTTGTCACATGCTTATCGAGATCTTAATACTGCCACCTGTATGAAGATTATGACTTTAGAAAACCCGTACATATATTTTCCCTTACTAAATAAAAATTCATTACCCAACATTATCCCCCTAGGAGCCCATTTGGACCTTATTCCTTTTTAATTTGCTAAACACACATTACACACAATTTCAGCCTTGGCCTTTATTTTATTTTTACCCTATGTGATGAAATCCAGTTCGTATCAAATTCTATACAGTCAATTGTAGAGCATATTACACAATGTACATATGTCTCAATAGAGTTGTAAATATTGTTTATGAGTAAAAAAAAAGAAAAAAAGCTAAAAAGATGTTATTAGTTATGTTCAATCATTGTAAATAGCAGTTTGTTTGTATCTGATTGTTAATTTGTTTATTTGTAAAACTCTGTTTCATCCACCTTAGTCACTAAATATGCCTAATCCGCACCCAAACCTAAGCCTCAACAAAACCATAGTCCGAGTCTTTATGCAACCGGTGGGTAATGGGTGGAGATAAGACTAACCTGCAAACATATAAAGTTGCGACTCATATTTGGTATTTGAGGGCATATACATATACTAGCATATCTTTTGCTAGTCCATATATTAAACCGAGAGGAGTGTTGATAGTGTGAGGGGTATGAACAAGTATGCCTTAACCAGAAACAATGTACACTCGTCTGGTCGACACTATTGTTTTTATAGCATCATTTAACTATATTTGTGGGTTGCCAATCTAGAAAGTGTCAGTCTAGGAAACTGGGAATGCCCTTAAACCTTACTAGTATTAATGGTGATAATTGATATACTTATGATGGAGGTTGATGTTTAAGTGTGGATGTGATGGTTGGTTATTTTGTACATATTTTAGCATGCTAATTTATTTGCATGAACTTCAATACTTCATATGTGTATATTGTTTCAGGTAGCATGGGATTAATATAACTATTTTGGACTTGTACGAGCACGGAATGAAGACCCGGGATGATGTGTGATAGCGTACGATCAAAATTAGAGAATCTGAGTAAAAGTTGGTTTAGCATATCATTTGTTGAAAACAGAGTATCACATTCTGAGCTAAGAGGAGCGTACATCAGGAGTTTTTAAAGTACGGTATGCTGAATTAGAGTATCATACTCTAAAGTTAGAGTACCATTTGCTGAGCCAGAGTACCATTTGCTGAAACTAGAGTACCATGTGTTGAACTGAATAAAACTACGGGGAGTCGCATTCTGACCCTATATAAGGCATAAAATTAGGGTTTGAGAGAGCACACATCTATGGAGGCTGGAAACCATTCTTGGAGAGAAAAACAACAATTAATTCATCAAATCAACTCTGGATTTCATGAAGATTGAAGATTCCATCAACATAATGAGCGGCTAATCTCTTCGAATCATACACGCGGATGTAAAGTTTGTAACTTTCAATATTACTCATGTATTTAGAACGAATGATTTGTAATTGTCATTGATTAATCTATGAGTATTGATGTTTAGTATTGTTGTGCATTCAGTATGTTTAGGTTTATGTCGATCAGAACGATTAGTTTTCCGGTTGCTATAATAATTACTCATTGATTAATCTATGAGTATTGAAGCATACAATTGCCCTTAGTTGAGTCACACTGGGAGGGACAGTTTACATAACCAGTATCATGTGTTAGCGATTGTTGATGCCTAAGGTTTAACTCGTCAGTCAGTCTGTATTGATATAAGATAGTTAATCTGTTAAGTTGCATGAAATTGCTATTCAGTTGCTTACTTGAATCTCGGGTGTGGTTTGTCTTTGTTAATTGTTGAAAGTTATTATTTGCTTAATTAAGATTAAAACCAAAACTTATTTGCTTGTGTGTTCAGCACTAGAATTCATTACTTCATAATCGTATAAAATTTGTTACATGTTACATTAACCACATACTCCTCGTGGTTCGACACCCTACTTACCCTAGCTTGCTTAGGTGATTAGGAACTGATACTAATTGTTTTTTGACTAGATAGCGACAGTCTAGAAGCTGTTTTTGTTACTTTTTAAAAGGGTTTTGATGGTTTAAATGATTCTATAATTCATAATAAATATAAGATAAACCTTATTTTATTAAACCGACACTGTTAAGTTTACATTTCTTGATAATAAATGTGTTATAATGGTTAAATATATTTTCACCACTAATTTTCATTAAAGACTCGAAATAAGTATTTATTTAAATATTATTATAATACTTATTATATCTATTTATTTAAAAATTTATATATATTTGTGTCGTATTCATTCTATATTACATGTATATCTCATATTATATTATATTTAATTAAATTATTTTATTTTATTTAACTATTTAATTATATATTTATCTAAAAATTATTATTATACATATATTTTATATTATATTTATTTATTTTAAATTATTTCATTGTATATTTGATTTTATATTATATGAAGTATAAGCAATGGCATTTTATAAATAATAAAAATAATCAATTTGATTTACAATAATAATAACGATAGAAATTGTTCGTTTGATCCACGACTTTCTAATCACCAACATAATTCAAATCACATCAAAACCCAAAATACGTGCAATATACATACCTTTAACCATACATTACCTTTCATTATCATGATCCTTATCACATTCATACATACCTTTCATAATATCATACTTGCAATATACATACTTTCTTTCACATACTCATATCATACTATACCTTCCTTAAAAATACGTGCAATATTCGAAGATCTTTCACGTAGTGTCAAGCATTCATTCATAACGTAACATAACTATCATTAAGACATACACTTACCATTTAAGGTAAGTGTATTAACATTCACATTGAGTATGCACACAACCCCGAAAACATAACAAGGAAAATGGAGATAGAAACTCACCTAGATTCTGTTACGTTCTCCGTTCACGGTTATTCCTTTCTTTAACTGAACTCGGCTAACTGTATATCAATTATATGTATCAATACTTGTTCTAATCACATTATTTGGGTCTCATCAAATATGGCTAAGTCTGGTCTATTCTAATGGCTTTACATGGTATGGTGTTTATAAGCATGGTCTTATATTATAATACAATTTACTTAGAATATAATTTTATCCTCAACACTAATACAATGTGTTTCTTTCTTTCTTTCCTTTTGTAATCGAGCACTCAACACTAGCTTAATTTTTCTATATTCTTTTCAATATTTTGAATGTACGTTTAGGATGTATCTTGGCATACAATACAGGTTATTTGAATACATTAAAGTATTTGAACGTATGTATGCATTCGAATCCCCCCTTGTATTCGAGTGTATATAAGTATGCGAGTGTATGCCTGAATTCGAATTCCTTAAATGTAATCGGGTTTACAATTTGTATTCGAACCATCATGTAATCGGGTATACACGTGTATTCGAACATTCCTTTGTAATCGAATATCACCATTGTATAAGAGTATATATGATGTATTCTAGTCCTCCATTGTAATTGAGTATACATATGTAACCGGGCTTACAGTGTATTCGAATAACATATTGCATTCGAGTTCAACATGCATGCGAACCCATTGTCTTCGAGTCTTCAATGTAATCGAGTGTAACATTGTATTTGAATGGCCTATAATGTAATCGATCCGGTTCATTGTATTTGGGTCCCTTTAATGTATTCGAATGTAAAGATTGTATTCGAGTTGGCCTTATGTAATCAAACATGAAGATTGTATTCGAACAGGCCTTATGTAATCGAATAAGCTGTATAATGTAGTCGAAAAGGGTTATAACAGTTTGGTCCTTTAGGGACGTTTTTCACGACCTTAATATCATATTATGGTCATATATCATCCCATAAACGTTTCCCTAACCGTGTACTTAACCCGCTTATCCATAAAGCTTGAACCTTTATGGGTTTAAAAATTCAAAGGCTAGATCTAGGGTTTATTCATATGAGCCGTATATGTCCATGAGTTCATTAAGTCCATTTTAAACATCAAGTTTGTAACTTTATGGTTCGTTCATACCCTATCTACTCTAGGGTTAAGTTTCATGGCAATCCGTTCATAAAATCATAACCTTTAAAAGAAAAGGACATACCTTTATGTGTTTGTTAGGTCACGGCTAGCTTGATGTTCAACCAAAATTTTATATCTTGCTCGTATAGTCAAGTTGTATCAAGATTTAGGCTTGGTTTTGGTCTTGGATCTCTCTTATATTCGCGACCGTGAATATGAGAGTGTATGTGTGTGTGTGTGTGTGTAGGGTACTTGGAGAATAAGAAATGAGGGTTTTGGGATTTTAGGGAGGTTTAAGTGAGTATTTATACTCTCTTAAGCCCATGGACCTAAGGCCCATCACCACCCTTTAATCCATCTTTCATTAATTCAAGTCCATACCCTTTATTATATTTAATCTTGATTAAATATTACACACATTAAACAAACATAACTTCTTTATTTAATATTATCGAAATTTAGGATGTTGCATTTATATATCGTTATATTGTAATTAAAACTGGTGATTTTCTCACTCAACCTCGTGTTGCCAAAAATATATTTTGTACGCATTTACAGGTTCTCAGGTTGGATTGTTTATCAAGATGAAGGTCACTTAGAGATGACTTTTAGGATATAAATTCAATAATTATTTGATCTTGTTGTAATTTATTTATACTTGATGTACCTATATGTAAATTGTTTATTTAAAATAATTAATTAGATATTGTCACTTTGCTATTGCATGATATTACCTTGTGAGCTATGAACAATCAGTTCGCACCCCAACATTTCTTCCTTAGGTTGGGGCGTGACATGAGTGTACACGGTTACATTGTTGAGATCCATGTCAAATGGCACTTGTTAGTTCCATTTCAACAAACTAGTTGTATAGATCTTCTATGAGGATTTACATTACCTTACGAAGCTGAAGGATTTCAACCCTCAACACAACAATCTAATACAATATAGTCTTCTATGCTAGAGCTTGCATCGTCATTATACCATTTTGAAGCCTTCTCATCTCAAACAAGTATTGAACGACAAATTTATGATAATGATGAAAATAGTGGATTTTATGACTCTAGAGTTTTTGCTGTTGTTGTTGTTGTCGTCGTCATCGTCGCCGCCATGTTGTTGTTGTTGATGATGATGATGACGATGATGATGATATTGTTATCACTTTTATATGTATGCTAAATAGTGTTCTCATTAAATTGAATATTACATTATTTATAACACTGAAGAAAGTGAATTACAACTGTCATACGTTAATTCCGATGAATACGAAGACGAATCTCCACCCCCCTTCACCCCAAAATCACCCGAGTTTCATATCGGAGTTAATCCTGGTTACAATGTCAGGCCAGATGGATATGATGAGGAAGTTGTGGAAGTTAATGAAGATAATGATCTAGCAGACTATCGGCTTCCAGATTTTGACAATGAAGATAACATGGAGATATGGAATGGAAACCCGAGTGATATACATCTTGGTTTGTACTTTGAGACCAAAGAAAAAGTGATGCGTGGAATACGGTTGTGGAACATCAACACTTGTGGCGGATCACTACATGGACTGCTACACACACATGCTACTCCATGGTAAAACGTAACAACAACTGCTCACTAAGATCTAAAGATGTTGTTGCGCATATCTTTGCACTACAACTATATCTTTGCACAAGTTCATGCAGATACAACGCTTCCAATAAAACAAATTCAAATTTACATCATGCAGATTAATGGGAGAGGGCTCGTTGGAGAATTCGAGGTGACATGTCAAAAATTACTATTAGATGTGGAAGGTTGAAGCAAAGAAGGATCCACAATGAAATATAGAGATTCTGGATGGGAAATTCCTGATGGTAAACGATGGTAAAGTGAGTTTATGTAATCCGTTATCTCAAATAGAGGATTCCACGTGTCACACCCCGTTGACGTGGACAACGCGTGTCGAACAATCGGATGACTTGGAGACACACATGGAAAGTATGCTTGCGCGTACTTGTAATCCGCTACCTCAGACAGAGAATTACCTAAAACCACTTAAATTCTAGTCACCCACCTAAAACCATTTTTGTTACAATCGTCATTTTCTAAACCTGAAAACCCAACCCATTTTAAACTTTGTTATACTCTGGATCCTTTTAAAGAATGTTTTTCATGTTATAATCATGTCCTATACTTGTGTTGTTTTAATATCTTTAACGGTGTTTAATTCGCTTATTTTATGTCAAAACCAACCCAAACCAGAGTACAAGGACCATTTTTGCCAAAAACCAAAATTTTCCCAAATCTTTAAATCAGATTTTATTTAATTAATTATTTTATTTAGTTATTTATTCTATTTAATTAATTTCAAAACCAACCAATAAACCGTTTTTCATGCAATTCTATTGGTTAAGTCTTCCTTGTAACAACTCGAGTTTTCCACTTAATATGTTATATCCGTTACCTGACCCGTTTTTATGTTCGGAAAATTATATCAAAAAAATTTATCACGTTTGTCGATTAATTATTATTTTATTTTTTAATTGTTTATTATATTTATTTGTTATATATAAAGTAACTTTGAAAGATATACAATTTTAACCCTAATCTAAACTTTAACCCTATTTTGTATCCACCTCCATAGTCTAGGGACCCATTTGCAAAAGCTGAATATTATTATCCATTAACCCATAAACCCAATAACCTGTTAACCCGATTACCCATTGACCCGTATCCAGTGACACGTTTAGCTATCTTGCACCTTAATCTTCGTCGATAATTCAAAATTAGATCGTGCATATGATTCTTCCTTCTATAATCGGCCTAACCGGCTCATTTAACAGGAAATCAAGATCTTGGTGATACGAAATTGATTGTTATACCAACCGTCTCAACTCGTTCAACAATATACATGATATCGAACATCATAATTCAATTAGAGTTGCAGATACAATCATTAACCAATCACAAATCAAACCCCTAATATTAATTAGATTAACATGACATGTTGTATTGTGTTCTTAACCTCCTCATCACCGTATGCTTCTTTGATCAATTAACCATCTATATAACATTGTAAGTAGTAATTAATTGTATCGTCATGTTCGCTTTGATGTCTGTATGTATCGCCATTTTTGCCAAAAACCAAAATTTTCCCAAATCTTTAAATCAGATTTTATTTAATTAATTATTTTATTTTATTAGTTATTCTATTTAATTAATTTCAAAACCAACCAATAAACCTTTTTTCATGCAATTCTATTGGTTAAGTCTTCCTTGTAACAACTCGAGTTTTCCACTTAATATGTTATATCCGTTACCCGACCCGTTTTTATGTTCGGAAAGTTATATAAAAAAAAGTTATCACGTTTGTCGATTAATTATTATTTTATTTTTTAATTGTTTATTATGTTTATTTATTATATATAAATTAACTTTGAAAGACATACAATTTTAACCCTAATCTAAACTTTAACCCTATTTTGTATCCACCTCTATAGTCTAGGGACCCATTTGCAAAAGCTGAATATTATTATCCATTAACCCATAAACCCAATGACCTGTTAGCCCGATTTTTTCATGCAATTCTATTGGTTAAGTCTTCCTTGTAACAACTCGAGTTTTCCACTTAATATGTTATATCCGTTACCCGACCCGTTTTTATGTTCGGAAAGTTATATCAAAAAGAGTTATCACGTTTGTCGATTAATTATTATTTTATTTTTTAATTGTTTATTATGTTTATTTATTATATATAAATTAACTTTGAAAGACATACAATTTTAACCCTAATCTAAACGTTAACCCTATTTTGTATCCACCTCTATAGTCTAGGGACCCATTTGCAAAAGCTGAATATTATTATCCATTAACCCATAAACCCAATGACCTGTTAACCCGATTACCCATTGACCCGTACCCAGTGACACGTTTAGCTATCTTGCACCTTAATCTTCGTCGATAATTCAAAATTAGATCATGCATATGATTCTTCCTTCTATAATCGGCCTAACCGACTCTTTTTTTTCCTTCTATAATCGGCCTAACCAACTCATTGTGTTCTTAACCTCCTCATCACCGTCTGCTTCTTTGATCAATTAACCATCTATATAACATTGTAAGTAGTAATTAATTGTATCGTCATGTTTTCTTTGATCTCTGTAGCAAAAGCCCCATGATCAATCGGCCAAACATTTAACGTTTTGGCCGATTGATCTTGTTAGGGTTCTTAATAGGATCTAATATCTGGTATGTCTTGTTATATTATTTCTGTTTCAGCTTATTACCATATAGCACCCTAGCGCAGTTGGCTAGGGTGGTTACGTTATGACTTGAACCGTTGGGGGGCGCAGGTTCGAACCCCCTTCCCCAACTATTTTTCTTGGAAACCTTTTATTTATTAATTAATTAACCATATACAATCATAAATTAATATAATAAATATTATAACGTCATAAATAATATGTATTTTTATAAACCGACATATTAACCGATAATTTTTCCGAACCTTTGATAAAACCATATGTGTGTGTGTGTGTGTTTGTGTGTGTGTGAATATATATTAGTATTAAATTGGTAAAGCCTTTAATATTAAAGATGTTAAAAAGGTTTAATTAAAAATAGATAATTAAAATGGCTTGTTATTTAACATGTTAAAATAATTATTTGGTAAAATATTTCCAAAACAAATGTATTTTTTAAACAAATATTTACTATTATTTAAAAATATTTAAGATTTTAAGTTAAGAGATTACTAATATAATTTTAATAACTTCTATAAAACAAACTTTAAATAAATTACTATTTCACGAATACCCGTTCTTTCTCAAATCGCTTTATATAATTTATCAAAACTTATAAATAGTTTTTGATTTGAGTATTTTATTTATAATTAGTAACTTATAATTAAAAATATACTATTTGTTACAAATTTTGATAGTTAAAGGTAATAATACAAATAGTAAATAATAAATCTATGTAATATTTAACTTTCACAAGAACACACTCGATCATCATATCCCAAACCTCTATCTAGTTTTAGGTTTGTTGTTGAATTCATATTTAATTTCCGTAATTATTGTAATTAAGATTTCTCGCCGGTAATTCCCGAAGAGCGTGATTCATCGCTTTCTTATCGAATTATTCCCGCTTTGCTTAATTGCTAAGGTGAGTAATCACTCCCCTTATTTTTACTTATTTTAAACCTTTTGGGGACATATGCGTAATTTCAGTACTTTCTAATTATTATTATCCACATTAGCAACTGTTATCCTTGTGTGTATATCAGTTTATGCCTAACTTGCTATTTGTTTACTTGCTTTATTTTTACGCATTCAGAGAGGTCCATCATTAAAGTATGATCATACGAATGTCGTAGTGACCAGATCCAATCGCATGACAATAGTTTCACCGACAACCCATATTTGGTAACCAATGCTCGATTCACATGGCAACGGTTTAACCCTTTCTTTATTATATATGTGAATTGTTTATATGCTATGGCTCAATTATTTATTTCGCATGAACAGTTTGAGTTTTCCTTAATATATTATATTGTATCTCAATTAACTAGTGTTTTACTTACTCAAACTTGTGTTGACAAAATTATTTCTATTTTATACGCATATGTAGGTTATCATTTGAACTGGTTGCAAGATTTGGTGAAGAATTTAGGATTGCTTATGTTAGATGCAAACGTGTTTAAGACTAAATCAAGACTTAGTATAACTTAGATTTTGAATTATCTTGTTTATATGAATTATGTACTTTGTATTTGATTTATTTTAAAAATTAATTAAATAAATAGATATTGTCATTTTTAATTATTGCATGATAGTACCTTGAGAGCTGTGAGCAATCAGCTCACGCCCCAACATTTCTGTCTTAGGTTGGGGTGTGACATTTCCATCATCCAAGACCCACCCCTAGTCTTTCCCTTTATAAAAGAAATCTCTCATCTTCATTTATTAGATGCTCATCATTCCCTTTCACTCTAAGTTTTTGATTTGATAAGCATTCTATGTGTTCTTGCCTAAAAGTCAAACAGAACCATTGCTTGCTTTTCAATTCCGATTTGAGTAATATTTTGGGATGTTATCGGTTTGTATTAGTCTTATATATGTGTGTCATTGTTACCCTTATTCTAACTTGGTTGATTTAGGTGGTTATTCCATCCTAAGGTAAACCTTTGCATATTAAGGTTGTGTTGGTCAAATTTGGGTTTTTTTTACTCGTTTAAAGTTTCTGACTTTTATTTGATTTTTTGTTGATTCTTGAACCATGAGGATTTGTGTAATAAGATGTTAAACATGTACTAGCATCACACAATAAGTGGCATAATTTTTCTTCATCAAAGACCATTTCAAACCACCAAGAACTTAGCTTGTAATGGTATTTATATTCTAGGCATAAGTTGGTCGTCAAAGATTGGGCCATAACTAAGTCAAAGCGAACTGTAATGATGTAAGGCCAAATCCTATGAGGAACTTCATTGAATTTTAGTTCCAATGGTTATTTAATTTTATTTTTATTCATTCGTATGGCTTCACAATCATTGTTTTAGTTTTAGTATGCAAATATATACCAATAGAGAAAACCGGTTGTTTCAGCCTATCTCGAGTACTAATTTGGGAAAAGTTTCTAAAAGAAAGATGTCCAAAACATCCTATTTTAGTAGATTGTAGATTTTTATAATTATTAGAAATCTATTTATATTTTTTAAGTATTATTCAAATCAAGGACATATTCTATCCAAAACTGATTAAAATCCTTTTGTTTGTTTTCACACCTTAGATGTAATATATTGTTTGCTTGACCATTCTTAGATAATGTTTTATAACTATTTTTCATGTTAAAGGTAGACTGGAAACGGACTTGGTCAAATATCATTAACTGGGCCAATAGAACCGAACACTCATTTAAATCTGTTTTGACGTCTAACTAAGTTGTATTCGGTTAAGAGATGAGTTTCACTTAAGAGTTGATTTATATGAGTTTATTTTTTTTAACATTTTGGATAAATCAAAACCGAACTCAATCTATTATTGAGTGTTGGACCGATTAAACTGAACACTCGCTTAACTTACAAAGTTAGTGGTTTTACGTTCGGATTCTTGCACCATGCAACGAACCGAACCCAATACTCAATTAGAGTTATAAATATCTAATGAAACCATCTAAACTAGATAGTTAGCATCGTATTTTCCGATTCATCATTTTTATGATTTTATACATACGTATATCTTCTCATTTTACAAATTAAACCCCAAAAACCCAAATTTTTATTCAAGTTTAGTTTATTTACTTTTATTTATTATGTACTTTCCCGACACATTCCCAATCCTATACTCACTTATTTCTCGAACTCACTTGTTAAAAAACGAACATTCCAGTTCGCCCGCTTAAGGAATGGCTCGTCTATTTCATCACTCGCTTAATTTCCAAGTGAGTAATCACACTCCCCCTTTTTACACTTTATACTTTTGGGGGTGGCATGCGTGCCATATTCAAACTTACATGTTTTAAGACCTCCACACTAAATTCACAATTCAACATTATGTGTTTATATGAATATTTGTTCGATCATTTGTTTATGCCTCATTATGATTTTGTGCTTAAGTGTTTAATTATTGTTTATGGTTTTAGCCTCATCCTCATTAAGTATGATCATACGCTCCCCTAACTATTTTATCTTTGTGCTAATAGAATATTGCCTCATTTATTTATCCGAGTTTTTTTGTTGTTACGAATTAGAAAGGAGCCTCAGTTATTTACTTTACATTTACAATCGTTGTTGTGATGCTCTATTTACATATATGAATTGTGATTTTGCTTCATTATATACATATAACAAAAAGTAGTGTATTGCTTACCAACATTCGTGTTGATCAAATCTATTTTTATGCATGTTACAGGTTTACTTTTAGATTGCTTATGAAGATTGAAGACTTATCACTTACACTATACCTTTAGGATATTTTAATGAATTAAATATTATTATAATTGTTTGTATTTGACCTTTGAACAAATTGTACTTGAGTTATTAAATGAAATTAATATATTAACTATTGTCACTTAATAGTGTCATTGTGTTCATGTCCAATCAAACCTCTCGTCTCGACATGTTCCATCGCCTTTTGATTTGAGTGTGACAAACTTTTTTTTCAAATCACCTAAATCACAAAAAAAGGGTCGTATATTTACGTATAATCTATTATATGGTTTACTAAAAGGAAAAAAAAGTAGTTGTAAAGTGTTAATGTAAAAGGTGGGATCCAATAATAACTTTGTATAAAAATGAGCTTTTGTTTATACAAATTACCAACCAAAGATATTTAAAACTGTCATATGACATGATTAATTTGAGGACGAATGATTACTTACCTTAATACAATGTTTTCATAACTGGAACGGATGGCGAACTGGTCGGGCAACTGGTTCACCGATTCAACCGGTCAGTCCGGCCGAATGAATTCGGCTAAAAAATGTTAGAAATTTTTTTTTTTTGAAAAATAATACTTTTTTAATAAGAAAACCGGTTCAACCGGTTCGGTTTCCGGTCAAATATTTTATATGAAAATCCTATATAATAGGGATATACTAAAAATTAGTATCCAATTTTTTTAAATATATTATTTATAACTAAGAAACAATTTTATACTAAAAAAAATAAGCGGGTCATGGGTCTCACAAAACTCAAATATTTTTTAAAACAAATTATAACATCTCATTATTTATGAAACTTTTTCATCATCATATTCTAGGCATATTATTAACATTCTTACAATAAATAAATTTAAAATCCAAAAAAAATATATTAGAAACGAATAATGTAAAACAATATCGTCATACGACGGATAAAAACTAGTTATGTATAATAGCATATATTTTTAATTTTTATTTAAACTATTTCATAATTGATAGTTTTAATGTTTTATATATATTAGTTTTATGCCAATTTTTTATGCCATTCGTATTTTGCATTCAACATAATTAATGGTGGTTTATACATATCGATCCATACACATGGATGGGGATTATCTATTACTTAGCTTTTGAATAAAATGTATATTTCATATAAAATCACAATTTGAGGGTTACAAGAGAGGAGAGGTTCATGAGAGTTGCATGGACGAGACTCATTATAATAGAAAAAGATGACGTGTAGTTGTGTACAGATGGATTGTACTTTTTTGTGGAGGGGACCATAATACATACAATAATTGCAATATTGCATGATGCCTTTGGAGTTTGGGTAATGTATGTTACATTTTGTTAATCTTATTGTTATTGTCGTTTTTTTATATTAAATTAGCTTTAAAGCACGTGTAACACACGAGATAATTTAAATAATTAAGTTACAAATAAAGTAATACATAATATATATAGAGGATTAGGTTCATTTCAGAAGTGTTTCTTAGAGCGAGAAGTGCGAGAAATGAATTCAACCAATCACAAATTTTCTTTTATATTATTATTTATTTAATAACATGGGTATAATAGTAAAAAGATGTTTTCGTTACATATGGTAAGCCATTCATTATGGAGAAGTTACAAATATTTTTTTAATTGTTATATTTCATTTAAATTGTATAGACTTTCTTTCATTTTTATTATTTGAATCACTTATTGTTATCCAGTAGATAGTTCGATCTCAAATATGAATATCACATTTTCGAGAAAATTAAAAATATATTTAAAAGGTATATTCCATATTATTTTTTATCTGTTAGCTTGAATCTCAAATTTTGTGTAATTTTAAACACATAAAATACTTACACGGGTTAAAGTACACACATTAAGACAAAATTACATTTTAATAACATGTACGTGAATATGGATACAACCTACACCAAATTACATAATTAATTTTGGTGCCACATTAACTAATATACCAATTGAAACATGGACTAACAAAAACACATTTCATAATCATATTTCAAAACATTTATTAAAACTTTTATATAAACTTAATTTCATAAAGGAGGCGTAACCAAAACCAACAGTGCAAACTTTTTCTAAGTTCCATAATCTCATCATAAACATAAGAACGATTATTTCAGCCAAAACAAGTTAAAACCAACAAAAAAAACAACAATTATTCCAGCCAGAACAAGTTAAAACCAACAAAAAAAAACCTTGTAGCTGGTATATCTTAGCTTTTACTCAACTTCCAAACCCACAAAACATGTGGTTGTTTTGTGTTTACATCCGAAAGCAAAATCTTGGTTGCAAATTTTAATCCTTTTTTTCCTTGGCTGCAAATTTTAATCCTTAGATTGAGCAACAGCGGTGTCTAATTCACCCCGGGCAAAGTATTATTTTCACTCAAAGCCTGCTCTGTTTTGTTTGGAAATATTTCGAACCCCAAGTATTTTTCAACTGTTTATAAGAAACAACAACACAAATGAAATTAATTGTCATGATCTTTTATAGGAAAAAAAAAAGCATGCACTTGAATACAAAACAATCAAATTATTATCCAAACCTACACAACAACAAATTCTACTTACACTTAATAGTGTAGCTATCTATGTACAACCCAAAATATTATCCCTACACTTTAACATGGTGATTCCTACTCATAATCAATTTCTGCGTAATAACTAAAACTATTATAAAATAATTATATGACTATTAAATAATGTAAACTATATACAACCGTTAAAATAACTAACAATTGTAAAGTTACTATCCAAACCTACATAACAAATAATTCTAAGTGTAATACAACCCAAAATGTTATTCCTACACTTTAACACAGTAATTCCTACACATTAATCAATTTTAACATAACATTCAAAACTACTAATAAACAACTTTATGACTACTAAATAATGTAAACTATATACAACCGTGAAAATAACTAACAAATGTAAAGTTATTATCCGAACCTACACAACATCAATTTCTTCTTACAAATAACACAAATACCTTACACAAATAATTTAATTGATGTGTGAAAATGTATAATATAAATAAAGAACGAATCACAATTAAGCTTTAAATTTATAAAAACGAAAATCCTATAGAAACCACACAAAACCGGCAAGTGTACCGATCATAAATAGTATAGCATCAAGGAAGTCCAGATGTCGAACTCAAAGACACGTGAAAACGTTTATGATTAAGAAAACTCTAACCAAGACTTACCAAAATAATATTTATTTAATTTTTAATATTTTATTTAACTACTTAAATTAATTCAACTAAACGAAAACGTTTGACAAAACACTTTTAGAAAACTTTGATTTAAATTAAATATGTAAAAACGTCTACCTAGGAATGAATTATGTTGACAGAAATAACAAGATAACGGATTGAAAATATTCAAGACACCGGTTATAAAAGATGACACAACCAAAACTTGTTTAAGAAAGTCAAATTACCTCTCAGTCTCTCTAACAAACTTTAACTTATTTTAGTTGATTTTTAAAGAACAAACCGGAAAAACAATTATTAACGTGTTCAAATGTCGACTCACCTCTCGGTCTCACCGACACACTATCCTAATGGAGACGAATACTACGCAACTAAGGATAGAGGAACAATTTAACTTAACCCAAATTAAACCAACTAATTGCACATAAACACTCAAACTTGACAAGACAAAACCCGCTCTCGCGCGGTCTTAATTCTAACAAGTAAAAGCAACGAGACAATATTACTTCTTATCACCTCTCGGTCTCAAAGAAGGTGTATTTTAACTGATTTTAGATGATTATATTACCCACTTATCCCTACGGTTGTACACCCCGCAAATAAACCCAAAACACCAAGTAAAGAGCTTAACAAGCAATCAATTAATCAAAACCAATTCAATTAACTAATGCAAGAGGATTATAAGTAATAACAAATAAAACACAGCCATCATACACAATCTAATTCATGGTTTAGTCAAACTTTACATCAATAATTTAAGTCTTGAACATTAACAATCCATTATACAAGTTAAAACTACTCAACAATCATCTATCCTAGGTAGAACAAACAAGTTTAGCTACTCATTAATTTTGGACAGCCATGTATACTCAAGAAAAACACCATAAACATCATCATAAACATTATAAAACTCATTCAAGATCCAAACACAATCAATTATAAGTCAAACTATCAATCAATTGCAAAACAATTCAAATCAAAAGACCAAATTAATAAAGTTAGGGTTCTTGAAAGATAAACAAAGTTTATAGATGATTACTTAAGTAATATGGCTGATATTGATGATAGATAAAGTCCCTAGAAGCAGCCCAAGATCACCCTTGATGTTATTCTTCCTCTCCAGCCGCCAAAGACACCAAACAGCCGCCACTAGCTTTCTTTTTTCTCTTCTTCTTTGCTGCTGAAAGTTGCGATCGGAACCTAGAGTTAGGGTTTAGGTTTTCTTAATTTCGGGATTAGGGGCTGGTTAATGGTAGATTTTTCTTGATATTTATTAAATATAATAATATAAAAGGCTTTTAAGATGTGGGCTTGGGTTGGGCCTTGATTAAACTTTGAAACTTTGACACTTAAACCCTCCAAGTTCTCTTTTTCTTGCCTTTTTTTTCCACTTCTTTCCATAACCTACACAAAACATTTCAACTTTGTAAAACTTTGCACTTAACCCCCTAAACTTACATAAATTTGATATTAAAGCATTAAAACATTATAAAATTGTAAGGAAATATAAGTGTGTTATTCAACACATCAAACATCCCCACACTTAAGACTTTTTCGTCCCTGAAAAAGATTTTACTGCAGTTGGATCATAATCGGAAAATCAAAGTTAAATCAAACATATAGGTTATATTTTAAAGCTCAGAAAAACGCAAAAACCGCGATCATCGATATTGTTGTCCACCTAAACCCATGCCTTAATCTTTACCGAGACAAATAAGATCCGACAATATTACTCAGTGGTTTACACAATTAAGACCCGCTTCTTTTCTGCTTTTACCGGACCAGACCACCCCAACTTGACTTAAACCTCAAAATTAGCAGAATTAAAACTTTGTTGCTCCATATTTATGAATAGTTAAGACGATCAAGGGTATTGTTTATCCACCTAAGCTTAAGCATCAAAGTCTACCAAGCAGCCATTAGATATGATTAAGGTTCAATTATTCATAGCCAGTGCTCCCCACAACATGACATACCCCCGTTATCAAGCAATACCCCAAATCCATAACCATACGTGAGTATGCAAAATTTTATCTGTCGGGCTTACATGTAGCGTGTCCCTTGTGGTCCGTTTCTTAATGGTAATGAGACGCGAGCAAGGGGAACCCACATGACTAACAGCGTGGATGATCAAGTCTGTAGTGTATTTGTACTTTCGTACTGTTGTGATCATGTTTATAGACTTATAAGGGTTTTTCTCTTTGGCTTTATTTTAAATATCCACAACCCCACTTAGGAATTGTGAATACCCAGCTAAATAGTTTGCATACAGACCCATGGTCTCCGGACCCGAAGCATCCCATCAATACAGGATTTAAGGTTATAAAACCATACGCCGATGAGGTGTAAAACACTAAACTAGCATTTTAAGATTTATATCACAAGCTACACGGCATACTCTAACGTTAAACCTACCCAAGCATCATATGATAACGTATTCAGATTTTTAAAACTCATGATATTTCCAATTTTTCATACCAAAATTTGAGGCTTGAGTATGGCCCGACCTTTCATTGCTTATTTTCCACGGACAAAACGCTTTACCCACAAAAGATTTCCGTTTAACCGTTTTATCAAATTTGCCCTTTCATTTTCAAGGCTGAGCCTACCGACACATCCCAAGTTAAGTGCGTTTTCTTATATTTAACTCATATTATTAGTAGTTTGAAAAACCGATTTCCGAATAAAATCATCATCTCCGACTTTTTGCAAAAGAAACTAAAAACAAGGGACATTTTTTTTATTTTTTATTTTATTTTTTTTATCAAACTTGAAACAACGTACGAAAACGAAAAACAAGTGAAAACTTTTTATTTATTTATTTTTTTATATTTTTATTTATTTATTTATTTATTTTTTATTATTATTATTTTTCTACAACTAAGTAAAATAAATTCCCATCCCCACACTTAGAACGAAATCGTCCTCGATGAGAACAAGGAAAAGAAATAAAATAAAAATGAAACGTAAAGCATAAAATTAAAACTTAAAAGAACATAAATTAAAATAGAGAACGGGTTACTCCCCTGGTTTAGATGCAGATTCTTCATCGGCTTTATATGACTCAAACGAACGACCGTATAGCATTTCATTCGCAGCCGCAACCTCGGGTGAACCAGTTCCAAAACGCCATCAGAGCTACCATGCGCATAATAATACCTGTAACAACTCAAACTCGCTCGCATGTAGCGGCGTACAAAACAGAAAACAAAAACATAAGAAATAAACATATTTTTGTGTTTTTGAATTTTTTTAATTTTTTTGATTTTTATTAAATATTTATTTTTTTTTAATTTTTTTTTCTATTTTTAAATAACAAAAATTAAAAAAAAACAAAACTCTAAATCTCGGGCTGCCTCCAGAGAGCGCTTAGTTTAACGGGTCCTCAGCCTGACCCCAAATCTCAATTTCAATCAGGTGGCTTCTCCTTTATCCGTTTCCCACTCGACCCGTTTCGTTTTATTTGTCTACTATTAGTTGGGAAAAACTTACCAGAAAAATTTAAAAAGATTTTGAAAAACTGAAACAGGTCGGACCACCAAGACTTATACTTACTCGGACCAAACTTTATACGAGTCGTGTAATGAAGGAGGATGTCATCTTTGCTGTGTGTCAACTTTTTATTTTGTTTCGTATGTAGTATCCTCACTTTCAAGTTCGTTTGATCCAAGTATACATGTTCCCTCTTCTGTGATGTCTCTCTGATAATTAATCTTTCTATTCCTTCAATGTCACCTCCCGGGTCAAATTGCGTATCATCTACTTCCATAGAGGTATCCTCCACAAGCTCTTTATGACAACCCTCGATATCAAAGATAACCACATTCGCCTTCTTGACCTCCGTCAAAGTAGATGCAATGATATCCGGCAGCTTCCTCTCTTCATCTAAAAACGCATACTCAAGGTGGGCAGGTGAATCCTTAATCTCTAAGGAAGAAGGAGGAATCTCGACCGAAGGTCGGTCCATCGGATCGTCTCGTACGATCTTAGCAGACACGCCAGATTCAGGGGTATGCAACTTGGTGTCGGCATCAAAGGACTGATTAGTTACGGCAACCATCTCAATCTCTGGAATCTCCCTATCGAGAATCTGGGTGTCGGAGGCAGATCCTCCACAGATTTCGCTGAGAAACTCCCCAACATGCTCCATGATGGTATCAATGAAGTATAAGGAGTCATCAGAAGCCTTGGGGTGTTTCAGTGACTGTCGAACGTCAAAGGTGACGTTCTCATCCCCAACTCTTAAGATTAATTTACCCTCGCAGACATCGATCAATGCCTGTGCAGTGGCAAGGAATGGTCGGCCTAAGATGAGTGGGACACTATCGTCATCGTTCATGTCCAGGATGACAAAGTCCACCGGGAAGATGAACTTGTCGACACGAACAAGCATGTTCTCGACCACCCCTCGGGGGTATTTCACAGAACGATCAGCAAGCTGGATACTCATACGGGTAGGCCTCGCCTATACCCAACTTGCGATACACGGAATACGGCAAGAGATTAATACTGGCACCGAGATCTGCCAGCGCATGGACGACCGTATTATCACTCAAGATGCAGGGAATTTTGAAACTCCCAGGATCGGACATCTTTTCTGGTAACTTTCTCTGCAAGACTGCAGAGCAACCAGCACTCAGAGGAATGGAAGAGACTTCGGCTAACTTCTCTTTGTTCGAAAGAATATCCTTAAGGAACTTTGCATATTTGGGCATTTGCGTAAGTGGCTCAAGGAAAGGAATATTAAGATGAAGTTGCTTCAAAAGATCAAGAAATTTGGAGTTTTGCTCCTCGTCTCTATCCCTACGGACTCTCCCGGGATACGGGAGTCTAGGTTTGTAGACTCTCGGTGGTGTGCTGGGTGATGGTTGGTCCTCGGCCTGTGCTGTACTTCCTGGGCTGTGCCTTTGATGCACCCTGGCCGGTGGAGACTCCAACTGAATCTCCTCGTCTACCTGCTCCTCTACATCTACCGCAGGTTCGTTAACGACTCCTCTCGTCGCTTCCTGAATCACAGGCTCGCTGCGTGCCCATGCACCGCTCCTTGTCGTCACAGCCTTCGCGAACGCCTTCGGATTTTGTTCAGTGTTACTTGGAAGTGTACCTGGCGACCTCTCATTTAGACGACTTGCTATCTCTCCCATCTGACGCTCAAGATTTTGAATTGACGCTCCTTGATTTCTCATGAATGACTCGTGCTCCCAGAATTTCTCTTGAGTTTCTTTGTGACGGGAGTCCCCCCGAGTCATATACTGCGACAACATCTGTGTCTGCTGTGCCATCATCTCCTCTAACGTGGGCTTCTTCTCCCCACTACTCGTCCCTCACCGGAATCCTGGAATAGGCTCTGACGTTGCTGGAAGCCGGACTGATTTCCGTTCCTCCACTTTGAGTTTTGGTTACCTCTCCACCCCGAATTATAAGAATTGAAAGAATGTTGATTTCGGTTTGGATTATTAACGAAGTCGACTGCCTCCTCCTGGAAACCTACGGGGCATTGAACGGTATCGTGTCCCCCTCTACAGATCTCGCATAACTTACTTTTCACCTGCAAGTGTAACGATTCCGACGAAACCAGGGATACCCTAACCGGTAGACAGTAGTTACGTCATATTTAATGTCGGGTACATGAATTACCATAGTAATTATACGAGAATACATGGTTCACTGTATTGATTGTACGTGAATACATAATTCATCGTATTGAATATGCGATTAGTCGATCGATAGTTATTGAAACCCGAATGAATCGAGGGTTCAATTATAGACGATGTCTATAGTATTTAATGATTTTACGAAGCATTAATGCTTCGGGATAAGTAAAGTACAGCACAGAAAAAGAATTTCAATTTAATGGTACGTCGGTACGTTAAACGAAACCTTTAATATCAAACCGAGCAAGAGACGATCGATCAAGCCGAAAAAGATGCGTAATAATTAATAATATGACGTTTTAAGTTAATAAATGTCATGATTTAAGTTTTTGAAGTTTTTAAATCGGTTTTATATAAATTTCATTTTTAGCCGAAAAACGACCGTTTTAGCCTCGTTTTAAGCCGAGTTAGACATTTAACCGAAAAACGAACTGAACCACATTATCCAAAACGTTATCCGGATTACGAGAATCCAATCATGTGGCTAGAAATGGAGAGGTGGGTCCCACCCCACCCCTCTCACCTTTCCGATCGGACCAAAGCCCCCACCCCTCATTCTTTTGTTATTTTTTTTCTAGCAAACAACTCAACAATCCTTCTCCTCTCTCAACTTCATGATCAAAAACCGAGAGTTTTTAGCAAGAAAACAAGGTAATGATCGGGTTATATACGTTTCCATCTTCGTTTCTTGAGTTTAATTGCAAGAAAATGAGGTTTCAAAGATGAAAACCGATTCTTGCATGATAAAGTGATGTATACGGGTTATACAAGGGATCTTGGTCCAAGAAAGGGGTTAAACGAACCAAAAACGAATTTTTACGGTTTAAATCTTTGTTTTTGAATCATAACCGAAACTATAGTGTAAGAGGCTTGATCGTGAGTGTAACTTGCTTGGTATTGTGGTATGTTGGTTGTAGGTTCTGTATTTAATGGTAGATAAGGCGGAAAGACGAGTTTGTAGCTTGTAGTGGCGGAAAACGAAAGGTATATTCGGTTTATGTTCGGTTTTGGAGATTTGGACAGATTGTGATGTGTTTAGATTTAGGTCATGAAATTTTACAGGGATGTTCTACACATGAAAATAAGAGTTCTGTGAATATTTGGTAATTTTTGGATAAAGGATGAATATTTGGTGAATTTAATGCTCGGTTTTGGCTAGAAATGGTGAAAAATAGTTAAATATCATGAAAAATTCTGGAAAATTGCAGATAATCTTTTTATATCATGTATAAGTGACACACAAAATTTGAGGTCCGTTGGAGAAGTCTAAGTAGGCTTTTCGGTTAAACGAGTTCTATGGTTTTCTAGCTCGGTTTTAGTGAAAATTGCATGTAAAAGAGGATTTTGGTTCTGGAAAAATTACAGGGGACTATGTGGATGGCATGGGACATCCAGAAAAATTTGGGATTTTTCTAAGATCGTTTGGTATTTACGACATATTTAGTGTTTAAATGGTGTTTAAAAATAGATAAATAAATTTTAAATATAAA
The DNA here is from genome assembly GCF_021521415.1 of Bidens hawaiensis. Taxonomy (NCBI): domain Eukaryota; kingdom Viridiplantae; phylum Streptophyta; class Magnoliopsida; order Asterales; family Asteraceae; genus Bidens; species Bidens hawaiensis. The sequence goes on along the minus strand of NW_027491051.1, from coordinate 247,989 downwards.
AATTAATTCTGGAAATATTTTTATAAAATTACCCACTATCAAAAAGTGGTTTGTACAAAATTTCAAGATCCGAGATTAAACGGATAATTATTTGTGCTAATTATCAAACTTTTAAAGTTAAAACACGTAAACCGGTGAAGTTCGCTTAAGCGAGCTGACTTGTGTATAAAAACCCTAAAAATGAACTATTTTCATATAATTGAGTTAAACAAGTAAAAATGAATCATCCGAAAATAATTCGGATGATTTGGGTAATTTTAAACGATTTAACAGTTTCCGGTGCGCTAAAGACGGAAACGGGTCCCGCGGCCAAACGGGGCGTCTAAACCGAGCTCTAATTTCATAACTTTAACTAAATTATCAGTCAACAACTATTTTCGGGTCGTGTGTGACCAAACTCATTTTTGGAACGTAAAAACGGATAACCGTGCTAGGCACGCAAAACGGGAAAAACGACTAATAACAATTTTGACCAGTGAACTCTAAACGATATCACAATCTGAGTCCGGAGAAGTGTTTCTGGGTTAACATTGCCCCCAGAACGGGTACAGTGCTGGGTTAACAGTGTCCCCAGATGTACCGGTAACTTGGTTAAAGTTATATTAATAATGAGTGTATAGTAACGATCGTAGGGATCATATTACAGATTGGACGTGTTAACTGATAATGATTGGTGTTACCTGCTTGCATGTGCTAAGGTAAGTTTCACGAGCCCCTTATTCTGAATTGTTTTTAAATATTTTCTCTGGGCGGAAGCATGTTTTTACTGAAATGTTTAAGTACATACTGAACGCATGGATTTGCGTGGATTTATATATATTTTATTGTACGGGAATCGTACGGAAATGTACTAAGATGGTAATTGTCTGAGTTGCTAACATTCTAAGGCCCCGGAACACGAGTGATTAACTAAAAGCCGGTAGAGTGTGGATAGTACTATTGGTCTGACAAACCCAACTGGTCCGGCATGGATTTGCTGATGTTTCCCAGCCAGTTGCACATGTCTATTTTGTTGTTATTTATTTTGCTATGTAATGTTAGACATAGCGGTTTGGGGCAGGTCCGTGGGAGGGGGATATGCCACGGGTCCGTGGGCGGGGGATATGCCACGGGGGTTGTGTGTGATAGTCAGAGGTTTCACTTGTGGGCTCAGCATAATTACATCGATAATATTATATTTTGATAATGATTTATCATGGTTTACTCGAATTGTGAAACTCACCAACTATTCGTAGTTAACCCGTTTTCTCACATGCTTTTCAGGTACAATTAAGATGAAGTGATTGCTTACGTGCTAAGTGCTTGATGTGTGTAAGATTTGTGTGCGGGATGTTAGGATATATTATAATAAATAGAATTATGTATCGTATGGTATGATGTGTGTATCACTTAGACGGTAATGAAATACGAGATAATGTAATTTGAAGTATATTAATGTATTCAGTTTTCTTTATAAACAATGTGGTTGATATCAGAGGTGTCTGTTGCATCCCGTTTACGTTTCCGCTGCGGTTACGGGGTGTTACAGAAAGTCCTTCACGATCTTTGCTAACGCTTCAACTTGTGCCGCAAGTGCGGTGCTCGTGTCGACCGAATGCATGCCGCGTGATAGGGAATCAACGGTTTTGGTACTCTTAACTGGTGGTCGCTGGTATCCACTCATGGCTAAACCGTTAAACAAGGCAATGCACTCAACCGTATCTTTCGTTGTCAGTAGGTTACCTCCTGCAGCTGTGTCGAGCATACTCTGAGTTGCGTACGTCACTCCGTTATAGAACTTCTCGACAACCGCCCAGTCTTGTAGGCCGTGGTTTGGACATAATGCGAGTAGATTTTTGAACCTTTCCCACGCCTCGTAGAAGCTCTCGGTGTCCTCCATCTGGAAAGAATGAATTTGGTTACGCAAACGAGCGGCCTTAGCCGGATGATCGTATTTTTCAAGAAATTGGGTCTGCATGGCAGCCCAAGTAGCAATGGATACCTGTGGGAGGGACTCAAGCCACAGACTCGCATGATCCACGAGTGAGAACGGAAAGATTCGGAGTTTGATGGCGTCTTCGGATACGCCGGCAAGATGAAACGTGTCGCAGATACGTGCAATACGAGTGAGATGAGAATGCGGGTTCTCGTGGAGCAACCCGTGAAACTGAGCAGAATGAGCAATCGTGTTCAGAACGTTAGATGGAATCTGCCAAATCGTTTGAACTCCTATAGCTGGTGGAGCAATGCTGGATCTCGCGCCAGCATCGACCGGACGGGCCCGGTCTGCAACAGTCCTCCTCGGTAGTGGATTCGCGTCGCCCATAATCCTATCCCTAATGACGGGTTCAGAAAAAGTAGGAGAAGAGAACGTATTACCGACGGATGTAGATGAACTGGAAGACGGTTTTGTACGACAAGTAGTAAATAAAAGAAATTATAATTAGCTAAACTATTTTAAACTAACAAACAAAACAAATAAGAAAGACAAGTAGTAAACAAGGCAAGTCTTAACTCGAGTCGTTCTTAATACGCCTCTAACCGTGTCCCCGGCAACGGCGCAAAAAACTTGATGTGTGAAAATGTATAATATAAATAAAGAACGAATCACAATTAAGCTTTAAATTTATAAAAACGAAAATCCTATAGAAACCACACAAAACCGGCAAGTGTACCGATCATAAATAGTATAGCATCAAGGAAGTCCGGATGTCGAACTCAAAGACACGTGAAAACGTTTATGATTAAGAAAACTCTAACCAAGACTTACCAAAATAATATTTATTTAATTTTTAATATTTTATTTAACTACTTAAATTAATTCAACTAAACGAAAACATTTGACAAAACACTTTTAGAAAACTTTGATTTAAATTAAATATGTAAAAACGTCTACCTAGGAATGAATCATGTTGACAGAAATAACAAGACAACGGATTGAAAATATTCAAGACACCGGTTATAAAAGATGACACAACCAAAACTTGTTTAAGAAAGTCAAATTACCTCTCAGTCTCTCTAACAAACTTTAACTTATTTTAGTTGATTTTTAAAGAACAAACCGGAAAAACAATTATTAACGTGTTCAAATGTCGACTCACCTCTCGGTCTCACCGACACACTATCCTAATGGAGACGAATACTACGCAACCAAGGATAGAGGAACAATTTAACTTAACCCAAATTAAACCAACTAATTGCACATAAACACTCAAACTTGACAAGACAAAACCCGCTCTCGCGCGGTCTTAATTCTAACAAGTAAAAGCAACGAGACAATATTACTTCTTATCACCTCTCGGTCTCAAAGAAGGTGTATTTTAACTGATTTTAGATGATTATATTACCCACTTATCCCTACGGTTGTACACCCCGCAAATAAACCCAAAACACCAAGTAAAGAGCTTAACAAGCAATCAATTAATCAAAACCAATTCAATTAACTAATGCAAGAGGATTATAAGTAATAACAAATAAAACACAGCCATCATACACAATCTAATTCATGGTTTAGTCAAACTTTACATCAATAATTTAAGTCTTGAACATTAACAATCCATTATACAAGTTAAAACTACTCAACAATCATCTATCCTAGGTAGAACAAACAAGTTTAGCTACTCATTAATTTTGGACAGCCATGTATACTCAAGAAAAACACCATAAACATCATCATAAACATTATAAAACTCATTCAAGATCCAAACACAATCAATTATAAGTCAAACTATCAATCAATTGCAAAACAATTCAAATCAAAAGACCAAATTAATAAAGTTAGGGTTCTTGAAAGATAAACAAAGTTTATAGATGATTACTTAAGTAATATGGCTGATATTGATGATAGATAAAGTCCCTAGAAGCAGCCCAAGATCACCCTTGATGTTATTCTTCCTCTCCAGCCGCCAAAGACACCAAACAGCCGCCACTAGCTTTCTTTTTTCTCTTCTTCTTTGCTGCTGAAAGTTGCGATCGGAACCTAGAGTTAGGGTTTAGGTTTTCTTAATTTCGGGATTAGGGGCTGGTTAATGGCAGATTTTTCTTGATATTTATTAAATATAATAATATAAAAGGCTTTTAAGATGTGGGCTTGGGTCGGGCCTTGATTAAACTTTGAAACTTTGACACTTAAACCCTCCAAGTTCTCTTTTTCTTGCCTTTTTTTTCCACATCTTTCCATAACCTACACAAAACATTTCAACTTTGTAAAACTTTGCACTTAACCCCCTAAACTTACATAAATTTGATATTAAAGCATTAAAACATTATAAAATTGTAAGGAAATATAAGTGTGTTATTCAACACATCATTAATCCTACACATAACACAACATCCATACACAAACAATTTAATCATACACATAACACAGATTCACTACACATAACATACACAAACAATTAAATCATACACATAACACAGGTTCCATACACATAACCTACACAAACAATTTAATCATACACATAACACAGATTAACTACCCATAACCTCTTGCATAACATACATTTGCAGTTAACGCAAAACGAATTTCCAATCTCTCCCATCTTCCACATCAACTACATCATAATAACTTAAACCAAATAAGATTGTAGTATCCATTAGTTTATATATGACATCAACAAAGCTTAAATATTGGTTATACATAGTTAAATACAAAGAACATATAAAAAACAATAACAATTTCTCACTAAGACTAAATATTGTAGTTATATACACCCACAAAAATTATTTTAACACTATACCACATAGTTAATTCATTCATTGTCCGTATCATTCTATATTGTACCTACACATGAATCAAGCATACTTATCTAATTATCATACATACAGTTGAATTGAGCATGCAAATCTATCATACCTACACACAGATTGAGCATGCCTACACAAAAATCGAGCTTGCTTACACATGAATCGAGCATACCTACACATGAAAATACTATTGTGTAGGAGTTCATATGCAGTGTAGGTAAAGACATATACGAACACACATAACATTTTACGCTATACACCAACACATAAAAACACTATAATAAATAGTTATCATATTGTAGGATACAACAAAATAGTATCAATCAACAACAATACAATGTAGGTAAACTGAATCGAATATGAATGTAGCTGACAATATTTAATAAAAAAAACAGAATTAGATTGATGCTTAAAAAAACCCTAACTGTTTCCCCAAATTAGTAACTCTTAGAATTGAAATATAAGAAACCTTAATCCTACACCGTAAGCTAATTAATCCTACGCTATAACACATACCAAAACAAAAGTAATAAAAAAGAAAACACAGGTTGTGGGAATAGATTTGAATAAAAAACAGTAATAGTAAACTCAAATAAGTAAATAAAAGAATCGATTATGTATTAGTTTGTAGGACTATAGAATCACTTATGTAAACAAATATACAATCAAAACCCAAAAAAAAATTCGAAAAAAAACCCTAACCTTTGTCGCGATGATACTATCACACCTTAAATCGATTTCTTTAAGTGTTCTTTATATATTTGTGCACTAAGTTTCAACAAACTAATGCAGATTTCATGAATTGATAATAATATTGAGGAGTGTTGGGTTGAGTTGATTAAGATAATAAGGCATGAGGCATGAATAGAGGAATCTGATTCAGATAGTTACGTTTTCTTTGATTGTGCCTATACACAAATTACAATTATACCCTTTTTACTTTAAAATATGTTATTTACATTTCTTAGTAATTACAATTCTGCCACTCCAGATATGTGCCATTGATTACATCTCATCAACGGCTACAATCCACTTCTCGCACTTCTCGCTGTAGTATTACTTCTCGCATGAACGATCCCCTATATATATATGTGTGTGTGGGATCTAGAGAGAACTCCTTTTAAAGAGAGAACTAGTAAAGAATTATTTTTAACTATTTTTTAAAAATTATTTTGTGATTTTTGTTTCTTTCCTCCTTCTAATAAGATGATATTGTTCCTAAAAAAATATAAAAAAAAATAATTAAAAAAAACCGTCGATGTAATGCGTAAGTGCATTAATGTGTATTGTATTTATAAAATAGTGTTTTATTGCATATAATACAACACAAATACATTATCTAAATACACACTATTTCATATATGCAAATACGACACTAATAATTGTATGCAAAACACATTATCGCATATATGTAATACAACACTAATGCACATATGCACTATATCGATTTTTTTAATTTTGTATATAATATAACACTATTGAAAATATACAATATAAACAACTATATATATATATATATATGCTATTCAACACTATTTCAAATATCAAAATGCACACTATTGCACATATGCATTATAAAAAAGTCGGTGTATATATGCATTACTCGTTAATTTTTTTTATTTTTTTTATTTTTATATTTTTTGTGGTAAAGAATAACAACATATAAGAAGGATGAAAAAAAAATTTAAAAAATATTTTTTTAATTAAATTAAAAATACTTCATTATCAGTTCTCTACTTCTCTCCATAAAATGGAGTTCTCTCATGATCCTCTCCCTATATATATATATATATTGTTGGTGCATTTTGTGACCGTCGCTATGCAATTCTGATCAGCGGAAACGAAGGACGAAGTTAGAACAACTTCGCCATAGGTGAAGTTATAACAACTTCGCCATAGGCGAAGTTGTAACAACTTCTGCCATAGGCGAAGTTAGAATAACTTCGCCATAGGCGAAGTTATAACAACTTCTCCTACAGGCCCAAGCACGCGAAGTTTATATATATATATGTGTGTCTTGTTTAGGTTTGGTAATCTAAAAAAGTCAGAGTTTTGTGTGTTCAGTTTATTTGTCTAGAGAGAAACCGAGAGGGAGAGTCGTGTGGGACGACCCGAGGTAGAGCTCACCTCGGGTCGGCCGTCATTTGTTTTCATGTTTGGTATGTAAGTTTTTCGGTTATTATATAAAAGATCTGCAGATGTGTTTATCCCATTCGTGTGTTTGTTCGTGTATGTGTTTGTGTGTAATCGTGTTCTTCGTCTTCTACACCATAAACGAGTCTAGGAGGATTCCGCACTCCTAGACCTCGTGCGGATCTCGTATCGATCGGCGACGCCCCGGGGGGACTTACAAGTGGTATCAGAGCCTTAGGCTCTTATGCTATGGTTCGAGATCTGCGTTTTGGTGTTTCTGGCACGTTTCTGATGCGTTTCTGGCCGAACAGCCGCCGCAGGCGAAGTTATGGGGTTCAGGCGAAGTTGTCGCTTAAATTTTAGGGTTTAGGCGAAGATATAAGGTTAAGCGAAGTTATTCACAACTTCGCCTACCTCACAAGTTCGCTTATCTCAGGCGAAGTTATCTGCCAGGTGAAGTTATGGACAGGCGAAGTTATGAACAGGCGAAGTTAAGGAGGGGCGAAGTTGACTTTTAGGCGAAGTAAAAAAAAAAAGTGTTTGGAGTTTTCGTCTGTATGGCCAGGTGTACACGATTATTGTGAGACCGAAGACGTTGTTCCGTCAACGAGTGAAACTTGTTATCTCTTGGTCTTACGTGTGAACAAATACGTGTCAACTCTGGATTTGGAGTTGAGGTTGTGAATGGGATATTGATTGAAACTGGATATTGACACATATTTAGGTGTTTGTGGGCAATGAATAGTTGTTGTTCGAGGTTGACCAACTGAAGAAAGTCAAATTGAACTGAAGGTTTTCGTCATTACTGGATTGCGGTCAGAGCATATTATTTATGTTATTTTCAAGGCGTTCGAGAATTGGATCCTGAAACGTTATATTCAAGACTTAAGCGAAGTTATCCACAACTTCGCCTATAGTACTGTTAAGAATAAAATTTTTATTTTTCGAGTTTCTTTGTGTTTCGTGAAAGATGACTTCAATAAATATTACGGAACTGGTGAAGATGGAAGTGGAAGCGGGTTCAGCTACTAAGGCACCGAAGATGCTTAAGGGTACCGATTTCGTGGCTTGGAAGGATCGGTTTGAGCAATATGTCAAGTACCAAGATGCTAAAATGTGGGTGTGCATTCAAGATGGATACATTCCACCAACTGCTGAGTATGAGGGTCGTGATCAGATTAAGAAATACAACAAGATGGAAGAAGAAGAAAAGAAAATGTATGAGGCTGAAAGCAAAGCTCATGCAGCGATAACAATGGCTCTTCCACAAGAGATTCTTCACACCTTCAGAAAATATAAAACTGCCAGAGAGCTTTGGGAAGCGCTTGAAAACCGATTTTTTGGGTAATGTGGGGATTCGTGCATCAAAGATTAAACTACTTAAAACCCAATTCTCGGTGTTCAAGTACTTGAAGAATGAATCACTTGATGATATCACTAGATATTATCATCTGATGACAGAACTAAGCAATTATTCCATTGCTTACAAAGAAGATGAGATCGTGGAAAAGCTTCTTGATGCTTTCCCACCGAAATGGGAGATGTACACCGTTTTGATGAGAGAAGACAAAGAGTTTGCCGACTATGACTTGGAAACAGCAGTCAACAAACTACGAATTTTTGAACTTAACATGGTTCGAAAAGAGACACCAACTGATCAGGTTCAGTATCCAGGAATGTATGGTGCAAAAGTTAACTCAAGTTCAAGTTCGAAGTCTGAATCATCTGCTTACTACTCAAAGGGAGACTCGGGCGCTAACTCAACACATGAAGGTCATGTATCTCTCAACATGAATGGTGATGTGTGTTTTGTAGCTGGTGGATCGAATGCTTCTAAACCTCAAGCAACCAAGAGTAGTTTTTCCTCAAGTGTTCCTAACAACAACTACTCTAAGATGCCCATGAGTGTTAAATCTGCTGAACAGCAGTTTGCTCTCTATGCATCTGTCATTGCTTCGTATGAAAATTACATTCAAGGCAAGATTGTTGATCCTGCAACGTTAGACGAAGACTATGATCAGATCGACGCTGATGATCTGGAAGAGATGGATCTGCAGTGGCAGATGGCGATGATTGTGAGAAGGGTTAAACGGTTTATGAAGAAGACTGGTAGGAAGTTTGTGGGTGAAAGACCAGGGTTTGATAAGTCGAAGGTTAGGTGTTACAACTGTCAACAGAAAGGCCACTTTGCGAAGGAGTGCACAAATGAACATGTAGAACGCAGTCAGACCAGGTCTACACAACAGAGTGGTGGTGGTAATGAGAATAGAGCCATGATATCCAGACAGAACGGGGAGTACAACTGGAATCTGCATGTTGAGGAAGTGTTCGAACAGGCAAATTTAGCGAACATCGAAACTGCAGGAAGTGAGAAAGTAACTGGAGAAAATGAAGCTTACATGGCAGAAGTGACAGACCAGCTCACCGAGGTAAGTACTAAACTCCCTTGTACTAAATGTGAAAATCTGTCTAAACAATTGACAACTATAACTGATCAGTTTGTTAGTTTGGATGCTCAATTTAAAACATTAAAAGAAGATCATCATTTCACTAAAGCTAGAGAAAACAGTTATAAGGTAAAAATAAAAGCTAGTGAGAAAGATATTAGAAGTCTTAAAGCAAGTCTAGCTGAGAAAATTCAAGTAATTGATCTTAGCTATGAAGTGTTAGAAGAGAAAACCAAACTAATAGCTGAAAGGGATAAACAGATAGCTGATCACCAGGTGAAAGTGGTGGAACTAAATAGAAAACTTGAGCAATTTAGAAATTCCTCCGCTATACTTGATCACCTTGTTAGTGATCAAGGTTCCCCAGTTAAAAGGGGAGGAATTGAATATCATGAAGTTCCACCACCTTACAATCATAATTACACTTATGATCCTAGTAATCAGAAATCTGTTGATGTTGATTTTGGTCAGACAGTTCCGGTTAAGGTTACTATTAAAGAACCAGAAGTTAGTAAAGGCGAAACAAGTAAGCCTGTTTCGAGTGTTAAGATTTCTGTTCCTAGTCCTGTCTCATCAAACTCGGACAAGTCATCCGAGTCGAGTGAGACAAAAGAAAAGGCAGTGTTACCAAAAAGTGGAGAGAAACATAAAACACCTGAAAAGAAATCTCCACTAAACCCGTATGTCCCACCATATGTGAGACAAGCGGGCAGTAATGCAGCCTCAACATCTAAAACAACTGTTGAAAAGAAAGTTGAACGCAGGAGTTGTTTCAGATGTAATCAATTAGGACACATAATTGCTGATTGCCCTCTGAAGCAGAGATTCAGAGGTGTGAGGCCTTCGAAAACTGAGAACAGAACTAACCGTAATCACTATAATGGTAAAAATGAAAACTCATCAAAGTTCAGAAATTGGACTAATCCTGGTTTTCAAAGAAATCGATCTCAGTTTTTCACTGCTAACAACCAAACCATAAGTAATAATTCATTTAATTCACGAAGGTTTGGATGGCCTCATAGTCAATCTACAAGAAGGTATCCATTTAGGACTTACAGAAATTATTCTGATACTAACTTTGGACAGCCAAAGTACGGGATGTATCGACCCAAGACCAATAGGTCTTGGGTCCCCAGATTTTAATCCTCTGCTTTAATCGTGCAGGAACAGTTGAACAGGGCTGCAAACAATCTATGGATTGTGGATAGCGGCTGTTCCCGGCACATGATGGGTAACAAGAACTTGTTACACGAATGGAAACCTGTTCAGGGAGGAAGAGTGAGTTTTGCTGGAGAGAGCGGTGGAAGGATTACAGGAATTGGGACGGTGACTAATGGAAAAATGACTTTAGAGAAAGTGAATTTCGTTGAAGAACTAAAGCATAATCTGCTGAGTGTATCGCAGATCTGTGACAAAGACTACACAGTGCACTTTACCAAGAATGAGGCGATTGTACTGTATCCTGGTTTCAAGATACCAGAGGATTGGATTGTAATGAAGGCTCCAAGAGAAAAGAATACGTATATTATGGACATGAGGTCGACTGAGATGGCCACAGAAGAATCGTGTCTTCTGTCAAAAGCAACTGAATCGGAGTCCGAGTTATGGCATAGAAGAATGGGGCATATTCATCTTCGGAAAATGAACTACATTGTCAAGAATGGGCTGGTGCTGGGTGTTCCCTTGAAAAACTTCAACTTTGAAGACCAATGCCTATCATGCAAAAAGGGAAAGCAACACAAGAAAACCCATCACACCAAGAAGGTTAATTCTATAGTCAGTACCCTAGACCTACTTCACATGGATCTCTTCGGTCCCGTGAATGTAAAAAGTCTAGGTGGAACATCATACTGCTTGGTGATAACTGATGATTTCTCTCGATATTCTTGGGTATATTTCCTGAATTCAAAGGATGAAACGGTTCAGATGGTAAAAAATTTGATTACCAAGGTTGAGAATATCATGGGGAAAAGGGTCAAATACATCAGGAGTGACAATGGGACAGAGTTCAAAAATTATGAGATGGAGATCTTCTGCTTACAGAAAGGGATAGAACACCAGTACAGCGCTCCGTATACTCCGCAACAAAATGGAGTGGCTGAGAGGAAGAACAGAACGTTAATTGAAGGAGCCAGAACCATGCTGGCTGATTCGAAACTTCCTGTGGTGTTCTGGGCTGAAGCTGTTGCAACAGCCTGTTATATCCTTAATAGAGTTTTAACTGTTAAAAGACTGAATAAAACATGTTATGAACTTATGCATGGGAGAAAGCCCAACTTGAGTGGTCTCGAACCATTCGGGTCCCCGTGTTCGATATTAAAGACAAATTCCAAATTTGGTGAAATAGCCGACGAAGGTATTTTAGTCGGATACGTTGTTGGGACTCCCAACAGACGAGTCTTTAATACATCGACCAGCAAGGTTGAGGTGGTGTGTAACACTGATATCACAAGTTACAAATCACCAAAACCAAGCACGGGACCCGCTGGGGTTTTCGACTATGATAGGCTTTTTAAATCTTTTAACATGCCTTATTTGAATTGTGCAGAAGTTGATGAGAGAATTGCTACGAAGATGATTTACGATGAGGAAGACACTTTGGTGCAACGACCGCAGTATGATGAATGTCAGCCTTCCTCGTCAAATGCTGTCGATACCCCTGCTGCCTCTACAGAAGAGGAATTCTTCAATCCGTTTCACTCTCAACAACAATCACCCATTGATGAGCTATCTTCGAACCTGGAAGACAATCTGCAAGTCAGTGCGGTTCCGACTACGAGAGTTCACAAAAATCACCCTTTGGAGAATGTGATAGGTGATCTGTCCGACGGTGTACAAACAAGACAAAGCTTGAATGAGCACACCTGTGTTTACACAAGCATTAAAGATACGGGCATAATTAACAAATGCTTGTACACCTGCTTCATCAGCCAGATTGAACCAAAGAACTATCAAATGGCTCACAAGGACAGCTCGTGGGTCGAAGCCATGCAAGAAGAGTTAGCCCAGTTCAAAAAGATGGAGGTATGGAATTTGGTTGCAAAACCGAAGAATGTGCATGCGATTGGCACCAAATGGGTTTTCAAATGCAAGAGATATGAGAAAGGGATTATTATCAGGAACAAGGCGAGGCTGGTTGTAAAAGGTTTTAATCAGCAAGAGGGGATTGACTACAATGAGGTGTTTGCTCCTGTGGCGAGATTGGAAGCCATTCGATTGTTTTTGGCATTTGCTGCACACAAGGAGATTAAGGTATTTCAGTTAGACGTGAAGAGTGCGTTCCTTAACGGTAAAGTCGATGAGGTTGTGTACGTTGAGCAACCTCCGGGTTTTCCTGACCCAGACTTTCCTGATCACGTGTACAAGCTAAGTAAAGCACTGTATGGGCTACATCAGGCCCCTCGTGCCTGGTACTCAACACTATCTGATTACTTTCTTGAGAATGAGTTTGAAAGGGGTAAGATTGATAGCACATTATTCTTTAAGAGAAAAGGGGCGACTTTCTTCTGGTGCAAGTCTACGTGGACGACATCATCTTTGCTGCATCAAAAGTCGCCATGTGTCAGGAGTTTGAGGCCGTCATGAAAAAGAGGTTTGAAATGAGTGCTATGGGTGAACTAACTTTCTTTTTAGGACTGCAGGTTGATCAGAAGAAAGATGGGATGTTCATTCATCAGACTAAGTATGTCCATGACGTTCTCAAACGCTTCAAGATGGAGGACAGCACTCCATTTGATACTCCAGTCTGCGTCAACCATAAATTGGGTGCTGATTCAGACAGTGATGCAGACGTGGACCCAACCCAATATCGGGCAATAATAGGTTCTTTAATGTACTTAACTGCCTCTAGACCTGATATTATGTTTGCAGTTTGTCTTTGTGCACGCTTTCAGGCAAACCCAAAGGAATCTCATTTGAAGGGTGCGAAGAGGATATTGCGTTATCTCAAAGGCAAACATAAGCTGGGGTTGTGGTACACGAGAGGAGGAGACTTGGAGTTGGTCGCCTACACAGATTCTGATTATGGAGGATGCAATCAGAATCGGAAGTCAACAACAGGTGGATGTCAGTTTCTTGGAGGCAGATTAGTGTCATGGCAGTGCAAGAAGCAGACCTCAGTCGCCATTTCAACCTGTGAAGCTGAATACATGGCAGCATCAAACTGCTGCTCCCAGGTTCTTTGGATTCAACAACAGTTGCGTGATTATGGTCTGAATTTCACTCATACTCCTATTTGCATTGATAACACTGCTGCTATCTCAGTAACTAACAATCCCGTAAAGCACAGTAAAACTAAACATATTGACATCCGTCATCATTTTATACGGGATTGTGCTGAGAAGAAACTGATTGTGCTCGAAAAGGTTGATACGTTAGATAATTTCGCTGACTTGTTTACTAAAGCGTTTGACAAAAATCGTTTTCAAAACCTTGTTGAGCTGAATGGGATGATCAATCCCGAGTAACCGTGTTTTTGTCTTTATTTAAAAAAAAAAACGTCACTATCGCTTAGAATTATGTCGGTTGCCTCAATTTGAATGACATATCTTCGGATATGTTTGGTCCTCATTTCTACGTGTAGACTATGAGGATAGCCATTAACCAGATGACTGAAAGTGACCGGGGCGGTTTATGATGTGTTTTTATTCTTTCGCTGAAAATTAGTCAATTATACTTAGTTAGAACGAATAGCAGCACTTTCCGCGAGATCATCACGTTCTTACTACGCTCGCGTATATTCCAGAACGAATAGCAGCACTTGAACGGGTCATGGCAGAACAATCAAGGGTGAATCTTATCCAGACCCATGCTATTCAACGCCTCGTTGCAGAGAATCAGATACAGTCGTCCCTGCTGATAGAACATAGCAAAATCATTGATGCTTTGAAGGAGTTCTTGGCATCTCAGGGGGAGACGAGCTGTAAAGGCGATGAGCTGAGGACTAAGAAGCGAAATGATAGAGACGATGATCCCAATGCATCAAAAGGTGCAGGTGGAGAGTTGCCAAGAACTGAACAAGCTCTTGGGACTTCCACATCTCAGGGGGAGTCGACAAGTGCAGCTGGTGATGATGATGTGGTGGTCGTGGAAGTTGAGGAGATGGATGATGAGTTTATAGGTGATGATGATGTATTACCGATTGAAGAGATAGAGAAGATTGGTGCAGAGATAGTTATTGATAATGAGATTGAAGAGGGAGAGATTGTAGAAGAGAATATTGAGCATGAAATTCCGGATGTTGATAAGGCAGATATGAGTAAAGAGATTGGAAGTGATGAGACGGAATGGGAAGAGCAGCCAAGATGGAAAGAAGGCTATGCTCAGTGGTTTGTAAAAACGAAGAAACCGGCGGTCCCTACTATGTTTAAGAAGAGTTACAACATTAGAGGCTATGCTGAATCGAGAAAGGGGATTATTTGCTGGATATATGATGAGCAGTTGAGGCTCTTTGTTATTAAAAGATATGATGGTGTTCAGTACTTCAAAAGGCTGTTGAGATCGTTGAATACATTGCCTGAATGTGAAGTGAAAGACTTAGCCAGATTGGGGTTAATAAACAGAAGTGATGATAATATGGCTAGAGTCATTGGGAAGATTGTTTGGAAGGAAAGTATAAAAGAGAAGAAGTTCGAGCTGTTGAAACCACAAAAGGGAAAACTTATTGAAGACAAAGATAGAGGATTGAGAGCAGATGGCAAGCCTTGGATGATTATGAAGTATAAACCGATCTGGTGTCCAAAAGAGGTGCCGATGAAACAAATGCCCAAGGATGTGCTGAAAGATCTGAAGTGGTGGTATGTAGATTGTGAAACAGCTGAAGCAGTTATGGAGGATGAAGATGAACAAGAGCTGCTGAGAGTCTATGATCCGATGCATCTAGTGACTTGTCTCAAGCTGATCTGCAGGTGCTGAATGAGAAGAAGATATTTTATATTCCTGCTTGGAAAGACGAAGCGAAGAAATATCAAAGAGTTGTTTCGGTATGTGTACGAGAAGGAGTGCATGCTTAAAGATGAAGATACAAGATTGTTGAAGATTACGAGACACGTGTTTGAAGATAAAGATATGAAGCTACTGCCAAGGGGGAGTCTGTTGGTGCATGATTTCAGTAGTTCAGTGTCAAGTGTCTGTAATCGTGTTAGTTGGATTTGTGTTGTGTATGTAAGCGAAGTTCTCACAAGTTCGCTTGATATAGGCGAACTTGTGGAACAAGCGAAGTTAGGGACAACTTCGCCTGAACATGCCAGGCGAAGTTGTCGTGATTATATATAGATTAGGTTACGGCTGAGTTTGTGGTTAATCTAGTGAATCAGTTATCGAGTTGTAACGAGTTGTGTAATCAGTGATCATTGTATCACGTGTTTCCAGTTGCAATATACAACGTGTCTTTGTTTATTGTAACGTGTGTTTAATCGTGTTAGCTCGTATCGTCTTCTACGCTCGTAACGTCTTACGTAGGGATTCCGCACCTACGTAGAACGAGATATTCCGTGTAGATCCGGCTGGGAACCTACATATATATATGTATTACATCTATGTTTTTATCATTATATATAAATTGATTCTATTTATATTACAAAATGATTTTTTTCCAAAAAAGAGAACTTAATAAAAAATAATAATGCACATGCAAAAACATACCCAAAAACACTCCATCTATTGAAAATTTAATCTCAATATCGTAAATGTTTAATTAAAAGAAATTTTGTTATAAACCAATTTCCGAGAATATTTCCCGTATAATAATCATATAATAATAGTTTTGAGCCACACCATGAAAAAGATTTTGATAAGTTTGAGAGGCTTCTTAACTTTGCCAATTGACAAAAAAAAGTTAAAGGGTTAACCCATTCTGTAACATCCCGAAATTTCCAATAACAATAATTAATGTATTACTCGTTAATGATGGAAAAGTTTACTAGAATTAGTAGAGCATTAATAAAGTAATAAAGATGAGTTAAGTAGGCTAATTAAATGAAAATAAATATGGACCAAAAAGGAAAGATTGGTCTTTTGTCTATGGGCTTAAGGGAGTATAAATACCCCTTAAACCCTAATCCTTTCCATTTTTATCCATCCCTAAACCAAGCTTACACCATCAAAAACACACACAAACACATTCCTATATCCCGAGCCAAGATCCAAAGATGGAAACCCGAACCCGTTGGTGCTAGAACGTTGTGACGAACCAAAACAACATTAATACTAGATCGTGTTCGTAGATCGACTCGTTTAAGGTACATTATAATTAGAAATCGTTCATCTAGGTTCGGATCTGTTTGGGAAATCTTAGATCTGCTGGAGTATGGTAAAAACGAATCAAACGTTTCATGTTAAGATCCGTTAACATATGATAGGGCAATTGATAGAATGATGAACCGTATACGAGTATCTATAAATCGCACCATATGAAACGAGATGTTTAAGTATTTGGACGTTCGGGGTTTGTAGGCGCTGGTTAGACGAATCCAATGATACCAAAATCATGTTGTTTCGTTAATAATCAAAGGTTTTTTAGAGATCTGAAATATATTGACCAGCTCGTTTTTTTGACGATTTTGACTTTGACACTGGGTCAAAGTCTGGATAAGAACAGACGTTAATTCGTTATGATAAACAAATGAGGTCATTCGTTATGTGCCCAATTCGATATATTAAGATAACAAATCAAGTTATTCGCTACTCACCAGTTCGCTATGTTAAGATAACGACTCAGGCAGCGTTCTGAATAACGAATTAGACTTTGAAATAATGACAGAAATGGTCCCCGGACTTAGAAAATAAGTATTTAATTACATAATAGTCCTTGGACTTTATTTATTTGATGAAAGATACCTTAAAGGATTAAAAGGTTAACAATAAAATATCATTATGAAATCCTAATGGAAAAATGTGTTAATGCACTTAATGGAAATAAAATTTTTCCAAGCTAACCTGGAACATCGACCCTAGCCAGGGGCTCTGCCCCTTGGACCCTACTTCCAGGGGAGCTGCCCCCGGACCCCCGTTCGTTGAGGGTAATAATTAAACTAGAAATATGATATGAGTAGTGATAGATGATTGATACGTGTAATTGTTATACAGTTAGTCGCGCACAACTCAAGAAAGGAATAACCATTAACGGTGAACGTTACTGAGTTCAGGTGAGTTTCTAGCCCCATTCCTTGTTATGTTTTCGGGGCTGTGTGCATACTCGATGTGATAGTTAATACACTTACCTTAAATGGTAAATGTATGCCATGTATGGTTTATATGTATCTATATATGTCTTGAATGAGGATGAAATCTTGTCGGTGCGTGAACGATCTTCGGATATTGCATGTGTTGCCAAGGGAAGTGATTAGCTCCTTACGTGGATATTAAATAATAACTTACATATGTTCCTTCTACGGATAATATATAGAGTTCCTTCTATGGATAATGTATAATGTTCCTTCTATGATAACATAGTGTTCCTTCTATGGATAGTGTAGTGTTCCTTCTATGGAAAGTATAGTGTTCCTTCTATGGCCAATATATAGAATGTTCCTTCTATGGAAAGTATATAGAGTGTTCCTTCCATGGAGAATATATAGAGTGTTCTTTCTATGAAAAATATATATGTAGTATGGGTAATAGTAATAGTTCTTTTAATATATATTACGTGACGTTCCTCGTATGGATATTTAAACAAGGTTAAGGTATTAATACGTGTCTTCGGATATGTGAAGGAATGTATGAGAGTGAATTGTATGTTGCCCGATTAACTAGAACTCACTCAGCGTAGCTGACCTTTAGTATGCACGCAGGTGAATATGTTTTAATGAGCTAGCATGAGGAGGGCGCATGGCATGGATTGAATGGCTGGCATCTAAAGATGGAAGAGAAATGTTGTTTTAAATATGATGTTGTATATTATGTTTTAAAGAAGAGATCGAATGTTTTGTGTCAAATTATAGAAGTTAACGTTTCCGCGAAAGTTTTAATAAACTCTTATTTGTGGAACTGTGTTTATGAGTAAATCCAACGCTAAAGTGAGGCACCGGTAACGGGACTTACACGTTCAATTTTGTGAATGTTTTGCTTCACTTGAGCATAATTTTGTACGACATTTTGTGAGTGTTTGCTTCACTTGAGCAAAATATCAGGTTAACCCGTTCAATTGAATGTTTTGCTTAACATACAACATCATGATCACTATTTAAGGAAAAATCAATGCTGACATAAATGTTTATAATTTGATAAAAGTTAGAAGCATTGATCGGCTTGAAGGTGGCATGTCGGAAGTGTTTGTCATTTTTTCTTAAATTTTAATTGTCATGGGAAAAATACTCAATGTGCAAAATCGAGAATATTTTGACTATTTCCAAAAATGTCCTTAAAAATATTTTCAAAACTCAATCACATTTAAAATTCTAACTTTTATTTGTTTTACATATTTAAGTCAAACATTTGAACTTGCAACAAGTTTGACGATAAATCTATATGCATTCTCAAAATTTTAAAAATATTCATACCCCCCCCCCCCACCCCCACCTTTTTTACCCATAACAAATTTAAGCCAGATGTAGTTAATTTTACCAAACAATTTATTTACCAATTTTTAACTCGTAACAATCAAATTTAGGTTCCACAAAAAATCTGAAGCTATCCTTGATAAAAATACCCAAGAAACTAAATATGATAAACTTTATTATATTTGAAAATGATTGGTATATACTATCCTTACAATTTAACACATATATGTATAGTTTACTAAATTAACCAAAAAAATAAATAGATAGATTTAAATTATATATTTATAATTTATATATTTATATGACAATGTACAAAAAAACAACAAATAAATAGATTTATTTAAAAAAATGGATCAACTTTTAAACATATATTTATTATTTAATGTTTAAAAAAATTACTTTGTAAATTGAAATCATATTAGAGTTTTTTTTTTGTTTTTTATTTACAGTAGAACAATATACATAGTATAATATGTTAATGATAACATTTAAAATTATATTTTTTCAATTTTTAACAAACAAGGTGTGTTGTTGATTTTTGGATTTCACCGAGTATGTTTTGAAATATATTCTAACAATGTATAGTGTTATAATATATAAATATTAATTTTTATAAAAGTGTATAGATATAATATAAATAGAGTTTAAAGAAAAGTGAATTATTTAATCATGTTATAGATATAACATAAATTGAGTGTAGTAAGAAAATGAATAATTGTTGATCTATGACATACTAGTTTTGGAGGGAAAAAAATTGTAAGGATTAACCACAAACCGACACGTATCTACAATTATTTTACTTTATTAGAGTAAGTAAATTTATGCGTAAGTAAAAGT
Source organism: Bidens hawaiensis (assembly GCF_021521415.1). Lineage (NCBI taxonomy): Eukaryota > Viridiplantae > Streptophyta > Magnoliopsida > Asterales > Asteraceae > Bidens > Bidens hawaiensis. The sequence goes on along the minus strand of NW_027491051.1, from coordinate 228,350 downwards.
TAGAAAATACAATCACAATATTTCCATGTGGTTTACCAATTTTAAACTTTGAGTAATATGTTTATATAATAAAACTTTTGATTTAGTATACATGTTATAAAAATTTTCATTGGTAATTGCATCTTTTAATATATCTTTCATAAAGATAAAATATTGGACTAGAAAGACAAACTTGAATGTTTACAAACAAATAAATACGTGTGGGGTCTTATTATTTTTTATTTTTGAATGGTCGTGTTACTAATGGCAACTGATGTATTCGATCAATCGATCATGTCTGTTCCACCCTCAAGAGAAAACTCATTATAGGTGATGGAAGTGTCATAACTTTTCTTTTTTTGATAAGGTCAATTGATTACTGACAGGCAACATACTTCATCCACACTACCCACGGGTATTGTAGTCACTCTCTTCATGCTATACTTCATCCACACTACCCACGGGTATTGAAGTCACTCTCTTCATGCTCACTGCTACCCTCGTTGCAATCCTCTTATTCATCTCTCAAAGACTTATTCAATGCGGAAATCTCCACACATGCGCTCCCGTGGCAGACTGACAGCCCTTATGATTAAGTGATATGTATAAAATGATGTGTCCCTTTTTATTCGAATAAGAAAGTTTGAACAATTTAATATATCTTCTAGTAATTTCTTTTCTGGTAAAATTTCCTAAATAGCCCATTTTAAAAGATAAAAAATTTAAATAACCCATTAATATTTAATATTCTCAAAATGGACCAAGAGATTTGATTGGGGCAACATGATTTAAAAAGACTTAAATCTCGTCTGTTCCATCCTAATTTAAAGTGAATCCCGTGTTTCCCGTCTAAATTTTAAATAATTTCGTCTTTCCAGTCCAAATTTTAAGAATTTTTTTTTGTCCTTTTTTTCAAACACTTTTTTCTCTCTCCTTGAACCTCTATTTTTTTTCTTGTTCATCAACATCTTCTTTTTATTCATCATCTCTAGCTATTCTAGTTTTTGACTTGTCCGAGGAGAAAGATTTCGATGAAAACGGAGTGCCTTCATCGTCAATTTCGTCATCTTCATCATTGTTACAGAAATCATACTAATAATCGATCAACGACGAGAAATCTTGGAACTTGACCGTTTTCTAGTTGATGGGTTTTCTTTCTATTGCCGGTGATGAAGAAGAAAAAGATGAATATGAGGAAGAAAAAAAAAAGAATAGAAAGGTTGAAGGAGAGAGAAAAAAGTGTTAGAAAATATGACAATAAAATTTTAAAATTTAGACTCGAAAGACGTAATTATTTAAAATTTGAATAGGAAAGACGGGATTCACTTTAAATTTGGACGGAGTAGACGAGATTCAAATTTTTCAATCCCGACGCTTCGGTCCAAATTTATTGGTCTATTTAGAGAATATTGATGACTAATGAGCCATTTAAATTTTCTCGCTCTTCAAATGGGCTATTTAGAGAATTTTCCCTTTCCTTTTGAGTTACATACCAGAGTTAAATATCTTTAAATACTATTAAAGCAAAACCAATTGTCCACATGTCCTTCTACTAGCCTGTCCACATATGCAACCCAGTCACCAAGTTTCCATTATCAAATTGTCTATTATGCTACCACGTGTCCTCTTCACCCAATCACCCTATATTTAAACCTTAATAATTCATAATTTTTCACCCTAAACATATTTTTCTCTATTTCTCTATTAGCCAGATCTCATTTCACCCTCTCATATATTCCGGCTACTCTATATCTAGATTTGTATTAATTGTTTTCTGGTAAGTTTATTTTTTATAATAAACTTCCGATTGTTGATATATTGTAAGGCCCCGTTACCGGTGCCCTACTTTGGACGTTGGATTTACTCATTAACACAGTTCGACAATGAGAGTTAATTAAAACTTTTCGCGGAATACGTAAACTTTAATCATTAATTACAAAACATTCTAACTTGTCTTTAAATCATAACATAAATCATCGTGTTTAGACATTATTTATTTATCTTTAGATGCCATCCATTCGATCCATGTCATGTGTCATCCTCATGCTGACTCCTTTAACCTGTTTACCTGCGTGCATATTAAAAGTCAGCTACGCTGAGTGAGTTCTAGTTAATCAAGCAACTTACCATACAACCATTACATGCATTATATATGAGTCTGAAGACACATAGTCCACTGTCTATCCTGCTCACCTTACCGCTTGACCACTTATCTATTACCTACGTTTTAGCCACTTGTTTACAGAAGCACATAGGGGCTTGCCCTCCCATGTACTCACGTTATGCCACTTATCAACGAAGGCACGTAGAGGCTTGTCCTCCCACGTACTCTCATTATGCCACTTTAATAACGACGACACGTATAGGCTTACCCTACCACGTACTATCGTCATGCCACTAGCACCCTTACTAGACCTCTTTCCACTTAAATCACAATTTACTCTACTTGTCTACAACACACTTCCTATCAGTTCATCATTAATATAATAAGCAAGTTACATCATAGCATTCACACACACACTAATAACCACTTGGAGATCATTCCCCTTGGCAATGCGTGCAATATCCGAAGATCGTTCACGCACAGACAAACATTCATTTATAACATTCATACATGCTAACGTATCAATCATTATAGCATACACTTACCACTTAAGGTAAGTGTATTCACACTTCACATCGAGTATGCACACAGCCTCGAAAACATAACCTGAACTCGGTTACGTTCACCGTTAATGGTTATTCCTTTCTTTAGCTATGCACGGCTAACTGTATAATAATTGTCAGTATCAAATAAGTATCAATACCCATATGTATTTCTAGTTTAATTATAACCCTCAACGAACGAGTATCCGGGGGCAGCGCCCCTGGCTCCGGGGTTCTAGGGACGGCAGCCCCTAGCAGGGTCCAAGGGGCAGAGCCCCTGGCTGGGGTCGAGCTGCAATTCATAAGAATTCCAATTCATTATTTTATTTGCTAACTCAATAAGTTCGAGGGCTTCTTTGTAATTAAATCATTTATTTCAAGTCCATGGACCTTTCTGTCATTCTTACAAACTTTAGTTCGTTATCCAGTTCGTCTTCCAGTTCTTTAACGAATTAACTCCTTCGTTATTTCTTAACGAATGGACCTTTATAAAGAACGGGCATCTATAATGAACTGGCTTCTTATAACGAACTGGCTTCTATAACGAACTGGCTTTTTATAACGAACTGGATTCTATAACGAACTGAGGGTCCATTCGTCAGTTTTCCGTTAATGAATTACATAACAAATAGCTTAACAAACTGCTTCTAATTTGTTATCTCTTCTTAACGAATGGGCATAACGAATTGCACGTTATGTCTCCGCTAACGAACTAGGGTTAGGTCAGAGAATGTCAGAAATATTCTCTGACATTCGTTAACCTCGTACATCTTTTCCGGCGCCACCTTTCTGGCGCCATCATCGCCGGAAAACCGGGATCTCGCCGGAAAAGCGAGATCTCGGTTATTTTCCACTGTTTTTTGTCTCGTTCGATCCAGATCTGAGTTAGGGTGACCCCTAAGCTCATCTTTTGATCGGTTTATATTCGATTCCACCCGGATCTCGTGACTTTACCGGTTTAAGAGTGCCGGCTCGTCGTTTCGCGACTAAATATAGCAGGTTTGGGTCCATACAATATCAATATATCAATACCTCGGGTCGGGATCGGTTCTTCTTCTTGGTTTCGGTTAGAGAAACAGAGAAATGTGGGAGAGAGCTTAAGTGTGTATTTTGGGTGGTGTATAGAATGGATGAGAATAAGGGAATTAAAGGATAATTATGGTACTTATACCATGGGTTATGGGCTTAAGCCTATGGTCTTTCTTACTAATCCAAGTCCATAACCCACTTTTATTATTATTATATTATTATTATTCCACTAACTCAATTAATTCACCGGACATAAATAATATATTAAATATTATTCCAGAATTTCGGGATGTTACATATATGTATTTTCGGCAACATTATATTTTCTTCCGGTTATTGTTTCCTCTAACCTTTTTATCATTATTTTCATTGTTAACTGATTTAATTAAAATCAGTTTAGGTTGTAAATAAAAAAACGGCGATGAAACTAATATGAGGACGTATTTACGTTTTTCCGGTTATTTTTTTATACCTATAACAATGGTTGCTTTATATTTATTTGAAGTTTTATATTTTTCATTCCTGTTTTTTTGTTTTACATGTTATTCTTCTAGGTTCTAAATAAAAATCACCGTCATCCATGGACAATATCATTATTTCGTTTTTCCGGTAAGGCACATTTAAATTATCTGGTTATAAATTATAATTATAATATTCCATAATATCAATGTTATAGCAAAACTTTATTATTTTATATTATTTACCCGATTGATTTACGGAATATTTCAGTTTACCTTCTAAATCTGAGATACCATGGTTATTATCATTATATTGTTTTTTCTGGTAAGACATTCAATTTTTCCGGTTATAAATTAAATATCAAATTTTTCATAATATCAACATTAATATTCAACTTTATAATTTCAGGTTAATGTCCCGACTGATACAAGCTAATTTTCATGGATTGAGCATTACTTTATAAGATGTATTTTTTTTATATTGATGTATATTTCTTTTTTGAATATTCAGTTATATTCATTAGTTCTAGATAAAATAATATATTGATGTATATCGGAGATACCTTGATGTATATTTTTTTTTCCGGCGTGCCTTAGTACTCATAAATTACACATTTAAGTATCCAGATGATACAATTTATTGAGTTTGAATATCCTTATTTGTTTAAATAACTAATAAGGATAGTCAAACTCAATAAATTGTATTAATGGTTTTAATACAATTTAATTAACATATTTAAACTCCTTTTAAATTCGGAATTTGACCAATCTTTCAACAAAGTTTTAAAGGTTTTAATACTCTCCATAATTTTAAACTCATTTCAAAATTTTTTCATAATTTTTTGAAGTTTTCAAATTAATCGATTTGATTTTAATTTTTGTAATTATTTCTGAATTAATTGGTCATATTAGTAAAATTAGAACATATTTGATTTAAAATTTTGTGATTTGGCATTAACTAGAATAAATTATCATTTTAATATTCAAAAAACTGATTGTCAAACTCAAAATACTTACCATAATTGTAATATAATCTTACTTTAATTTACGTGAACATTAATTATTAATTAATACTAAAATAATAACCGTGGTATTTTAGAACACAATATTCAAATTGACATAATTTCTAATAATCAATACTTAATATATCATAAATTAAATAACCATTTTATCATCATTTTTAAATATTATTCTGCACATATGATTTAGTGAATATTATTAAACATGACAACTTTTTAAAATTTATTAATATTATTATTCCCATGAATCAAGATATTTCACATTATTTCTATCTTTACATGGAAGACCAAATTTAAACTTAAATTTCGGTCACTTATAAGTTTACCATTCGATGTCGTATTCTTTATTGATATTCCATCATAACAACATCCAAATTTTAATATTTCCCTACAACCATGTAATTTTTTCAACGAATTATTAATATACATTTCACTTTGTTTTTCAAAAATTAAATTAGTCATATATTATTTCTTATTGTTATTATTTATAGTAGATTCAATTGATTATGAGATTTCACACCTAAAACATGATTTTCTTTTTGTAGTCACCGTTTTAAATTTGGTTATGTATGTTTAATTATATTATTTTTGAATTTGTGTTCACAAAATATTAATGTCACTAAATTTCTCAATAATGAATAATAAACACGTGTTATATTTTTACCCATTTTAACAAATAAGTTTTTTAAACATAATATAAATCTTCTAATTATAACATCCAAACAATTTGATAGTCTAAGTCTTCATAATGTTTTCTAAGAATATTAAAAATATTTGATAATTTATTTCCTATACGTTTATATTTTGTTTTCATTGATTTTGTATCATATTTTTTTACCTTTAATTATTTTCAAAGTTAACATAAAATTTTTTAGTCTTTCCAAAGCTATTTGAAAATTCATTTATTGTAAAACGTTTTTAAGTTTTACAAGTTTAACAAAATATTAATGTCAGTGATTTAAAAGTTTGTTACAAGATTGGTCAAAAATTAAAAAAAAATCATAATTTTTTGAAGTTGACTATTTCCAATTTTTTTTATATTTTGTAACTATCTTGAAAATATTTCAAAACGGGTTGTTTTAAAAGAGTATCAAAAACAAATTTTTTATTGATATATCTTTTTGATTTAATGGTTTAAGGTAGAAAGGTGTTTTATGTTGTCATTTTACTTTGTTGTTATATGTTATTTTGTTTTAATGGAAACAAAAATTTAATAAAACAACTTTATTAATGTTCAAATGTTACTCATTATTAAATATGTTATATTTAGTTTGGATGTTATTGTTTTATTATTTTTTCAAGTGGTGAAGCAAAATGAGTTTTTTTTGTAGAATGTTTGAAGAAGTTGATGGTGGTTTAATATGAAAGAACATGTTTATGTCTTTTGTTGATATTATTTGATTGTTCGATATACATTAACTTATTGTAACTTTTAACTTTTAATATCTAGACAATGTAAATGGTTAACGTTTTGGTCCGAAAGTTTGAAGAAGTATTGTGTTGCTTGAATTTTTTATTTAAATTTATTATGTTTGTTGACATGTTTTTCCACCCGTATTTAACACGGGCCATACCCTAATAGTTACAGTAAAGGAATCTTCATTAGAAATAGACAACATTAATTAATCCAAAACTTATATATGTTGATCTTTAAATAGAAAGAAAAAGAAAGTTATTATATTAGGCTCATCGAATATAATATTCTTTATAACAAGTGGTAACGAATGGAGGTTCATTAAATAGTATCTAGAAGATTAATTAAATTGTATCATAAAAGGGGTTTTTAGATGGTATCTTAATAATTCCTTAAGAATATTTGAATATATTAAACTCCGAAAAAAAAATTTTATTATTGAATTTGCACCTCGTAAGAAAGCTGAGGGGTATCTCGAACACCCCTTCAATCCTCTATATCCGCCCTGGTTAGTTGTAACACAACAATAAAGATGGCATCGGTGTTGGCGGAGGTTGCGATGATAGTGGATGTGAAATAATCGACAACAATTTAGATTGCGGTGACGGTGGTGGTGGCGACGGCAAATATAGTTATGCCAATAGTTGTGGCGATCACAATGATGGTAGTGGGTTTGTGGCAAGGGGTAGCAGTAGAGGTGGCAGTGAAACCCAAACTCGATAGGAATACCTGAAACCCGATATAACTGGGATGTGTTTTACCCTTCCCATCAGGGTTTGAGATTTGTTTTAAAATTTTTCACAGGTTTGGGACGGGTTTGGGATTTCTAAGATACCCGATTACCTGATACCATTAACCTATTTACCCGATTATATACCCAAAATTCCCGACATAACTTTATATATATTACTAGTTTAAGGCCCCTGTAATACACGGGTAATTGTTGAAAATTTTAAACTTTGACCATTAAGTTAAATACAGTCAACATTTTGATTTTCATATATCGTTAATACAATTACAATTAAATTATAATTACAGAAAATACATAACTAAGATTACAAACTTCCTGTGTATTAGCAGCTATACATTGTTTATCAAAAATCAAAATCTTTAGTTATGTCTACTTGTAACTATTAATAAACTAACATATAGACATGCTTATAACTCATGATATAGCCATATATAGTTGTCCGTGTGACAATAAAGGTTCTTCAAGTACATGCCAACTCTAGATAAATGATAATATATATATCCATGATACTAATAAAAAAATATTCATACACATAGTATCATAGCTTTAATCAATTAATATGATGTCATTTGAGAACATCTGTTCATGTTTATTCGGAAAAAAAAAACATGACTATCCCAATAACCATATACCTGAACTCTGATGATATAATCATTCTTAGAATCTTTACAATTTAAAATTGATTGATCATGATAAATTTGTTGTTATTAATATTCTATGTATGACAAATTTTTAATTGACTTTATATTTTACAATTAAAATTGTCATTAAACCGAAAATTTAAATATAACAAAATGATTTGTTTATTTCCTATGAATGTAATTGCCAGGAAAACGAAAAATACATACTAACATTAAAACCATGTTTAAATAATAATGATTATTCTGAGTTAGAAGAATATTAGAAGATTTAATGTTGCATAAAGTGAAGGTAGTGATTCTTATTTATAATCGTTGAAAGTATAGCTGTCACTTTTACCCGTAACATGAAACCCAACCCAAGAAAACCCGTACCTGAACCCAAACTAACTCGACCCGAGAAACTCGAACCCAAGAAAATACTAACCCGAACCTGAACTGAAGTAATTCGGGTTGGTTCTTGGGTCTGAATTATAGGTTTCGAGTCAACTTGAGAACTTTTAGTTTTAAAATCATATGTATATTTAGGTATTAAAGGCTAAGCCTTAGCCGCTGACGGAATCAAGGTTTAGTCCAAATCGATTGTTCTCATTCCATATATTATGAATTGAATGTTTATTGTTTATTATTTTGAATATAAACCATAATAAACACTTTAATTAACACTTTAAAGTTCATTAATCGTCTTTTGTCAATCCATATGGAGTATACTTATTATATGTAGTAATGAATTTAATTGGAATAAACCTATAACTTTAATATCATATATTGAAATGATTTAAAAGATAAGGACCAAATATGAAAATTGGTTGAAAAAAAAAGTGAGGAGGGCTATGGTATTGACAAGTGGTAAAAATGGTAGGCTTTTATTAGAATAGATAGATAGATAGATGCTCAAGATCTATATATATATATATATATATATATATATATATATATATATATATATATATATATATATATATATATATATATCGTTTTTAGTTTTAAAGAACTGAGATACAAAGGAAAATAAAAAAAAAACAAAAAGAGTTCTAATTAGTATTTAGCCTTGTAAACAAAAGCATCATTATACCGGATGGTAATCTTATAATAAGAAAGTTGATATCTGATGGTTACTCCAAATTTCAAAACTAATTATATTATTAACAGAACAAAATATGGTTAGTTTGGCTTTTCACATTATCTCATCTAAATTCTAAATATATTATAATATTTTTCGTTATAATTTGGTAAACCTGATAGATACCCGAAATCCGACGGATTTGCCTGGTACCCGACGGATTTGTGAAGGACTTTACTAATCGGATATGGATTTGGGATTGTCTAAACCCGTCTCAAACTCGACCCGTTGTCATCCATGAGTAACAGTTGGGGAGGTGGTAGAGACGGGGTAGCGGTGTAGATGTGGGTGGCCTCGATGACCATTGTGGCGATATGGTGCGATCAGTGAGAATGGATGGTGTTGTCTTATTTCGATTTATAGATACTTGTAATTTCAAGTTAGGAGACTTTAAAAATGTGACTCATCTTGATTAATTGCATAAATGTTGGTAGATCTAAATTAATCTATTATATGATTTGAGTCGAGTAGAGTGAATGAATCATGCCATATGTCCCTTTAAACTATTGGATAAAGTGACGGCCCCTACAAAACCCGTCTTATCATCAACTATAACTCCACCTATTTCAAACATCACACTTAAGTTGTAGCATCGAGTGGCCCACGTTAATAAACAACTTAATTTGATTGGAGGGAGAGAGAAAAGAATGAGTTGGACGTTGTCATTTGCATTATTATATCCGACAAAACATTAAAAGATTTGGTCTAAATTTGGTAACAAGTATTTTATATGTTTTCTCATATTTATTATGATGATTTTCTTTTTTGTATTTTTATAAGGCCGTGTAGGATGGAGAGGTGTTATTGACCACCTCACCCGTTAAACCAAAATATACTCTCACGCTATCTTCGGCCTCCCCCTCTGAGCTCCGGCACCGTCGGTCACCTCACCCTAACGCCTATAACTACTCAAAAGGTGGGGTCCATCCCTATCAATAACCAATCCTTTTCTTTTAATCTGTTTAAATCTAGTTAATCCACAATGCTTAAATACATAAAATGGTACGGTTACTAGGAGGACATATGTGACAAAATGATTTTAATTGTAGTCCGATCAAAAGTTGAAACAAGGAAAAAGTTAACCACTGAGACGTAAATCATAACATTTTATACAATTAGATTTAGCATTTTAATTTGTTTTATATAGGTTTCAACCCATTCTCAAATGAGCATTTAACAATCACTTTTATAACAAAAAGCAAATAAATGTTGGTTCTAAAGGACAAAACAATCGAATCAATCGAACGAACAAACAAACATGAGATATTGGGTAACAACCCGTAACTCTTTTCATATAAACAGATGAACTTAACAAACGAACTTCACGAACTTAACAAACCTACATGGAGAATAAACTCATTTTGACACAAAATAAACAATAATCTAGACCCCTATTTATACTCTTAGTAAATTTGCCCTCAAAGCCAATTACTTAACTTCTTCTTTTAAATGAAACATTTCCTAAACCTATTATAATAAATAAACCCTCAACTTTATTAATGATTCAAGATTAACCTTCAATAAATTGATTATTTTTTTTAATAAATATGTTTAGAGACTATAATATTACAATATGTATAACTAATCATTTCTTTTTTTAACGGCCAAAAAATCTTTCAAATTGGTTACTGGCTAAATTCACCATATCGGGATACGAACGTCTTTCGATCCGAGAAAAAGCCTCGACTAAGGCCAACGCCCGTGAACACTCACCCAAAGGCACAACAGTACGATGAGATAAAACTCATCAGTTCAAGGATTCAACTAGTGAAAGCCACATACTCGTCTAGCCTCTCATCATCACTCTGGTGCCTCTGAAATTAAATATTAGTGGCATGAATCAAACTTGGGTCACATGAAACACCAAGTCTAGAACTTGAAACACTTTCTTGCCTTCGGTAATGTGGTGTTAAGTAATTAATTTACTTTACGCGATATTATACCATTTCATTTATATTGTTTAATTTAATGTTCATGCAATATTAATAATATTAACAACAACAATATCAAGTCTCAAGAAAATAAAAAACAAAAAAGAAAAGGACAACAAATAATAATGATCAAAGGGACATAAGCAAATTAATGTGATTAATGGAATGATGTGGTGTATCATCCATCCATAACGTGTTGATACACAGACGGAGAATGATTTAACTTTAATTTTAAGAAAATTGAAATTAAACTAAGATAAAAATTAATAAAGATATAGAAAAATTACCAAGAATTTGAAGCATTCATCTTCTTCTCTTATCTTGATGATTATTAAAACCAATTTGTTTTAATCTATAAAGTATAAACAATATATGCGTCGTCAAGCGAACACTCTTAACAGTGAACTAAATCAAATATAAATAAGTAATGGATGTGATGGAGGCCCAAGTATTGAATAACGTGTCATATTATATTTGGAGGCTCATGATCATGCCTCCAAAGGTGGCCCACGAAAATGGTCATAACTTGGCCCACGAAGCTCCGTTTCAAGCTCATTACCAGTCAAATCGAAGCTTGAGACGAGGAGCACGTTGTGGCAAACGCCCACGGCGGTTTGGCCCCAGTATAAAGCCCAAAAACGCCTCCTAAATAAATTTATGGGTTTTTTTTATGTTTTTTTGTCGGTTTTTGCATTTTTCATTTTGGGTTTGTGTTTGGCCCATGGCCTTTTTAGGACCCATTTTGTATTTGGAAGTATTTTTATATGCTAGTAATGTAATCTGAAAAGTTAAACTTGAATTTGATAATAATTATTTTTTTCTTCACTTTCCCTGACCTTTGGGTGAGATTTGGGGGGTTTTTGGAAGATCATCACGGAAATTCACTGAATCAACGTAATCCGATCTCCGTTATCGTTTTACCGCTGCATCAGGATGTAACAGCAATAATTTAAGATATGTACTTCATTGAATTTTAATTCGGTTTTGATTGCATGTGTGTAACTAGTGAGAATTACTTGTTGAATGAAAAGGTTTGTAGGTTCAAGTTTCATTTGAGGTGAAAAAAATTGGTATATGGGCAAATTATGTAGAAACAGGACTTTTATAACCGGTTTTTAGTACCTGAATCCGGACTCGACCGTACCCATAGGGTACGGAGAGATTATACATTTTAGTACCAAAACTCGTGTTCGGAGCCGGACGCAATTTGTACCTGATCATACCTGAAAATTACAGCTGGGTTTTTCCAGTATTCGAAACCTGGTTTTTCAAATACACGACTTATACCGGAAAATTACCTAAATATATTCTATAAAATAACTCAAAAAAGTGCAGCGGTTAAAAAAACTCGGTCTGTTAGGGCATAGAATTTATGCTGAGGATCCTCTATCCTTGAATAACTTATGGATCAATTATCCTTGTGATATGTTCCAAGTTATAAAGGATAAATGATCCTTGGTATTATCTGTTTACTAATAATTGTATTTGAGTGGTGTTATGTTTGATAAATACAACGGCTGAATGACTTGGTCATCCTATTTTAGCGCTACTGGACGACTTCCGCACGTGGTCAAAGGAGAAGGAACGACTAGTGGGAAGAGTGGCGTGAATGTAGGGGATATTGTTAGTTGTTATTTTTTATTTAACATGAGATAATTGATCAGTTAGAGGACAGTTGTAATCTCACACACCAAAGCATTCCTCTAGCACAGCTCGTACACTTAGCTTTCATTGTAATACAGATCATTATCTCCACCATTGTAACCCGATTTTTTAAATTAATAAAGAGGTGATAGATGATTTGACTTCACCCGAGGTTTTTATGCCGGCGATCCTCTAAAGATCAAGGTCTTTTCCTCGTAACAAATCCTTGTGTTTGTGTTTGCAATCGATTCATTACCATATTTGTTAACTTAGCACTAATCCTCACCAAACGAATTTGGTTACTTAATCCTTAATAGATTTTTGACCAAAACAATTTGGTGCCCACCGTGAGGCAATTGGTGCTATAATCCATATTATTCTTATCAATATTCAACCTTTCATACCCATATCACCATCAATGGCCTCTCAACAATCTTTCGCTTCATCAACCATGCCCTCATCGGTTTCTCACTCATCAAGAACCTTACCACCAATGCCTCCCCCGCTAGCAGCAGCTCCAAGAACCACCACGGCTGGAATAAGACGCAAATCCCAGTCTTCCAGAGCTCGAAACCGCTGCTGCCACTTCAGTGGTAAACTCAAATAATGATGTTTCCTCTATGTTTTCGCAGGTTAAGACATACATGGAGCAGCATAACAAGACCAACCAGAAGATCCTTCGTGAGATAGAAGATCTCAAGAGGACTAACAGACCAGTGGAGGATCAAACTCCCTTGGTGCCTAGGATGCTGGATTTCACCACTCCGGAATCCTTGGATCAACTTACTCAAGGATCATTTGTCCTTCAGCCTGGGTCTATGGGTCAGCAAGCTCAGGGATCCTCGATTTTCAGCAAGGATCATCTATCCTTCAGCCATGGTCCGTAGTAGGATCCTTGATTTTCTAGCAAGGATCTCCTATCCTCAATCCAAGATCGATGGGTCAGCAGGTTCAAGGATCCTCTATGTTCCAGAGAGGATCATCGATCCTTCAACCAGGATCCTCTGGGGTGTGTCACCAAGGATCCTACAATTCCTAGCCTCAAGGATCCTTCTTCCAGGATCAAGGATCCTTAAGAGTTCAACATCAACGGTCCTCCAAGGTCCATGAAGGAGATATCATCCCTATGCAAACCATCGCTTCTAGTGGGCCAACTCCCGTAGCAGACGCTTCTTACCTCAGCTATTGTTCTGGGATGCCGACATTCACGCAACAAAGAGGTAACGTATATAATCCTATATCCTTATATGCTAATCTTGGTTCTATGCAGGGTGCAGATATCAACCAAGCTATGGCTAAGGAACTGCAGAAGCTTAAGGATATGATATCCAGAGTACCAGGGGTGGTCCGACCAATCCATGAAATACCGGAAGAGAGCCACAAGTTGTCCAGATTTGCTCCACCTATTTGTGATGCTGAAATCCCAAAAAGATTTCAGACCCCCAACATGAATGTGTATAATGGAACAACTGATCCAGAAGTGCATGTGGCTCAATATAGTGAGAGGATGGAGATTAATCCAATCCCTGAAAAACTCAAGGAGGCTTGTCTATGTAAGGGTTTCGGATCCACACTAACAGGATCTGCACTTAAATGGCTGCTAAGTCTTCCTCCTTACTCTGTTACTTCTTTTTCACATTTAGTTAACTTGTTTAACAGCCAGTTTTCATGTAGTAGAAAATTTGAAAAGTTAAATAGTGATTTATATAGGATTGTCCAGCCTTATTATGAATCTCTTAGGGATTTTGTTACAAGGTTTGGCAGTGAAGCCCTAGAAATCCCTAATCTTGATATGGCCACGACTGTTGAAGCATTCAAGATGGGAATTCAAAGGGGCTCCCCTTTTTATGATGATATTGTGATGACTCCATGCAGGACTCTAGATGAAGTCAGAAACAGGGCGCTCAGATTCTTACGGCTAGAGGATGACAAGAGGATCCAGGAACGGTTAGGGGTTCAAACAAACAAGAATATCATAACAAGAAACAAGGATCCTCATTCAAGAACACCAACTCGAAGCCCTACTCCAAATTCAACAATCAGAACGTTCGAGCTGTCAAGGAAGGAGATGATGACAATGAAGATTACCCGAGCATCTCAGAATATTGTTTCTCAGTGGATACTCATGGTTTAATTTGTGCCATGAAGGATCTTGGTGAGAAGGCAAGGTGGCCTCGGAGACACGAGAAAACAACATCCTTCAAAGACAAGTCCAAATGGTGTACATTCCATAAGGACTTCGGTCATCTGACTGACGATTGTATTGGCTTAAGGAGGGAAATTGGATACCTCCTAAGAAAGGGCCACTTCAAAGAGCTCTTGGGAAGAAAGAAGTCCAAGATCCAGGATCCTGAAGAGCTTCCACAAAAAGAAACTCCGCCCCCACCAGACGCACAAGTAATCAACTTCATATTCGGTGGCTCAGATATATGCGGTACTTCATACTCTGCAGTAAGAAGACTCGCCAAAGAAACCAAGCTGGAGAATGGGGAACGACCAGTCATATCCACTACTTTGACGACTAACAAAAGAATCTTCTTTGATGAAGAAAATAACACAAGCATCCAGGATCCTCACCATGACGGTTTGATTGTAACCTTATTTATCGCTAACCATTAGGTACGCAGGATCTTGGTCGATGGTGGAAGCTCGGTCAACATCATCCAGCATGACGTACTACAGAAAATGAACATACCAGACTCGGAAATCATCCCTAGAACGTCGGTGCTAGTGGGTTTCAGTGGTGAAACCAAGAAAACATTGGAGTAAATCAAACTCCCAATATACATCGAAGGTTTAAACTCTTACCAAAAGTTTTGTGTTATTGACAATCTTTCTTGTTGCAACGTTATTCTTGGCAGGACTTGGATACGTGGGATGAAGGTTGTAGAATCTACGTACCATCAGTGTATCAAACTATTGACTCCGTGAGGAGTAGTAAGGATAGATGGTGATCAGGTGGAAGCCAAGAATTATTATTCTTCATCCTTGAAGCCAAAAACTAAACAGACGATAGCATAGCAACCACATCAGCATCCTAGGGACGTGCTGGAAGCTCGGGAGCGAGACATAAAGGAAGTATCCTTGGATCCCGAGGATCCATATGTGAAAGTGTTCCTAGGATCCAGTATCCCCAATAAGATCGAGGAGGATATAGTATCCTTCCGAAAGCGAAGAAAATCCACATTTTCCTTCAGACATTCAGACATGACAGGTATTTCTAAATAGGTAATTACTCACAAGTTGGGCCTTGATTTATCTGTTAAACTCGTCCATCAGAAGCGAAGGAAATTCGCTCCTGATAGGAACGTGATCATACAGGAAGAAGTTGAAAAAATTCTTAGGGTGTGTTTGGGATTCCTTATTTAAGTGAAAAAGGACTTCTTGTTAAAAGACCTTATTAACTTATGAATGTTTTAAAATAAGTTTAAAAAAAATGTTTGGATTAGCTTATGTGTTGGAGAAAACCAAAATGACTAAAAATGACACTTTTTTTAAAAGTAGTGTAATGGGTTTTGAGGGCTAGAAGGGTGTAATAGGTAAATCAAACCCATTAAGTTAATAAGTTAGAGAATCCTAACTTTTCAAAACCCCTTTATTTTGCTTTGCCCATAATTAAAACTCATAAGGCCTTATGGTTTGCCAAACACCTTATACACCTTATTAACATTTCAAAAAGTTATAGTTATAAGTTGATGAAAATAGGGAATCCCAAACACTCCCTTAAGGGCGGTATGATCAGAGAGGTTAAGTATCCTCGATGGTTGGCTAATGTGGTTGTTGTTTCTAAAAAGAATGGAAAGTGAAGGGTGTGTGCCGATTTTACTGATTTAAACAAGGCATGCCCCAAAGATCATTTCCCGCTACCACATATAGACTCCATGGTGGATGCAATGGCAGGGCATGAAATACTTACCTTTATGGATGCTTCCTCTGGATTTCAAAAAATTCATATGGAACCATCTGATCAAGAGGATACAATATTCATGACTCCTACCGACATATACTGTTATATTGCTATGCCGTTCGGACTAAGAAATGCAGGGGCAACATATCAAAGATTGTAAACATGATGTTTAAGGATCAGTTAGGCAAAACCATGGAAGTCTACATAGATGGCATGGAAGTGAAGTCAAAGAGAGCTGAGGATCACCTCAGAGACCTTGAAGAAGCATTCAATATCCTGGATCAGTACAATATGAAACTGAATTCGTCAAAATACCATTTTGGTGTTAAGGCTGGAAAGTTTCTAGGATACATGGTGACCAAAAGGGGGATAAAAGCGAGCCCTGAGCAGATAGAAGCCATCATCAAATTAAAGTCTCCCGTGAACTCAAATGATGTACGGAGGTTGACGGGAAGAATCGCAGCCTTGAACCGGTTTATCTCTTGGTCCTCAGAGAAATGTAAGGATTTTTATGATATCCTTAGGAAGAATAAAAAGTTCGAGTGGACATAGAAACATGAGGCCACGCTCAAAGCTTTGAAGTATTACCTATCCTCAGCGCCAGCATTAATGAAGCCGGTGGATGGAGAATCCTTATATTTGTACCTAGTTGTCTCAGGAAATGAAATAAGTGATGTCCTTATGAAGGACCACGAAGGTGAACAGCATCCCATTTATTATGTAATTAAAAGTCTTCTAGATGCGGAAGCCAGGTATTCTCATTTAGAAAAATTAATTCTCGCACTTGTTATAGCTTCTACTAAATTGAGACATTACTTTGAGACTCATACTTTTATTTTGAGAACTAACAATCATGTTAAGAATGTCCTTTGAAAGCCAGAGTTATCAAGAAGGAAGGCCAAATGGGCTGTGAAGCTGAGTGCGTATGATATTCAGTATGAGCCAAGAACAGCCATCAAGTCACAAGCACTAACAGACTTTGTGGCTGATTTCAGTAGTGACATGCAGAATGAAGCCGCCTTGGAGGTACAACAACTAGAGGAAACCAAGGATCCTTGGATCCTCTTCACATATGGAGCTTCCAACGTAAGAGGAACAGGATTAGGTATCCTACTGAACTCGCCACAAGGGGACATAATACCCCAGTCTATAGCTTGTGAGTTTCAAGCCACGAATAATGAAGCAGAGTGTGAAGCTCTGGTCGCAGGTCTACAACTAGCTAAACACATGAGGATTAGGTATCTTCAAGTATATATAGATTCGTTATTGATAGCTAACCACTTTAATGGCTCATATGCTGTTAAAGGTGAAAAACTAATCAAATATCTAGATATTGTGAATGAATTAGCAAAATCCTTCGAATTGTTTAGTATTATTCAGGTACCAAGGGAAGAGAATGTGGGGCAGATGCCTTGGCAAACTTAGCTTCATCCTTGAAGATTCCAGAAGATATGAAGATCCCAATCATCCATATACTCTCACCAGCAATAGGAGAACAAGAAGTTGGGGAGCTAACGACTGACAAAGAGATTGTTCTTTGGGATCCATTATCCTCGAATAATCAAGGATCTTGGATCCTCTCGATCAAGAAGTTCATTCAAAATGGAGAGATTCCCGCAACAGAGAATCCCAAATCCTTCAAACTTAAGGTATCACAATACATTTTATTATATGATATCCTGTACAGAAAATCTCTTGCAGGTCCGTACTTGAGATGTATCAAAGATCCTGAAATTCAAGAGGTGCTCAAAGACTTTCACGAAGGAGATTGTGATAATCACACTGGAGGTAGAGCCTTATTCTAAAGGATTCTGAGAACAGGATACTACTAGCCAACTATGAAGAGAGACGCCATGGCGTATTCAAAGAAGTGTGACTCATGTCAAAGGCACGGCAACATCCTGCATCAGCCAGCGGAGCCTATGTATCCTATATCCTCTTCATGGACTTTCATGAAGTGGGGGATGGATATCGTGGGTAAGCTACCTATGGCACCAAAAGGAAAAGTATTCATGCTTGCAATGACTGATTACTTTTCAAAATGGATAGAAGCAGAAGCTTTTGTTCAATTTATCGGGAAAAGAACCACTAATTTTTGTGACAGTTGGGGCATCAAGATGATTACCTCTACTATGGTGCATCCTCAAGCTAATGGCCAAGTGGAATCAAGCAAAAAGATTATCATCGACAATTTGAAGAAGAAACTAGGATCCAAGAAAGGCAAGTGGGTAGAAGAACTTCCCTATGTTCTTTGGGCAGACAGGACAACACCAAAGAATGCAACAGGTGAAACACCTTTCTCATTGGTGTTTGGCTCAGAAGCTGTAATCCCTACAGAGATGATAGTTCCCACTGCCAGAACAAGCATCTATGATCCTCAAGCCAATATTGAAATCCTTCTCGAAGACCTAGACATTGTTGAAGAACTCAAAGACCTAGCCAAGATAAGGATGGCCACATATCAACAAAGTGTAGCTGGGGCATACAACAAGAGTATAAGGATTAGAAGATTTCAAGAAGGATATTTGGTCTTGAGGAAAGCCTTCCAAAATACAACTAATCTAGCAGATGGAAAGTTAGCTCCTAAGTGGGAAAGTCCCTATTTGATTGAGTCAGAAGCGGGAAAGGGGGCATATCATTTGCTCACTATGGAAGGAAACAGGTTACCAAGAGAATGGAATGCTATCCATCTCAAGAAGTACTTTTTCTGATCAGGATCAAGTATCATCAGAGGATCGAGTATCCTTAAAGGATCAAGGATCCTGAAATCGGTAATATCTATCTAATCACTTATTCATTTCAGATTCTTGTTATTTTAAGGATAATGTATTCTTAATGTTTATCTTTTACAAGTTTTAAGTAACAACGCATGTTTCAATAAGATGTTCCATGTCTAAGAGGTTAGCCACCTCTCCCTCAAGCTTAAGGTACGCTACTGTTTCCTTTGGCTTAACCCACGATTAAGGTGTGACCCCCGATGGTCATATCTTCCAAGGTTAAAAGGTTTTCACATTTCTTATAAATTAGAGTTTCTACACTCTCTCTTGGAGCACACGTTATCCAACGTATAGTTCGGGGCAGCGGGACCAGTACACTTTTCGTGACTGACAATTTCGTCGTCTTCGGCTATATGGGGGATCCTACGATTTATGGTAGACGTACCATACCACCGATTTATAACATTTTCATGTTATCTCAAGACAAAGGTTTCTAACATTTTCATATTAGCTAAGGTTTTGGCGTTTTCACGCCACTCACGTTTGGGCAAATCCCCGTTAACATCTGTATCCTTGGGCCAGTCCCCAGTTTAACACCAGTACGTGCTTGTCCCAGTTTTTGGGCTTGTCCCCAGTTGCACGGTCTTGTCCCCAGTTTATTTTATGGGCTTGTCCCCAGTTTGTTGGGTTTCATCCCAATTGATTTTATAAGTTATTTGCAACAGATATCCTAAGTTCAACTACGAGGATCACAAAAGGATCAACACTTAGGGATTCAAGGTCCTTAATTTATTTTTACAAGGATCACGGAAGGACCAATACTTACGGTAACTTAGGTCTAATTAGACCTTATGGTATGATTTCTACCTATCAATTTACATTTATTTGGTTAAGATCTTTGTAAACTCTATTATTTAAGGATTTAAGATCCTTAGTTTATTTTTCCAAGGATATTCTATCCTAAAACTTCTTACTCAAAGATATTTCTTAAAAATATTAAACTTATTTTAAGAATAACAAAAAAATAACACGTAAATAGTCAAAAGATGTTGTTTATTAAAACTTACTTAAAATTACCAAAAGCTAACCCGGACTTCACCATTTAAACATGGACCATCCATCCGGGTTAAAGTAAGTTGCTACTAACTGTTCAAAGAGTGCAGGAAAATAAAGACAGGGGCATCAAAGGTTTCATCCCCACAAACAGAGGATCCCTCCACCTTTGCTACCCCTGATTAGTGTCTTAAGGATCATGGATCCTTCATCCTAATTACTGTTGTCTGTTACAAACCAATATCCATAAAAACATCATAAAAAGGGGCTCGGGCATTGTCTTTGATATCCTTCATCGCCCGTTCAAGCAGCTTCTTCACCCTCTGTTGCTCCTTTCCCTTCTTCAACCTCAACCGCTTCATTCGTCCCGCTTGTCCCAGCTTCATTTCCATCAGCCATCACAGTATCCTCCTCGTCTCCAAGCTCCACCAAAGCCTGATTCCACTTTTCCACATTCCAAGCCGACCTATCGAAAGAGGGATCAGCAGCCTCATAAACCATCTTAATTCTAGCCTGCAACACCGATCTTGCAGCCCACATCTTCGCTTCCTCAGTTGCCTGCTTCACCTCTTCTGGATGCTGAGCTTCTGTGGTGGATAATAAATCCTCCAGACGTTTTTTCTCTTTGGTGAGCTGGGTTATAGTCTTGTCTTTCACCACTGCTGCACCCCCCCCCCCCCATTGCAGTAAGGTTGTCTCTCATCTGGCTCACGATCTTATCATAATGATCCTTGGAAGCATTCATAGCCTATAACAGTCATTTGTGCAAAAGTTGGAAGGATACTTGATTGTCAAATTAGGGATACCAAGATAAAGGGTACTTACAACAATGATCATGTCAAAGTGAGTCTCAGGCTCTGTAGATCGTTTCCTCTTGGAAGCTACCGATTTGGCCCTGGTAGTTGCAGTTCTTGGCTCGGAAGTGGTGGCTGCCTTTAAAGCTTCTTTCTTGATGGTTAGAGGAGTGATCAAACTGTCAATGTCGTCCAGTGAAAACTTGCTGACGGATTTGTGAGATTTCTGAGCACCTGTAGAACACTAGAAACATATAAGTTTTCTATTTATTTTATTTGTTTTATATAAATGGAAATCTTACTTGACATGTCGGAATCCGAAGAAATTTCACAAAAAGCCTCAACAAATTTGGCTTGAAAAGTCCGGACTTCGGGATCCAGGGCAAGAAACTTTTTTGCTTTGTCTTTTGTTCCAGGTAAATCCGCTAGAGAAGCAAAGTTATCCAATGCAAAAAAGAATAAAGAGAAATAAATAAAAGCAGTTCAAAGAAGGATTAGTTATTCTAAACTACCTCTCTTCTAAGGATCTAGGATCCTACCCTTTCTAACCCACTTTAAAGGTAAATCGACCCCACCAGGGATGGAGTTTTGCTTGACAAAAAAGAATTGATTCCTCCATAGGGAACCGTTCTGGGTTACTTTAGAAATTGAAATGGGCTGCCTGGGTTTGGACTTCAAGATGAACCGGTTTGAGCCATGGGTGGTTAAATTGTAAAGGTATGACAACTCTGAAATACCAAACTCGATGCTATCCTCCTCTATCAGTCTCCCAACGGTACGGAGAACGCTCCAAACCATCAGCATGGCTTGAATATAAGACATTCTGGTGGTCTCAAAGAAACTTTGGGTGAAAGAGGGGAATGGATATGTATATCCGATGAGAAAAGGGCAAGCAGGGAAGCAGATCCAGGTTTTAGAGTAAGCATCGCACCGAATCAAAGAATCAAACGGTCGGAAAATGGTTTTCGGCGGGAACAGTGGACGGAGTTCATCGATCTCTGGATCAATAAACTTGCAGATCTCCATGGATGGGTTGGTTATTAGGTTTTGTGACTGCATCTCTAATAACTCAGACTGGTCAGAATGGTCGGAACGCTTATGATGGTCGAAAGAAGAAGAAGAAGCGATAGACATTTTTCAGAATAATAGATAAAGAAAAGAAAGAATGAAGGAAGAAGGATACCTGAACGGTCTTTCATGATGTGTGGTTATAAAAGGACTGAAGAGATCACATATATAGGCGGCTAGAGTTGATAATAAGGGTTATTGATAATTATGGTTATCTGACAACCGTCTAATCGTTCTATCTTTTGCAGGGATTCAAAATTCAAAATGACAGCTGTATTGCATAAACACCCGCCATTTTTGGGGGAAATTGTTAGGGCATAGAATTTATGCTGAGGATCCTCTATCCTTGAATAACTTATGGATCAATTATCCTTGTGATATGTTCCAAGTTATAAAGGATCAAGGATCCTTGGTATTATCTGTTTACTAATAATTGTATTTGAGTGGTGTTGTGTTTGATAGATACAACGGCTGAACGACTTGGTCATCCTATTTTAGCACTACTGGACGACTCACACACGTTGGTCAAAGGAGAAGGAACAGCTAGTGGGAAGAGTGGCATGAATGTAAGAAATATTGTTAGTTGTTATTTTCTATTTAACTTGAGATAATTGATCAGTTAGAGGACACTTGTAATCTCACACACCAGAGCATTCTCTCTAGCACAGCTCGTACACTTAGCTTTCATTGTAATACTAATCATTATCTCCACCATTGTAACCCAATTTTTTACATTAATATAGAGGTGATTGACGATTTGTCATAACCCGGGGTTTTATGCCCGGCGATCCTCTAAAGATCAAGGGCTTTTCCTCATAAAAAATCCTTGTGTTTGTGTTTGCAATCGATTCATTACCATATTTGTTAACTTAGCACTAACCCTCACCAAACGAATTTGGTTACTTAATCCTTAATAGATTTTTGACCAAAACACGGTCTACACCATAAATTTTATCTGAAAAATTACCAAAAACGTGCAAACTCTTAAAAAATGTGATTCATACCTGAAAATAGGGTATTAACATACCTGGGTATAGGATACTCGATTCCATACCCTACCGGGACCCAAACCCGGGTATTAACATACATGTGCATCTCTAGTCCCACTTGTGATAAATTATAAAGAATAAAAAGATGTTAAAATCATGCTAGGATGTAAAGATAGATAATGAACATTCTAAGTAGGTTTTTTATTATTGTGAGTGGGTTCTCTATATTATATAGAGTAGTTGTGACTTGTGAGTGGATGAGATAAAGAAACTTTTATTGATGGGTATATTTGGAGAAACACTGTTCACTTTCTATAATATTTTAGTGTATTTTGAAAGTGGTTGTGAGTGGATTAGAGAGAAAATGTAATGTTAAAAATATAAATAAAATATTATTTAATTGAAAAGGAGATAAAAAATGTGGTATTTTTAGTATAATTACAGAGATGAGGATAGAGATACGACTTAGAATGATTTTAACATTAAAAAGGTGAAGAGGTCTCGACTTGTATCTTGAACTTAATGGTGTCACAGAATGACGACGCTGATACGACAGGAACACAATTCTTTTTTTTCTTCCTTTTTTTATTAAACCCATGTCAACAGTGACTTTGAAAATTTAAATCATGTCACTATATTGTTACTATTGTATATTTTAACGACCCTGACTGTTTTCTTTTCATGATTTTAACTAGAATAAAGATCCGTCGTAATGTGTAACACTCGGTTTCAATAACTTTTACTTTAGTATAAATCATGTCACTATATTGTTACTATTCTTTTTTTCTTCCTTTTTTTATTAAAACCATGTCAACAACGACTTTGAAAATTGAAATCATGTCACTATATTGTTACTATTGTATATTTTAACGACCCTGTCCGTTTTCTTTTCATGATTTTAACTAGAATAAAGATCCGTCGTAATGTGTAACACTCGGTTTCAATAGCTTTTACTTTAGTTTAAAACCCGTAAAAAATATTCACTTTGCACTGATTCGGAAATATTTCATTATAATCTTGTGTGCATTGAAATCATATAATCTAGACATACACAAACATAGTATACAAAACGTAAACTAATAGCTAAATGTTAGCTAGTAGTCCACAGAGGAAAAGTGAATTCTTAAAGTTAATATCAATAGCACGTGTCGTGTAATGTTGAAGTATATGAACAATTAAAAGAGCAGAGAATACAACGTAATATATGTTAAGCCAAATAAAATTGACTCTGAGGATATGTTATTCTTCTTGACAGATCTGGACTATTATCCTCCTGAAGGGCTCCGGAACTGTGATAGGATCGAGGATCCTCAAGTGTTGGTATTATTAACGATTGTTTCTTGTATGAAGGCTGATATTTATCAAGTGCAACGGCTCTAAGACTTAGTCCACCATATAATTCGCTACTAGACTTCAACGGCACGTGGTCAAAAGGCCCGAAGGAATAGAGTGGAGAAATGGAGGATTTATAGGGCTAGTTAGTTAGTTGTTGTATTTTTCTTTTTCTTTATAAACTGAGTCTATGATCAACTTTAGGTCACACAGTTACACTCGCACACTTTAGCTTATAGCTCTTTGTATTCACATTCACTTAGCATTATTGTATTCGTTGATCATAAACTCCACCCATTGTAACCCTTTTTTGTTATTAATAAAGTGGTGATAGACAATTGTCGTCACCCGGGGTATTAATAAAGTGGTGATAGACAACTGTCGTCACCCGGGGTTTTTTTCCTTTGATCTAAACAAGATCAAGGGGTTTTTCCTTGCAACAAATCACGGTGTTCATCTTAATTTCGTTCATACAATCATAATTATCATCTTAGAACTTAACCTCACATAACAGATTTTGATACATTATTCTTATCTGATTTTTATCCAAAATAATTTGGCGCCCACCGTGGGGCAATTGATGCTATAATCCAGATTATTTTCTATCAATTTCAACCTTTCATACCCATATCACTATCAATGGCCTCTCAATCAACTTCTGCTTCATCAACCATGCCATCTTCGGTTCCTCTCTCATCAAGAACTTTGCCGCCGATGCCTCCGCCAATCACGGGAGCACCACGGGCTGGTGCTTCTAGAAACAAGACGCAACTACCAGTCTTCCAGAGCTCGAAAACCACTGTTGCTGCTTCAGTAGTTAATACTAACAATGATGTTTCCTCTATGTTTTCGCAGGTTAAGGCTTACATGGAGCAGCAGAACAAGACCAACCAGAGGATCCTTCGTGAGATAGAAGATCTCAAAAAGACTAAGAGGCCAGCGGAGGATTAAACTCCCCTGATGCCCAGGATGTTGGATGTTAACACTTTGATATCCTTGGCTCAACCTACTCAAGGATCATCCATCCTTCAACCAGGATCTATGGGTCTACAAACTCAAGGATCCTCGATCTTTCAACCAGGATCATCCATTCTTAACCAGGGATACATGGGTCAACATGCTCAAGGATCCTCAACTTTTCCGCAAGGACCATTAATCCTTCAACCAGGATCCTCCGGATCTTATCATCAAGGATCTTTCAACTCCCAACCGCTAGGATCCTTTGTCCATAATCAAGGATCCTTCTTTCAGGATCAAGGATTCTCAAGGGTTCAACATCGGTGATCCTCGGAAGTCCATGAAGGAGATATAATCCCCATGCAAGCCATTGCCTCTGGCAGACCGACTCCTATAGCAGACTCTTCTTATATCAGCCATTCTTTGGGAATGCCGACCTTTACACAACAAAGAGGTAATACGTATGATCCTATAACCTTAAATGCTAATCGTGGTTCCATGCAGGATGCATGTATCAACCAAGCCATGGCTAAGGAACTACAGAAACTTAAGGATATGATATCCAGCGTTCCTGGGGTGATACGTCCAATCCCCGAGATACTGGAGGGAAGCCACAAGTTATCGATATTCTCTCCACCTATATGTGATGTTGAAATCCCGAAGAGATTCCAAACCCCCAACATGAAGACTTATGATGGGACCACTGATCCTGAGGAGCACGTTGCACAATATAGAGAGTGGATGGAGATCAATCCAATCCCTGAGAGACTCAAGGAGGCTTGTCTGTGCAAGGGCTTCGGATCCACACTGACCGGATCTGTGTTAAAATGGCTGCTAAGTCTTCCTCCCTTTTCAGTTACTTCTTTCTCACACTTAGTTAACTTGTTCAAAAGTCAATTTTCCTGTAGTAGGAAATTTGAGAAGTTGACTAGTGGTTTATACCGAGTTATCCAACCTAGTGATGAATCCCTTAGGGATTTCGTTACGAGGTTTGGCGGGGAAGCTCTAGAAATCCACAATATTGACATGGATATTGATGTTGAAGCATTCAAGATGGGACTTCAGAGGGGCTCCCCCTTTTATGATGATCTTGTGATGACCCCCTCCAGGTCCTTAGATGAAGTAAGGAATAGAGCACTAAGGTTCATACGGCTGGAAGATGACAAAAGGATCCAAGAACAATTGGGGGCTCAAACGAAGCAAGAATCCCCTGACAAGAATAAAGGATCCTCATACAGAAACAACAACACGAAGTCGTACTCCAAATTCAACAATCAAAACGTTCGAGCAGTTGAAGAAGGAGATGATGATGAAGATTATCCCAGCATCTCAGAGTATTGCTTCTCCGTAGATACCCATGGCTTGATTTGTGCCATGAAGGATCTAGGGGAGAAAGCAAGATGGCCCCGAAAGAACGAGAAGTCAACCACCTTCAGAGACAAGTCCAAAATGGTGTGCCTTTCACGAGGATTTTGGCCACATGACGGACGGTTGCATCGGTTTAAGGAGGGATATTGGATACCTCCTTAGCAAGGGCCACTTTAAGGAGCTCTTGGGAAGGAAAAAGTCCAGGATTCAGGATCCTGAAGAGGTTCCTCAAAAAGCAACTCCGCCCCCACCAGATTCTCAAGTGATCAACTTCATCTCCGGAGGATCAGACATATGAGGCACTTCCTTTTCCGCAGCTAAGAAGCTAGCTAAAGCGACCAAGTTGGATAACGGGGAACGACCGGTTATATCCACCACTTTGACAACTGACAAAAGAATCTTCTTCGATGAAGAAGATAAATCAAACATCCAGGATCCACACCATGACGGTTTGATTGTCACTTTATTTATTGCTAACCATTATATACGCAGGATCCTGGTAGATGGTGGGAGTTCGGTCAATATCATCCAACATGATGTTCTTCAGAAGATGAACATACCAGGCTCAGAGATTATCCCGAGGACATCGGTGCTAGTTGGCTTCAGTGGAGAAACTAAGAAGACATTGGGGGACATTAACCTCCCAATATACATCGAAGGGTTAAATTCTTATCAAATATTTTGTGTTATTGATAACCTTTCTTGTTGCAATGTTATTTTAAGTAGGCCTTGGTAACATGGGATGAAGGTGGTGGCTTCTACTTACCATCAATGCATTAAATCCCTATCCCTTGGGGAGTAGTAAGGATACACGGTGATCAGGTGAAGGCCAAGAACCACTATTCTTCATCAATGAAGCCGACAGCCAAGCAAACTATAGCATAGCAACCACAGCAACAACCTAGGGAAGTACTGGAAGCTCGGGAGAAAGACATTAAAAAAGTATCCTTTTATCACGAGGATCCAGATGTAAAGGTGTTCCTAGGATCCAGTATCACTAGTGAGATCGAGGAGGATATGATATGTTTCTTGAAGCGAAGAAAATCTACCTTTGCCTTCAAACATTCAGACATGACAGGTATTTCTAAGGAGGTAATTACTCATAAGCTAGGCCTTGATTTATCTGTTAAACCCGTCCATCAGAAGCGAAGAAAATTCGCTCCTGAGAGGAACGTGATCATACAAGAAGAAGTTGAAAAACTTCTTAAGGCTGGTATGATCAGAGAAGTTAAATAGCCTCGATGGTTAGCTAATGTGGTTGTTGTTTCTAAAAAGAATGGAAAGTGGAGGGTGTGTGTCGATTTTACCGATTTAAACAAGGCATGCCCCAAGTATCCTTTCCCTTTACCACATATAGACTCCATGGTGGATGCAACGGCAGGGCATGAGATGCTTACCATTATGGATGCTGCTTCTGGATTTCAACAAATTCAGATGGAACCATCTGATTAAGAGGATACAACATTCATGACTCCTACCGGAATATACGGTTATACTGCTATGCCGTTTGGAATAAGAAATGTAGGGGCAACATATCAAATATTAGTCAACATGATGTTCAAGGATCAGTTAGGCAAGACTATGGAAGTTTACATAGACGATATGGTGGTGAAGTCAAAGAAATCTGAGGATCACCTCAAAGATCTGGAGGAAGCTTTCAATATCCTTGACCGATATAACATGAAACTGAACCCGTCAACATGCCATTTCGGTGTTAAGTCCGGAAAGTTTCTTGGATATATGGTGACCAAAAGAGGGATAGAATCAAGCCCCAAGCAGATAGAAGCCATCATCAACTTGAAGTCTCCTGCTAATGCTAAAGATGTCCAAAGACTGACAAGAAGAATAGCTGCTCTCAACAGATTCATTTCCAGATCCTTCGAAAACTGCAAAGATTTCTACGACATTCTTAGGAAACATAAGATGTTCGAATGGACCGAGAAGCATGAGGCTGCGCTCAAAGCCTTGAAGGATTACTTATCCTCAGCTCCAGCTCTAATAAAGTCGGTAGATGGAGAATCCTTATACCTATACCAAGCTGTCTCAGGGAATGTTGTAAGTGTTGTCCTTGTGAAGGATCATGAAGGTGAACAACATCCCATTTACTATGTAAGTAAAAGTCTTTTAGATGCAGAAGCTATGTATTCTCATTTAGAAAAATTAATTCTTGCACATATTATTGCTTCTACTAAATTAAGACATTATTTTGAGACTCATACTATTATATTGAGAATTAACTATCATGTTACGAATGTTCTTAGAAAGCCAGAATTATCAGGTAGAATGGCCAAGTGGGTTGTGAAGCTAAGTGCGTATGATATTCAGTATGAGCCCAGAACAACCATCAAGTCACAAGCACTCGCAGACTTTGTGGCTGATTTCAGTAGCAACATGCAGAAAGAAGCTGACTTGGAGGTTCAACAACTAGAAGAGACCAAGGATCCTTGGATACTCTTCACTGATGGAGCTTCCAACATAAGAGGAATAGGATTGGGTATCCTACTGAAATCGCCATAGGGGCAAATATTACCCCAGTCTATAGCCTGTGAGTTCCAAGAAACGAACAATGAAGCAGAGTATAAAGCTCTGATCGCAGGTTTGCAATTAGCTATATGCATGAGGATCAGGTATCTTCAAGTATATATAGATTCATTATTGATAGCTAACCACTTTAACGGCTCATATGTTGTTAAAGAAGAAAAACTAATCAAGTATCTAGATTTTGTGAAGGAATTAGCAATATCCTTCGAATCGTTTAGTATAGTGCAGTACCAAGGGAAGATAATGTTGGGGCAGATGCCTTGGCAAATTTAGCCTCATCTTTGAAGATTCCAGAAGACACTAAGATCCCAATCATTCATATACTCTCGCCAGCAATAGGAGAACAAGAAGTTGGGGAGATAACAAATGATAAACAAATCGTACTTTGGGATCCGTCATCCTCAAACAACCAAGGATCATGGATCCTTCCAATCAAAAAATACATTCAAACTGGAGAGATTCCAGCCACGGAGAATCCCAAATCTTTCAAACTCAAGGTATCACAATATATTTTATTATATGATATGCTATACAGGAAATCTCTTGCAGGTCCATCCTTGAGGTGCATCGAGGACCCTGAAATCCAAGAGGTGCTCAAATACTTTCACGAAGGTGATTGTGGTAATCACACCGGAGGTAGAGCCCTATTTTCTAGGATTCTAAGAACAGGATATTTCTGGCCAACAATGAAGAGAGATGCCATGGAATACTCGAAGAAATGTGACGCTTGTCAAAGGCATGCAAATATCCTACATCAACCAGCAGAACCTATGTATCCTATATCCTCATCATGGCCTTTCATGAAGTGAGGCATTGATATTGTGGGTAAACTACCTAAGGCACCAGGAAGAAAAGTATTCATGCTAGCAATGACTGATTACTTTTCAAAATGGATAGAAGCACAAGCTTTTGTTCAAATACGCGAAAAAGAGGTGATATTTCATTAAAAGAAATATTATCACTAGATTTGGTATCCCTTCAGAAATTATTTGTGACAATGGTTCCTAGTTTATCGGGAAAAGAACCACTAACTTTTGTGACAGTTGGGCCATCAAGATGATTACCTCTACTTTAGTGCATTCTCAAGCTAATGGTCAAGCGGAGTCTAGCAACAAAATAATCATCAACAATTTGAAGAAGAAGCTAGGATCCAAGAAAGGCAAGTGGGCCGAAGAGCTACCTTATGTTTTTTGGGCTGACAGGACAACACCCAAGAATGCAATAGGACAAACACCATTCTCATTGGTGTTTGGATCAAAAGCAGTAATCCCTACAGAAATGGTGGTTCCTACAGCCAGAACAAGCATCTGTGATCCTGAGGCCAATGAAGAAATCCTTCTTGAAGACTTGGATACTGTTGAAGGACTCAGAGACCAAGCCATAATCAGAATGGCAACATATCAAAAAAGGGTAGCTGGGACATACAACAAAATTATAAGGATCAAAAGATTTCAAGAAGGAGATTTAGTTTTGAGGAAAGCCTTCCAAAACACTACCAATCCGCCTGATGGGAAGTTAGCACCCAAATGGGAAGGTCCTTAGTCAGAGGTAAGAAATGGTGCATATCATTTGCTCACTATGGAGGGCAACGGGTTACCAAGAGCATGGAATGCTATCCACCTCAAGAAGTACTTTTTCTGATTAGGATTAAGTATCCTCCGAGGATCTATTATCCTTAGAGGATCAAGGATCCCAAAATTGGTAATATCTATCTAATCGCTTATCCTTTTCAATTTCTTATTATTAATTCAAGGATAATATATTCTTAATGATTTGTTTCTTCCAAGTTTTAAATAATAATGCAGGGTTCTAATAATATGTTTGATTATCAAGAGGTTGGCCACCTCTCCTTTGCATTTAAGGTACTTTACTATTTCCCTTGGCCTAGCCCACGATTGGGTATAACCCCCGATGGTCATATCCCCTAAGGTTTAAAGGTTTTCACCTTTATAATAAATTAGAGTTTCTACACTCTTGCCTGGAGAGCACGCTATCCAACATATAGTCCGGGGCAGCGGGACCAGTACACGTTTAGTGGCTAACAATTTCGTTGTCTTCGGCTATATGGAGGATCCTACGATTTATGGTAGACGTACCATACCACCGGTTTACAACATTTTCATGTTGTCTCACGTTTGGGCTAAATCCCGGTTAGGGCGAGTCCATAGTTGACATCCGTATCCTTGGGCATGTCCCCAGTTTGGGCTTGTCCCTAGTTTAACATCAGTTTGGGCTTGTCCCTAGATTTGGGCTTGTCCCCAATTCACGGGCTTGTCCCCAGTTTATTTATGGGCTTGTCCCCAGCTTAATGGGTCTAACCCCAATTAATCTTATAAGTTGTTTGCAACAGATTTTCTAAGTTCAATTATGAAGATCAAGAATTATGGATTCAGAATCCTAAAATTGCTTCTACCAGGATGACAGAAGGATCATTACTTATGGTAACCTAGGTCTAATTAGACCTTTTGGTATGATTTCTGATTGTCAATTTATCTTTATTTGTCTAAGATCTTTGTAATCCCTTTTACTTAAAGATTTAAGATCTTTAAATTATTATTGCAATGATATTCTATCCTCAAGATTTTTACTTAAAGTTATTTCTTAAAAATTTCAATAAAGCTAAAGCTATATCAAACAAACTTTCACAATAACAAGAAAATAGTCAAAAGCTTAATATTATTAAACATAAGTCACCTGGACTTACCCAAAAACCCTAACCCGGGTTTCACCATATGAAAGATGGACCATCCACCCGGGTTAAGCAGGTGTTACTAATTGTTCATAAAGTGCAGGAAAATAAAAGTCAGAGGCACCAAAGGCTTCATCCCCACAAACAGATGATCCATCCACCTTCGGTACCCCTGAAGATTGTCTTGAGGATCACTTATCCTTAAATCCTAATTACTATTGTTTGTTACAACCAAATTATCCATAAAACATCAACATAAAAAAATGGGCTCGGGCCTTGTATTCAATATCCTTCATCGCCCATTCATGCAGCTTCCTCGCCTTCCGCTGCACCTCCTCCTTCACCAGCTTCCACCACGTCCTTGACCCCGCTATTCCCAGCTTCATTCTCCTCGGCCATCTCCACATCCTCTTCACCACCAAGAGCCACCAGAGCAGTCTTCCACTTCTTCACATCCCAGGCCGCTTTATCAAAAGCAGGATCACCGGCCTCCATCGCCATCTTAATCCTTGCATGCAGCACCGACCTGGAAGCCCACATCTTATCCTCCTCAGTAGACTGTTTCACCTCTTCTTGACGTTGAATTTATGCTAAGGATAGTTGATCCTCCAAGTGCTTCTTGTCCTTCGAAAGCTGGATTAAAGCTTTATCTTTTGTGACCACGGCAGTCCCCATTCCAGACAACGTCTCACTCATCTGGTTCACGATTTTTCATAGTGGTCTTTACAAGTGTTCACGGCCTATAGACAACAATTAGCTAAAAGTTAAAAGGATATCGGATCCTTAAATTCAAGACGACGGGATATAAGATACTTACAGTGAGGATCACGTCAAAGTGGGGTTCAGGCTCAGAAGATCTCTTTCTCTTAGAAGCAGCAGACTTGGCTCTGGTAGTGGCAGTCTTTGGCTCATAAGTGGTTGCCGCTTTCAAAGCCTCCTTTTTTGATAGTTTGAGGAGTAATCATGCTGTCAATGTCCTCCAAAGATAACTTGTTAGCAAACTTCTGAGACTTTTGAGCACCTACAAGAATAAATTAACAAATAAGTATTCTATCTAATATTATTTATTTCAAATTATTACACTAATCTTACTTGACATGTTGGAGTCTGAGGAGATTTCACAAAACGCTTCGACAAATTGGGCTTGAAATTCTAACCTCAGAATTCAGTGCAAGGAATCGTTTTGTTTTCTCCTCTGTTCCAGGTAGCTTAGCCAGGGAAGCGAAGTTCTCATCTGCGAATAAAGAAGATTCAAAGTTAGATCAGTCATCACGGATCATGTCATTGTTAAGGATCCAGGATCCTACCCTTTCTGGCCCATTTTAAAGGTAGATCAGCCCCACCGGGTATGGAGTCACGCTTCACAAAGAAGAATTGATTCCTCCAAAAGGAATCATTCAGAGTGACTTTTAAAATCGGATGGGGTTGTCGATGTTTGGATTTCAGAATGAATCGGGCCAGACCATGGGTAGTGAAGGTATAAAGATGAGACAACCCTTGAAGACCGAAATTGATTTTTTCTTCCTTAATAATTCTTTCAATGGTTCTTAAAACTCTCCAAAGCATTGGCATAGCCTGGATGTAGGATATGCCAGTGGATTCAAAGAAACTTTGTGTAAAAGGAGGGAACAGATATAGACAACCGATGAGAAAAAGGCAAGCCGGAAAACACACCCAAGTATGAGAATAGATATCACATCGGACGCCGGAATCATATGGTCGGAATATGGTTTCCGGTGGAAACAGTGAGTGAAACCGATCGATCTCGGGGTCTGTGAGTTTGCAGATTTCGATAGATGGATTGGCTATGAGGTTTTGTGGTTGCATCTTCGTCAACCCGGAGTCATCTGAAGACTGATCGGACTAGTTAGAGGGAGGAGAAGAGGAAGAGGCGACTGACATTGTTATCAAAATAATAAAAGAGAAAAAATAGGAAAGAAGGATACCTGCTGAACGGCCGGGATATGTGATTATAAATGGGTTATACGAATCACATATATAGGCGGTTATGATTATATCAAGGGTTGGATGATAAATATCTCTGACCGCTGTCCTATCAACTAATCTTT
Organism: Bidens hawaiensis; assembly: GCF_021521415.1. Classification (NCBI taxonomy): domain Eukaryota; kingdom Viridiplantae; phylum Streptophyta; class Magnoliopsida; order Asterales; family Asteraceae; genus Bidens; species Bidens hawaiensis. The sequence continues at coordinate 194,234 of NW_027491051.1, read as the reverse complement.
TACAGCAAATTCGAATTTCAAAATGCTAGCTGTAAAGCATACCACCCGCCATTTTGGGGACAATTTTAAGCCAAATAAAATTGACTCTTAAGGATATGTTATTCTTATTGACAGATTTGGATCTATTATCCTCCTGAAGGGCTCCGGAACTGTCATAGGATCGAGGATCCTCAGGTGTTGGTATTATTAACGATTGTTTCTTGTATGTAGGCTGATATTTATCAAGTGCAACGGCTCTAAGACTTAGTCCACCATATAATTCGCTACTGGACTTCAACGGCACATGGTCAAAAGGGACGAAGGAAGAGAGTGGAGAAATGGCGAATTTATAGGGCTAGTTAGTTAGTTGTTGTATTTTCTTTATCTTTATAAATCGAGTCTATGATCAACTTTAGGTCACACAGTTACACTCGCACACTTTAGCTGATAGCTCTCTGTAATCACATTCACTTAGCATTATTGTATTCGTTGATCATAAACTCCACCCATTGTAACCCTTTTTGTTATTAATAAAGTGGTGATAGACAATTGTCGTCACCCAGGGTTTTTTTTCTTTGATCTAAACAAGATCAGGGGGTTTTTCTCACAACAAATCACAGTGTTCATCTTAGTTTCATTCATACAATCATAATTATCATCTTAGCACTGAACCTCACATAGCAGATTTGGATACATTATCCTTAGCTTATTTTTATCCAAAACAATATAACAAATAATAAGAAAAGTAAATTGTAAACCAAAAACAACTATGACTACAATCCTTAGAGCACAATGAATTTATTATAATCGTTGTACACTAGACAAAAAGAAAATCGACGACGTTTGGTGAAGTTTAGAGGCTATATCTACCATACCATAGTTGTTTAATTCAGAGGTTATATATGCTGCACTATACTTACGAAAATGTTAAGTCTTATGATAAGAGTTAATTATTGATCATATAGTGCCCTTATGACTTCGAATTTTTCAGCCTATGCCCCTTACTCACATGTTGACCATCAATATTTTAAGCGAAAATTCCCAAAATAGTCCAAGTGAAGAGAGAGATTCCCAAAATAGTCCAAAAGTTTTTTAAATTCCCAAAATAGTCCATCAAAATCATCTCTGTCATGACATTTGTATTCGTGCCGATAGATTTCGATAACCAATGAAGTATTGACACGTGTAAAGATGATGACATTTTTAGTTGAAATCGGTCTTCCCCGTTAATTTTCAATCCAAAATCATCCCCTCGAAAACCATGGTTTTCCAATAAAATCTGTCTGGCCCGTGAGTTTTCAAAAAAAAATTATATTCGGGTTTTATTGAAATTCATCTCCTCGGATGCATTTCAGGTGAACTTAATATCCTTCGATGAATTTCATAAAACTTTGAAAAACAATTTAGTCTCCTAAACACCAGTAAGAACCTCAAACACAAGGCGGAGCTCGGCTTGGAAATCTTCTGAACCTCAAGTGACTAGTCTTTCTAGACTTGAGAGAACCCTCAAACAACCCACCGGAAAATAGAAAAGATAAAAGACTAGATGATTTTCAAAAAAGTTTTAAAAAACGATAATTTTCCAATGAATTTAATCTCCTCAGATGATTTTCATTAAAAATTTAAAAATTCGATAAATTGGGTATGAATAAAGATTGAAACTTTGCTCATCAAGAAAGTGGTTGTGAGGGTTAAATGGCATGTGTTAAGAATGTGGTGGATAGTGGTGGTGGATGATAGCGGTGGGTGGTGGTGGTTGATATGGATATGAAGAAAGTTTTAATCTTTGGTTGAGTATCAAGTGTGGATGGTGGTGGTGAATGGTGGTGGTAGGTGGTTGATATGGATTTGAAGAAAAATATATGTAAAGATTATGGGACTTTAATAGGTTTGGCCGGAAAATGGTGGTGGTGGACGACGGTGGACGGTGGTGGACTATGGTGGTGGTGGTTGATATGGGTATGAAGAAAGATTCAATATTAGAATATAAAATGCATGGAAAGATTATTGTATGATGTAAAGATTCAATCTTTAGAGGTAAAATGCATGGAAAGATTATGGTGGTGGTGTGGTGGTTAGTGGTGGAGTTTGAAATATGCTAAAAAAAACCAATACTTCCGAAAAAGATGAGTTTCATTGAAAAACCATCGAATACCATATATTTGTAACAAAATTCATCTTATCTAACATCTTTTCTTTCTATGCAACAAAAAATTGACTTTCATCTAAAAAACCATCGAGTTTCATAGATTTGTAGCAAAATTCATCTATTTTGACAACTCTTCTTTCTATGAAAATAAAGATGAATTTCGTCTAAGACGTCCGAGGAGACGTATTTCAAAAAAACACGGAAATCCATGACTTTTGAAAAATCACGGGCCAGGTAAATTTCATAGGAAATCCATGGTTTCTGTGGAGATGATTTTGGTTTGAAAAGTATTGGGGAAGACAGATTTCAATGTAAATCTCGCGTCACCTTTACACGTGTCAACATCTGACTAGTTAATGAAATTTCACGTCACGAATTCAAATGTGTCGCCGGAGATGATTTTGCAGGAACAATTTTGAGAATTTTGAAAATCTTTGGACTATTTTGGGAATTTTCCCATAATTTAACTTGGCTACACTCTTTAGTCACATGCATGTTAACCATCAATAATTAAGACAAAGAAATAATATAATTTTTACATATGTATTATATAACTCTTTAAAAAATAGGACATTAAATGAATACACTATACACACAAAAAAATTTATACAACTTATTAAATGAAAAGAATGTTAATAATATCATACATGTTATTTCTATAACTTTTCAATATTGTGCAACAAAAAGAAGTGAAATCGATACCACTACCGCCACCATCCACTATCGCGGAGTTTCCGATCAACAAAATCACATCATCTTTAAATCAAGTAGCTTCTTATATCCCTTTTGCTAACTTCTGTCTATCCGGTGAGAAATATGTACTCCGGCGAGGTGGAACAACACCGCAAAACAAGAAATCAACGACACCCCTCTTCATCTTCACCACGTACCATCTCAACCCACTATCAAGAACACGAAAAGGTCATACTTTATTGTGTTGTCCGGTATATGTGTTCCATTTGTCCATTTCTATTGCTTTGTTTGACCATCCTGTCTTTTTTCCGATCAAGACATCAAAACCAAGATGATGTGTTGTTATGTTAAACAACGAAGAAAGAGGGATGCCAGATTATAAAATGTAAAAGTAGAGTAAGGGAGGCACGTGGAAAGAAAAGGCAACACAGCATCTTTAAAACAAGGCACATAGAATAACGAACAGGGAGATAGGGCATCTGTAAGCCGACTAAGACTACATGTAGGAGAACAAAGTAAACTAAAAATGTACAACAACTGTAGCTAATGGTACAACAAATTGTAGTCCATTTAAATGAATAGTGATTTACACTCAAGACACAAAGTTGTAAAATATTATATATAATAACGAGTAGCTTTATGAAGATAATATTATTTATTGAATGCCAATTGAGATCCGTAGACATCCATCCAAGCAGAGTGTTAGACAAACCGTAGTGAGGCGACAATGTAAATACGTTATATTACGTTATATGAGCCATGATTTAGTCGCTAACATAATACATCAATACGATACATGAGATGAATACGTTAACGAATACTTTATTGATACGTTACTGTTCATACATTATGAATACGTTATGGAGAGGATCCGGCATGGTAACGGCATGAATAAATTAAACACGGATCTCTTCTACTAATGTGAATAGGATCTGCCTATTTATAGGCCTAGACCCCATTCGTTAATATCACTAATGAATGGGGTGATCCCATTAACAAATGAGCTTCCATTCGTTATATTACATAACGAATGGACATCCTTAAATAACGAATGAGTCACATTCGCTACGTCCTTAGTGAATGTGCTCATACTTTAACGAATGGGCTAGCTAGTCTAATGAATGGACCCCATTCACTATACAATCCATAGCAAATGGGCCATATTACATGATAGCCTAATGACTAAACTACCCTTAACTTATTCGATCAACTACGAACAACAAATCATGCACTAACAAACTCCCCCTTTCCGTAGCTGTCGAATACTTTAACTACAAATCATCAGTCATGATTAATACATTAACAAACTCCCCCCTTGACTGATGATTCTCTCAGGCTTGTGCAGATATACAATCTCTAAGTTTTCTCAGCAAACCAATAACTTGTAGCTTCTCATATCATATCTCCCCCCTCAAAGTAAGCAACTCCGGGTGATCATCCGGATCATCCAACTGGCATATGTTATGGGTCAATCTCATCAATATATTTCCGAGTAGGATCCTGTGGCTTGAAAAATTTAAACCCATGACGTACCTCATGTAATAAATGCCTATAAAACCAATCTGGCATCTGGTTTCTACCACAATTCACGAACGGTATGTTGACCAGTGTACTCACGTCCCATCTTTTCAAAGTAAGAACATCAGCAATATGTTGAAAATATTGTATACCGTGTTCCCTTTTGATAATACAAACCTTCAACTCAGAATCATATAACCACGAGATTATATCACCCTTCACCAACTTTGAAGCTTTAAACTTTGTCATCTGATTAGCAGTAGCACGGGCTTTCATCTTCTTGTTGTCCTCTTGCTCAGCATACCTTAGAGCACCAATAAGTTTGGACATACACGACGTATTGCGTTCAAGCATCCCCTCAAATACATTAACACTTAAATCCTTCGATCCAGACCCAACTTCACTTACTTTAGCCTTCTTTTTCTTCTTGCTCAGACGTTCTTCAGCTGGTTTAACATGCGCAGTGAACAATGGAACTCCTTCATCTGTATTCGAACGAGTATACAGATCAGGATATTCCTCGGTTGTCACATATTCAACCTCCACCTCGTCATAAAAAAATGACGTATTCCCAGTTGGAATACTCGTATCAAATCGAACTTCCTCATTGTCCACAACCTCCACATCCTCTTCTTTCTCCAGATCATCTATCTCTTCCTCATTCAAACCCAAGAGCAAAATGATTTGTTCTTTCGATAACGAACAATCAACAAACTCGCCTTCCTCTATCTCATCCGCGTTCACCATACTCATCACTATAACCTTCTGATTATCCATAAATAATATCATATTCCCCTGCACAGACTCTATCTGCTGCACATTAGTAGTATCAGTATACACTACTAACTGCTTGTATGATCCTTCACCTCTAGCACTACTACCAGATGTACCTGCCTTTGGAAGCTGCTCACCACCACTCGCACCTGCCTTGGGGTCTTTTTCATCATCATTCCCCTCCTATTTCTTTAACATATCGTCTTTGCATGTCAACTGAAGTATGATCTCATCTTGTTTCTTTATTTTCTCCTCTAGAGGAGTAACCAACGCACGGAATTCAAGGTTTTCACGTTAGACATGCGATATGTTGCTCACCATCTTCCATTGATCGATACGTATATGCTCTTGAAATTGTGATCAACAGCCATCTGTTCTCCTGTAAATGTACCAAATTCAACAACTAGAACATATGTTGTTGAAGTGGCATGTTGTAAAAGGATGGAGGAGCCAACTGCATCGGATCTGCTGGACGGTTGAACGACATAAGGAAAAGTCCAGTGGTTGCATAGGTCTTGATGTAGGACTTGTAGTAGAAGCAGCTTGTTGAGGAGTCGTCATCAGAGATAAAATGGCTTGTGGAAGCGATGCGAACCTCGGATCTGATGAGACTGTCGTTGTAATACCTGTACTTTCCAGTTCGTTGTATTACTAATTTAATCCCTTGTAATTGTCAAATCTTTCATTTTGAATCCTTGTAATCATAATTTCATGAATAATGGAATTATATTTTGAATCAAACATTGCTTGTTAATACATGATTCACGTTTAGTCAATTAAACGCATACTATTATTCAAAACTATAAAGAAATGAAAATTATTTTTAATCTATCACATTAAAATACTCGATTTTAAATGCATTCAAACCGATCAAATAGTTTACGAAACCGAGCTAAGGCTTAGTGAGAATCACAAATAAAAGTTTGAGAACGTAACCCTTGACCCGCATAAAAAAATCAAGGTTTAAACCCAACTCTCGACACCATGAATGTTGAATTACTCTCTTGCATATCATAGTACTCTGAAAATAGTGAACGTAGGCAAAAACCGTGTGCGAAACGAGTTATAACGAAGCTGGAATCACGAAAACAAGTTTGGTGTTTATTGTTGATTTTTCAATATGAAAATTGTTTGTTGCTTTGGCTTCAAAACCGTATTCCACCTTCTCTCCCCCTCTTTTTACCTTTTTAATACCTCCTACACTCCCTAAAATTTAACTCCATTCCCTTTATATCCATTACCTTTATATTTAACTTATTACATCTTCCTCATAACTCTATTTCACCTCCCAAATCATCAAATTCTCCAACATTCAACATTCATCTTCTTGGTAAGAACTCGTGTTCTACACCAAAACTCTTGAAGTTTCATCTTATTCTTAAAAATCGCCTTGTTAATCCTCTAGGATCTTACCCTAAGTTTCACAAAGGTGAACTTTAGTGGAAGAATCTATATAGATACTTCAAGGTGTGATTTAGCAAAACTCATTTGTGTTCTTGATTTTCTTTCAAACCATATTGTGTTTTAGTATCAATAGACTAAGCTATTAACTAGATTAATGTTATTTAGATTAAGTTCTCAAAATGTTCAAAAGTTATAAATGTTTTTCAACCTTATGTTTTGTTTATCAAAGAATTCCATTTTGGTTGTGAGTGAAAGATTATATGGGGAAGTTGCGAACAATAGTTCTACAACCATAAACCCACCAAGCCTTACACAAGAAAATGGATTAATATAGTTTCTAAAATCTTCTATTAATAAATTATAAAAATACTTAACTCTTGTTCATGACCCTCCAAATCAAATTTTGGTTTGTAGAAATGGTATTCCATGACAATACTTGATAAACTAACATAGTTTGTGGTTTATACCCAAACTCTCTTGATTCTTAATGTTATGACCCTCCAAGTTATCTTTTGATGAGTTGTTGAAGTGGTAAACCTATGACAAATTCTTGACTAAATTATTATGACTGATGTATATATATATATAAATATATATATATTGGATGGATCTTGCGATAAGTGATATTACATCGAGAAGTGAATGTGTAACTCCATTAATCCCTAATTTCACTCCCTTTCTTATGTTACCTACAAGTATGTAGGTTGGTTGTATTTATGTCTTAGCTACACACATTCAAACCTACCTACACACATACAAACGTACCGATCCACATTCAAACCTACATACCTACACACATACAAACATACTTACACATATACAAAAATATGTACACGTACATAAGCACCTACACAATAAGAAATGGAGTGAAATTAGGGATTAATGGAATTACACATTCACTTCTCGCATTTCTGCTGTAAAAAAAACTTCTGAAATGATCCAATTCCTATATATATACATATTTTACCATTTGTACTTACACACTTCCGTTTACCTTTTAGGGTGACGTCGGTGTTCAAACTTCCATGACATTAACCCTTCCTTTCGTAACTTAAATCGCCAAACCGTGAGTTATACTTGATCCCTTCTAAACTTTTCACACCTTTGGGATGTAACATTGTTATTATAAATTCACATAAACTAAAACACACTCTATTTCCACTCAAGAAAACTCAATCCTAATACATGCTAAATCTATATGTTTGTTTATACAATCTACATGCTAGAATAAGTTGACATGCTACTTTCATTAACTTCGCAAGCCTCCCTTAACATGTATAACGTTGTACAATTCACACACCGCCTTTGTGTGAGGTCATTGTCAAGTATTCTATTACGGCCTTGTTATGTTGATAATAAGGATATGCTAGTGCTTAATCTATGGTTTGAAATGTAGTCAAGCATGCTAGTATGAATTCTAAAAACTAAACATAATTTAGTCATGTGGATTTGAGATTTATTCTATATTATGCTATGTAAATTCTAACTTGTATGCTCACCAACATTTTTGTGTTGACGGATATTTTTACAATGTTGCAAGAAATGCTAGAAGAATTGTTGCAAGAAAACTAATTAGGGTGGATTTAGATACACGCCAAATTCTAGAATCAAGACTATGCTGTATTATTTTGTTATTATATGTTTAATTATGGACAAGTAGTATTTTCATTAAAAAATGTAAAACAATATTATTTAATATTTTGAAATCTAGTCATGTCAATGAATTTCTTTGGAATCAATCTATCACATTGCACCCCGATGTTTTCGCCATCTGTTGGGGTGTGACAGTCGTTGATAAAGTAACCATCGGGATACTAATAGGAGTAATAGCCACCGGTGTTTGTTGTTGTGATACATTAACAGTAGATCTCCAAACGAAGTCACCAATCTCCACACCTGAACCCCTATGGATTCGAGTCTTCACAGGCTTGTCAGAAGCTTTAGCCTTTCCCTTATGCTTATGTAAAGCATCTGCTGCATGAGTTGCCTCACCACCATTTCCACCCTCACCACAAGTGTTCCCACCTTCACGTTCAGAATTCGAGTCGTCGTGGATCCAACGATCAACAGGTGGATATACATAATCAGGTCGAGCAATGTGACCTATCAATCTTTTAAACTTTGGAATGTTCTCCAAAGTTTGACCACGATAAATTCGTAAAAGCTTCATCGTTTCTTCTCTCGTGTATTCTAACACCATAATATCATCAATCAACTCCGGATCTCGCACCAAGTTTGGCTCCAGGTGGTCAATAATCAGTTGCAAGAACCTCGGGTACATAAGGAACTTATTCTTCCTATTACGTGTGGTGCAGTTCTCCTTGATATGATAAAAGACAAGTTCAGAGAAGTTGAATTGCTTGTTATGTACCAAAACTACAAAGGCAGATTGTAGCATAATCCGGCACTCGTCGAAACCTCATTTTTGTTCGCCGAGACAATGTATATGTACGTGGAGTAGGTACTTATAATGCTCGCATAAATAAGCTTTGTTGTACTGCGACTTCTCGAGCTGACCCTTGTACTTCAAACGTTTAAAAAACCCTTTGATAATCTCTTTATCAAATTCAAAACGATCGTCTACAGTATCGGTAATTTGTAGAACCTTGCGCATCACTTCTACGTCAATAATGATCTTCTTATTCTGGACCTCTGCCTTGATCTTCTTCTTTGTATCATTATACTTAGCATAATAAATCTTTGAGCGCTTGAGAAAATCAATCATGCTCCCAAACATAGCCCTTCCAAAGAAGTCATCGATCAAGAACGCACATATATTGTGCTTCTTGTCGTAATTTAACTCGGAAACCTGAACCTCTTCTTCAACGTGTTGATTAAAAGGTTGAGGTTCTTCTTGAGCAGGAGGAGCATCAATATTTAACTCATCGACCATATTTGTAAAACCGAACAATTAATATCCAATTTATACATTAAAACTCTATAAAATTTACCAATACTTAGTAAATTTTCATTATGTTTAAAAATTGAACAATCTGTCTTCGTTATACATTCGTTACATTAGTCTAACGAATGATCACACTCATTATAACTAATTAAACGAATGAGTTCATTCATTACAAATAAGTCTCATTCGTTATACATGTTTAACGAGTGATACTTATTCGTTACAATTCATAACGAATGTAGTCACATTCGTTAACAAGAACACGAATGAGTATCTTATTCGTTACAAAGAACGAATGAAATAAGACAAATGCACAATTTGACTCCAATTGGTCAAAAGTTAAAATTGCAATGAACAACAGAAAGTCAACATGCAATTTGAATTACCAATCAAGATCAAACATCATTTTTATACATTAAAATTAATATCAGTGTGATCGTAATGACATTGACAACAAACCCTAACACACTAATTGATTAAATTGAATCATTTAAGCTGTCAATTAGCCACTTTTATGTTCATCCAGATGTTTATCTAATTAACAATGAATCATGGTCAAAAACTAATGATTCTTATATCCTTGAACTCGTTATTACCTGTAGATCACAATGGAATCACTCAAACAAAGATTTGATAAGATTTGGGATTTTTAAAATTTTTGGTAGAGTAATGTTTGGGTTTCTCTCTTTTCTAGGTTAATAGTTTGGACAAATGAGGGTTCCTTCGTTTAATCTGGGGTTATATATGTTGTACATCTGCCACATAACCCTAGGTGAACGAATAAGATCATTCGTTACATTTAAATACACGAATGATTCGTAAATAAATTTAACGAATAAACTCATACATTAAAACATAATGAATAGCCATTTATTCGTTAAATCATTCCTTAAACTATTTCAACGAATAAATACCTGATGTGATGTGTGTGTGCTAGTGTGGAGATTTAGCTTTTGCACAAGATCGTGTTTTAAATTTATAAAAGTGATTTCTAATAAGACTAAGCACACCCAAAATAGGCAAGTGTACCTATCATATATGTAGAATAGTATTTGTAAGAACCAAGTATTGATCCGTGGACACAAATATTTTGTAATAATAAATCTTCGTGTTAATTCAATCGGAGAGTTTAGTCATTTTGAGGTGACGTTTAAACTTTAATAGAATAACTTATAATATATAGGTGAACAAGAAGAAAAATTCTAAACGAATAATTCAATTATATGAAGATTACCATCTAAGATCAAGAATCCACTCCATTCTTCCTTGATGATTAATAAGTAAACATGTAATAAATTTGCCTTAATAATGTATGATAGAATAGTCATTAATTTCTAAGTGAACGTATTCTATGACATAAAAGAACGTAGCATGCATATTTTCAAGTCGACCCTTGCTTAATTTCATGTCTACCACAAGAATGTCAATTTAAGTAGGCAAGTAGTTTAGTAAAGTAGAAAGATTAGGATTGACTTCGATTTCTCAAATACCAATTCTAACAACTCCGGGTGGTTATAGTTCATCACACAACCTCCCCTTGGTTGATTTAAGTAGGTTATAGTTACACATTCCTTTAACATATGATTTCTTTAACTAGCATGATAACCTAAGAAATCGTGTTAACTATGTTATTTTAGAATTATCAAAACTAGAGAAATAGATCATAGCTTATATCTCATCATTTCTAAGTATAATATAAGGATCTATGTTTTATCTTGAATAAGTTATCAAGGTATTATTTTTACCATTTCTAGTCTCCAAGAACATGAGTGAATCATGAATGATTGTTAATCATCAACCTTGATTTGTTAAGTTAAAGAGATAACACATTTTTCATCAAAGGATAATTGCAAAATAACCATGTACTTTACTAAACTTAATCACATATTTAATATAATTATCAAGTAAAACAAAGCTTCTTCATAGAAATTAAATGGTAAATGGAGTTTAGCTCATAATGAGCATGGTTATTAACATTAAAAGAGATGAAGATAACAAACACATGATCAAACTGGAACAATCTAACCAAATGTGGATGAATCTTCTTTCTCCAATGGTGATGGATGATGATGATGATGATGATGGATGATGGTAATGATAACCTCCAAGCCTTCAAACTCTCCATAAGACCTTCAATATGAGTGTAAAGTGGGTTTTATATAAGAGAAACTCGTATAGAACATAATTTCAGCACACCAAATGAGTGCAACATGCTCCTCTATTAATAGGATGTCTAGGAGTCCAGGCACGACCCCGTGTTCCATGAGGCACTCCCATGTGTCTAGCTATCCACTCGCATTTAATGCTCTGTCAGATCGTGCATGCTGACTCACCACGGGGGCGTGCTTCCTAAGGAACGGCCCCGTGTTTTTGGGTGTCTGTTATATCTTCTTTTATCTTTTCTGAAAGGTGCCATGACCTCGTGTTCTCTGAAGCACGGCCCTGTGTCCAGCTGTCCAGTATTTTGTCTTTTCTTTCATATTGTTTCCTTTTCTAAAAGGTGAGCACAGCTTCATGTTCTCTGAAGCACGGCCCCGTGTCCAGCTGCCCAGTATTTTGTCTTTTCTTACAGATTTTTGTCTTTTCTTGCACATGAAAGCATGGGCGTGTTTCATGAAGCACGGGGGTGTGTTTCATGAAGCATGGGGGTGTGTTTCATGAAGCACGGGGGTGTCTTCCATGAAACATGGGGGTGTGTTTTGCCGTTTTCTTTGATTTACTTGCTTTTTCTTTATATTTTCATTTGTTTCTTCGTTTGAGGCTTGGATTCACCTGTAAATACATTTTAACATAATAAGTAGTCATTCGAACTAAATTATTTGATAGAAGTTACCTTTTTTAGAGATTATTTGATGCTAACAATATGTATGTTTTTATATACATCAATACCCATTCGTTATCAGATAGCGGAAGCAAATGTGCATGGATAACGAATGTACCACATTAGTTATCATACATTAACGAATGACCATCCATTCATTGTTTACATTAACGAATGAGTACACATTCGTTACAACAGTGTAACGAATTCCATTATTAAGATAATATTACCATTCGTTACACTGTTGTAACGAATGGTAATATTATCTTAAAAATGGAAATTTACCATTTTAACCAATTAAATATCTATCAAAATCAATGTTTTGATAAAATTACTTTAACAATACATTAAAATTTTTACCTAAAAGGTAAAAACATTACATTAAACATACTTACGTTAACAAACTTAACTTAAAACCGTGGGAAAATCATTTTTTTTTTCAAATCTTTAATCCACATAGCTCGGTTCATTAAAAATAATCCAAAAATAAAATCTTTTTGAATTTTGAATATTTTCATATTAAAATCAAAACAAAATTAAAACTAAAAGAAAAAATAAAATGTAATCAGCAGTACATATTTATGTGAGTTGAGAAGTGAATCATATTGATCAAGAATTTCATCCATAAAAATTTATCTTTCAGCTTTATATGACTAGTGTTAAGTCGGTCATTGGTATTTTTATTCACTTAAATCTTATAACAAATATTTCGGGAATTCTGTGATATCAGCCTCTAATCTTGATTCAGGCTTAATTTGAATTTTACATGTCAGCCCAACTTGACTATAAACCTTAGAACCAGCAGATCAAAACAATTTGAAAATATCAGCCTCTAATCTCGATTCAGGCTTAATTTAATATTCACATTTGTGAATACCCAGATGATAAACTGCATAAAAACTCATGGTGTCTAGAAATTTGAAATATCCCATCAATACAGGATTTAAGTCCATAAGACCATACACCGTTGATGATCCAATTACTACTATAAGCTTAAAACAGTTCAAGATTTTGATTTTTTGGGATAATACTGAAACATAAGGCTTGAGTATGACACGCTGTGACATTCGCGACAAAACGAGGTACACTATATTCATTACGTAACAAGTAAACGATAAATCGGTTAATTCGTAGTGCTTAAACGAGTAACCGACCGATACTAATTATGACCCGTATACATACTGAGGGGTCATATACGAGTTATATATATGTTATAGAGGCTAACATATTGATATTTAGGCCCCAGTACGTTTAAAACTCTTTAAACGAAAAAGGTTTCGTTTATCGATACGCTATAAGCTTAAACGCAATCGTTAATATCAAAACGAGCATTGTAGCATCCGTTAAGCCGAAAAAGATTTATAAAACACTTATATGACATGTTCTAAGCAACCCGTGAAAATATTTTGGAATTTTACAACGAGTCAGTACGTTTTTCTTATTTTACAAAAATAAGCTGAAAAACACTCGTTTTCGCGCTGGTTTTCGCACTCGAACTAGTTTTCTTGCGAAAAACCGAACCCGAACTAAATTTTGGACCGACTTTTACGTGTGGCACGAAAAACGAGGCACCATTGGGCCAAAAAGAGGCCCAATGGGCCCTTAGAAGCTTGCGGCCGCCATATACTATTACCCACCAAAGATATTTATTTACAAGACTTCTTGAATAAGCTACATAATTTTATGCAATAAACTTAAAGACCAGACTTCCCTTCAGCTGTTCTTCCAAACCCTTGCCCTAAACCCACATGTAAGTTTCATTTCCATGAACTTTTAACTATCTTTTAACTAAGTTATAATCTTATAAAAGTGTTTTGATTAGTATTAAACATGTTTAACCATCCAAAAACCCTAAAAATCAAGTAAAACCATGTTTTGATGTTAAACATATTTACAAACCAGGAACATATACTTTTTTGGTCAAAAACGCGGATTAGAACATGAATACAACGTTTTTACGGTTAGAAAGTTCGGTTTGAACCCAAATCCGAAACCCTAATTATCAAGGCTGTTACATGGATGATTTATGCTTGGTTTGATGTTATATGATATGTAGATATACTGAGTTTGCAACCCGAGACCCGGAGAGTCGTTTAAGCTAGCAAAATTCATCGAAAACCGACAAGGTAAACCCGTAACACTCGTTTAGGGGCTGTTTAGTATTAGATTGTGACGTGCTTGTTGTTAGCTTGTGAAAACTTGCAGGGACATTAGGGATCATATTAATGAGTCCCTGTTCAAATTTGGTAATTTTTCGATAAACGGAGAATATTTGGTGAATTTATTTCCGTTTATGAGCGTTTATTTGGGAAAAATAGATAAACATATTGAAAAATTATGAAACTTGGTTTTGGAGTTTAATATGTGATGGTAAGATCACTGGTAAAGTTTGGGAATCATTGGAAATGTCTAAGTATGGTTTGTGCAATCATGGTTTAACCGAATTTTAACAGCCAAAAAACGCACAAAAAGGCATGTTGTCAAAAGAGTTAGGTTCTGGAGATTTTTCAGGGGCTATGTAATAACATTGAGGCCACTTGTAAAAATTATCGGATTTTTCGGAGGTCGTTTGATATAAACGGGCCATTTATTACACGATTATAACCTATTAAATGAATTTTTATAAATAAATAATTAATCATAAAATTTCTGAAAATATTTTTATAAAATTCTCCATGTCTTAATGTATTTTTACAAAAATTTACATAATTTATATGTAAGTACATATTTAGTTATGATTAATCAAGGATTTAAATTATAATTGTTTTAACGAAACCGGCAGCTTTGTGTTTAACGGACTGACTGGTATGTCAAAATGTCAAAAGTGGTCAAATATCATATTTTTGAATGATATTGATAAAAACGAACTTTTTACGAAAATTCCGGACAATTCGGGTGGATTGTGCGCGTTTTGTATAATCAAACCCGTGTGAAAACGGAAACGAACCCTGCAATCAAACCAGACACCGAAACCTTAAAATTCTTTCATAAATCAAATCATTTTATCAATCAATATATTTACTTAAGTTTATGTGATCTTACCTAATCCCGAAGCGTATAAACAATCAACTGGGCTAGGCTCGGGAAACGGTGAAACTGAGCCAAATCCAGTTTTAAACATTTCATAGTATACAACGTCACAATCTAAGACTATGGTCATGTTCTGGGCCTAACAGCTATACCCAGATTATCTATACAGCCCGACTTAGCTTGAACACTGTACTAGTATTAACGATACGATACCGTTTATAGGAATCAGGCTATAAACGAGGCATCTGACTTATTGATACGTAATTTCCGTGCGAACTACGATAAGGTGAGTTTCACGACCCCCACTTTCTAAACTGTTTTACGAACTTTTGGGGTGAAAAGCATGTTTACATATACTGATATACTTGAAAACGTGTGATGATGTGGATTATCTAAGTACTAACACTTGACAAGTCCCCACAAACACAAGTGATTAACTTCGTGCCGGTGACGTGTGGATAGTACTATCGGTTTGACAAACCCAACTGACAGAGCCGGAGGGGTATGCCGGAACATATGTAAACCCAGTTGCACATTGTCATTATATTTTTACATACTGCTATGTGGTGTTAGACATAGTACATACTTGGGGCAAGGTGGCTGTTAAATGCCAACGGGAGTGCATGGGCAGTGGAGGCCATGTGTTTTAGCTCGTTTCGGTTTCACTTGTGGCTTAGTATAATACATCATACACATACATATATACATACACACTTTAAACTTTACGAACTCGTGTACTAATTTCATTGACACTCGTGAAACTTGAAACTCACCAACTAGACGTAGTTGACCCGTTTTAACATGCTTTTCAGGTAAAGCAAAAGTGGAATGATTTGCTTACATGCTTGGTGTTAGAAGGAAAGTTGAATAGCTGTGAATAGACGCTGATATAATACTGAATAAGAAGCTCGTAAACCGGTTATGTGTTTTTCACCTAGTTTGTAAACATAGTACCTACCAATGTAATATGATGTAATTTAGCTGTTGAATTTCTTTATAAACAATGTGGTTGATACCAGTGTTATCTGTTACATTCCCGTATTACGCTTCCGCAACTACCTAGTCGGGGTGTGACAGAAGTTGGTATCAGAGCCATTGGTTATAAAGAATTAGGATGTCTCTTAGGATACCCTAAGATAACCGTAGGCTCGATTAACTCTGGGAATAAAATAATATTAAATAATATACACGAATGATTCTCGTGATGAACGCGAATGGACAAGTGGGTTATTATAGTCCGGAACGTAATAACAGACTTGTTTGTACGAGGAAATTCAAGAAGAAGTCGATAAACAATCGAATAGGTAAAAACAGCAACATATGTGTATAAAATATAATAATAGATAAATATCTGTGTATATAAACGATTCTTTGTGCTTATGACATGTATTTTACTATGATTAATATAGAAGGATATTATTCTTATTACTAACCATTGTGCAGGAATATGTCAAGATCTACTGATCGTTTATCTAATACCCTACCAACAGGGTCTGAGGAGGAGGAGGAGGATCCGGAAGAGGAAACTGGGAAGGAATCAGAGGAAATGGAAGAAGGTGCAGATGCGGTAATTCCTCACGAGGTACCCTCAGATCAACCCGACTTATCGGGTTACCGTTGTGACACCTACCCCCCTAGGGAATCCCCTAGGAATGTTGCAGGACAGGGAGCTACTAGTGCTTATCATTCACCTGTTAGAGCACCCAGATCCCCTACTCCACCTGTACAGCATACACCAGTACCCCCACCCACTATTAGAAACCGTCAGACCGCTCGCATTTCAGTGCGTCCACCTGAGCACACCTCTTCCCCACCTCGATCTACATACCATAGGGGAGAAACATCACGTGTCCAGGTCACTGAGATACCTATTCCTACTTGGGGTTTACCCGCCCCAGGTCACGAGCCACCTCGTCATTCTGATTCAGCATGGTTTGGTTTAGCAACTGATCAGCTTTTAGAACAATCACATTCGATAAATAACCTAAACCAGCATAGACATGATATGCAAGATCACATGCGGTACATGCAGCAAGAAATCAGAATTGTGCAAAGATCCAGTGCTCACAGCCACGGGCGTCAGGATCGAGCAATGATACTACTGGGGGTATGCTTAGCGGTTAATGCGGCCCTAGTGGCTGCTGTTGTTTGGTTGTGGCTTCATGTTACAAAGAATGGATAGGACATAGTAGTCTAGTCTTATGTATATAGTCTTTTGATATCCCAAGCAGCATTTTGTTACAGCGTGTTGGGCTGACTTGGGAGTTGTTTGTGGTTTAGTACTATTTCAAGCACTGGCCCTTATCGGGTTAAGTCTACATGTCACTTAGTGACAAATTTTGATACGCATATACAAGCGCTGGCCTATACCAGGTTAAGCCTATGCGCTAATTTTGGATGCATATGTACAGTAATGATTATAATTAATACAAACGTGTTTTCTTTGGCATAGTTATGTGTTGTGAAATTGTAATATTGTAAAGTTGTGTTGATCATAGTGAAACGATATTGATTATTATATAATTGATTATTTTATAGAATGGCCCCGAAGAAAGCAAACCCTTTGTCTGAGGCGGAAGTGACCGCAATGATTGCTCGTCAACTACAAGCAGTGATACCAACAATTGTAGCACAAGTCACTGCAGGCATACGTGCTAACAATACTGTTAATCAACCTACGAGCACCACCACGGCCACTGTTAATACAACTCCGCCGGACACTAATGTAGCCCCGGGTGTTACTACCCCGGTGAATACTGATAATGTCATAAATAGTAATAACACTCTCCCAACTATGAATGTCACTAGGAACCCAGAACCTGTTGTGCACCCTGATAATATCCCGAACCCAAACCCTGTACCGGTTGTTAACACAACTAATAATGATAATACTCGTACCAATACCGATAATAACAATAATAATAACCGAGAACCCCCGCGTCAGGAGTACTCATACAAACAATTTACATCATGTAAACCGGTTGATTTTAAGGGTATTGAAGGACCTAGCGGGCTGGTCAAATGGATAGAAAAGACCGAATCAGTAATTAATATCAGTGAGTGTCCACCGAACCGCGTGGTCAAATTTGCTACCAGTATGTTTCTAGACCAAGCGCTGATGTGGTGGAACACGGTAGTCCAAATAAGGGGACAAGATGCTATTAATCGTATGTCATGGACTGAATTAAAAACCCTCATGCTAGAGCATTTTTGTCCTAAAAGTGAGATTCAGAGGTTGGAACACGAGTTATGGAATCTGGAAATGAAAGGAGCGGACCATGTGGGATACACGAATCATTTTAACGAACTGTCCCGCTTAGTTCCATGGTTAGTTACACCGGAAGCGAAGCGAATTGAACGTTATATCTGGGGACTGACCCCTGCCGTGAGAAGTATAGTGAATTCAGTTGCCCACCCGACATTAGAAAGTGCTGTATCTCAAACGGGTGTCGTTACTTTTGATCTGATGAGAAGTGGAATGATAAGGATGCCAGGTGAAACAACAAGTTTAAAACGAACTGATTATGGGACAAGAATGCAAGGAAACCCTCAAAACAAGCGGGCTCGTCCGAATACCCGAAGTTATGCCATGACCAGTTCTAATGTAAAACAAGAGACCTATAAAGGGACGTTACCGAAGTGCAGAAGATGTAACTTTCATCATGTGGGTGATTGCAAACTGATCATTTGTCAAAAGTGTGGAAGAACGGGACACTATGCCCCCAACTGTAGAACCCCCACCAACACTGTTAACCGTCCACCGCAATCAACTCAACTACCTCGACCTCAACCAACCCGCCCACAACTCAACCAACAAACCCCACCTACCACGAACCTCCGTGCCTGCTATGAATGTGGCAGTACGGAACACTTTCGGAGATACTGCCCCAATTTGAACCCGGGTACAGTGAGAAGGCAGAACCAAGCACAAGCATCAACCTCCAACGCAGCTAGGGGACGCGCGTTTGTATTAGGACTGGGTGAAGCGCGTCATGATCCGAATGTGGTGACAGGTACATTCTTAGTTTCGGGTCAGTATGCTTCAGTTTTGTTTGATACGGGCGCCGATAGAAGTTTCGTATCTGTTAATTTCTTACCTTTAGAAAATATGCCGGTTAGTGAACTAACAAAACCATATACTATAGAACTCGCTAACGGTAAGTCTATACTTGTTAACCGAATAGCCCGAAACAGTTCCCTTATCCTAAACGACCACCCATTCCTTATTGATTTACTTCCAGTGGAATTGGGAAGTTTCGATGTTATAGTCGGTATGGACTGGCTATCTAAGTATAAAGCTGAAATTGTCTGTAAGGATAAGACCGTTAGGATACCTCTTTCGAATGATGAAGCTATGATTGTTCAAGGTGAGAAATCTGGTACGGTACTGCCTCTCATATCTCAACTTAAGGCATTGAGATATTTACGCCAAGGTTGTACTTTATACTTGGCGAGTGTAACAGTTAAGGAACCCGAGGAAAAATGAATGGAAGACATCCCAGTGGTACACGAGTATTCAGATGTATTCCCCGATGAGTTGCCTGGTTTACCACCGACCCGACAAGTTGAATTCCGTATTGACTTGATACCGGGAGCAGCACCCATTGCTAAGGCACCTTATCGACTTGCACCTTCTGAAATGCAAGAACTGTCCAACCAGTTACAAGAATTACTGGACAGGGGTTTTATTCGCCCTAGTTACTCACCGTGGGGAGCACCAGTGTTATTTGTAAAGAAGAAAGATGGGAGTTTTCGAATGTGTATTGATTACCGGGAATTGAATAAAGTGACTATAAAGAATAGATACCCCTTACCTCGAATTGATGACTTGTTTGATCAGCTCCAAGGTGCGAAGTATTTTTCAAAAATTGATCTTAGATCTGGTTATCATCAAGTAAGAATTCAGGAAGAAGACGTACCAAAAACAGCCTTCCGAACTCGGTATGGTCACTATGAATTTTTGGTTATGCCGTTTGGGTTGACAAATGCACCTGCAGTGTTTATGGACCTCATGAACCGAGTTTGCAAACCTTACCTTGACAAGTTCGTGATAGTGTTTATCGATGACATTTTGATATATTCGAGAAGTAAGGAGGAACACGAACAACATTTGCGGGAAATCTTAAAATTATTGAGGCAAGAGAAGTTATACGCAAAGTTGTCCAAATGTGAGTTTTGGCTACAAGAAGTACAGTTTTTGGGACACATTGTGAACCATCAAGGGATCCAAGTAGACCCAAGTAAAATTGAGGCCATTAAGAATTGGCAAGTGCCTAAGTCACCAAGAGAAATTCGTCAATTCTTAGGACTAGCCGGGTATTATAGAAGATTCATTGAAAACTTTTCAAGTATTGCACAACCTCTAACCCTCCTAACTCAAAAAGATCGAGCATATGAATGGGGAGAAGAACAAGAAATGGCCTTCCAAACGTTAAAACAGAAGTTATGTGAGGCTCCAATATTAAGCCTTCCAGATGGAACTAATGAATTGGTGGTATATTGTGACGCATCTCGTAAAGGTTTAGGATGCGTACTGATGCAAAGAAAGAAAGTAATAGCATATGCTTCCCGACAATTAAAAGTACATGAAAAGAATTATACGACCCATGATTTGGAATTGGGAGCAGTTATCTTTGCATTGAAGATTTGGAGACATTACTTGTTTGGCACTAAATGTACCATCTATACTGATCACAAAAGCCTACAACACATATTCGATCAGAAAGAGCTAAACATGAGACAAAGGAGATGGGTAGAACTGTTAAATGATTATGATTGTGAGATTAAATACCATCCGGGTAAGGCCAACATAGTAGCTGATGCTTTAAGCCGAAAAGACAGAATCAGACCATTAAGGGTACGAGCACTTGGAATGATTGTTCAAAGTAGCCTAACCGAACAAGTTCGCATTGCACAAGATGAGGCCTTGAAGGCAGATCAGCTAGAAAAAGAAGAACTACATGGAAATGAAAGGAATTTTGAGAAGAAAATTGATGAAGTATATTATTACAAAAACCGGGTCTGGATTCCAACACTTCATAAACTCCGAAAGTTGATTCTTGATGAAGCACACAAATCCAAATATTCTATTCATCCAGGTACTGATAAGATGTATAAGGATGTTAAAGAATTTTACTGGTGGCCTGGTATGAAAAAGGATATAGCCGTGTATGTAAGTAAATGTGCAACATGTGCAAGGGTAAAGGCGGAATATCAAAAACCTTCTGGAATGTTACAACAACCCGAAATCCCACAATGGAAATGGGAACAAATTACCATGGACTTTGTGACACACCTTCCTAAAACCTCTCGATGACACAACGCAATTTGGGTAATTGTGGACCGATTAACCAAATCCGCACACTTTATTCCCATCCGTAACAACTACACCACCGAAAAACTCGCTCAAATTTACATTGATGAAATAGTATCTCGACACGAAGTACCTCTTTCGATTATTTCCGATCGAGACAGTCACTTTACTTCACATTTCTGGCAAGCAGTACAAGAAGCCTTGGGAACCCGAATCGACCTAAGTACGGCTTACCATCCCCAAACTGATGGTCAATCCGAACGAACCATCCAAACCTTAGAAGATTTACTTCGTGCTTGTGTACTGGACTTCAAAGGGAATTGGGATCAACACCTCCCGCTCATTGAATTCTCTTACAATAACAGTTATCACAGTAGTATACAAGCAGCACCTTATGAAGCTCTATACGGGCGAAAATGTAGATCACCACTATGTTGGACAGAAGTGGGTGATACTCAAATTTCAAGATCCGATTTAATTCAGGAAACCACCGATAAAATTCACCAGATTAAGCAAAAATTGAAAGCTGCCCGTGACCGACAAAAGAGTTATGCCAATGTTTGTAGAAAACCGTTATCTTTTGAAATAGGTGATAAGGTGTTTTTAAAAGTATCGCCATGGAAGGGTGTTATAAGATTTGGAAAGACTGGTAAACTAGCCCCGAGATACATCGGACCTTTTGAGATTGTCGCAAAAATTGGTCCCGTAGCTTACCGATTAAAACTACCCTTAGAACTGAGCACTATTCATGACGTGTTTCATGTATCGAATCTGAAAAAGTGTTTGACTGATGAAACGACAATAGTACCACTGGAAGATGTTCAGATCAACGAAAAGCTCAACTTCGTAGAGGAACCGGTAGAAATAGTAGACGGGAAAACCAAACAGTTACGACACAACAAAATTTCATTGGTAAAAGTTCGGTGGAATTCAAAACAAGGACCCGAATATACTTGGGAACGAAAGAACGAATTTCGAAAGAAATACCCACACCTGTTCCCTAAAAAGAAAACCGATGACACATTAAATTTCGAGGACGAAATTTCTTAACGGGGGGAGAATGTGACATTCGCGACAAAACGAGGTACACTATATTCATTACGTAACAAGTAAACGATAAATCGGTTAATTCGTAGTGCTTAAACGAGTAACCGACCGATACTAATTATGACCCGTATACATACTGAGGGGTCATATACGAGTTATATATATGTTATAGAGGCTAACATATTGATATTTAGGCCCCAGTACGTTTAAAACTCTTTAAACGAAAAAGGTTTCGTTTATCGATACGCTATAAGCTTAAACGCAATCGTTAATATCAAAACGAGCATTGTAGCATCCGTTAAGCCGAAAAAGATTTATAAAACACTTATATGACATGTTCTAAGCAACCCGTGAAAATATTTTGGAATTTTACAACGAGTCAGTACGTTTTTCTTATTTTACAAAAATAAGCTGAAAAACACTCGTTTTCGCGCTGGTTTTCGCACTCAAACTAGTTTTCTTGCGAAAAACCGAACCCGAACTAAATTTTGGACCTACTTTTACGTGTGGCACGAAAAACGAGGCACCATTGGGCCAAAAAGAGGCCCAATGGGCCCTTAGAAGCTTGCGGCCGACATACACTATTACCCACCAAAGATATTTATTTACAAGACTTCTTGAATAAGCTACATAATTTTATGCAATAAACTTAAAGACCAGACTTCCCTTCAGCTGTTCTTCCAAACCCTTGCCCTAAACCCACATGTGAGTTTCATTTCCATGAACTTTTAACTATCTTTTAACTAAGTTATAATCTTATAAAAGTGTTTTGATTAGTATTAAACATGTTTAACCATACAAAAACCCTAAAAATCAAGTAAAACCATGTTTTGATGTTAAACATGTTTACAAACCAGGAACATATACTTTTTTGGTCAAAAACGCGGATTAGAACATGAATACAACGTTTTTACGGTTAGAAAGTTCGGTTTGAACCCAAAACCGAAACCCTAATTATCAAGGCTGTTACATGGATGATTTATGCTTGGTTTGATGTTATATGATATGTAGATATACTGAGTTTGCAACCCGAGACCCGGAGAGTCGTTTAAGCTAGCAAAATTCATCGAAAACCGACAAGGTAAACCCGTAACACTCGTTTAGGGGCTGTTTAGTATTAGATTATGACGTGCTTGTTGTTAGCTTGTGAAAACTTGTAGGGACATTAGGGATCATATTAATGAGTCCCTGTTCAAATTTGGTAATTTTTCGATAAACGGAGAATATTTGGTGAATTTATTTCCGTTTATGAGCGTTTATTTGGGAAAAATAGATAAAAATATTGAAAAATTATGAAACTTGGTTTTGGAGTTTAATATGTGATGGTAAGATCACTGGTAAAGTTTGGGAATCATTGGAAATGTCTAAGTATGGTTTGTGCAATCATGGTTTAACCGAATTTTAACAGCCAAAAAACGCACAAAAAGGCATGTTGTCAAAAGAGTTAGGTTCTGGAGATTTTTCAGGGGCTATGTAATAACATTGAGGCCACTTGTAAAAATTATCGGATTTTTCGGAGGTCGTTTGATATAAACGGGCCATTTATTACACGATTATAACCTATTAAATGAATTTTTATAAATAAATAATTAATCATAAAATTTCTGAAAATATTTTTATAAAATTCTCCATGTCTTAATGTATTTTTACAAAAATTTACATAATTTATATGTAAGTACATATTTAGTTATGATTAATCAAGGATTTAAATTATAATTGTTTTAACGAAACCGGCAGCTTTGTGTTTAACGGACTGACTGGTATGTCAAAATGTCAAAAGTGGTCAAATATCATATTTTTGAATGATATTGATAAAAACGAACTTTTTACGAAAATTCCGGACAATTCGGGTGGATTGTGCGCGTTTTGTATAATCAAACCCGTGTGAAAACGGAAACGAACCCTGCAATCAAACCAGACACCGAAACCTTAAAATTCTTTCATAAATCAAATCATTTTATCAATCAATATATTTACTTAAGTTTATGTGATCTTACCTAATCCCGAAGCGTATAAACAATCAACTGGGCTAGGCTCGGGAAACGGTGAAACTGAGCCAAATCCAGTTTTAAACATTTCATAGTATACAACGTCACAATCTAAGACTATGGTCATGTTCTGGGCCTAACAGCTATACCCAGATTATCTATACAGCCCGACTTAGCTTGAACACTGTACTAGTATTAACGATACGATACCGTTTATAGGAATCAGGCTATAAACGAGGCATCTGACTTATTGATACGTAATTTCCGTGCGAACTACGATAAGGTGAGTTTCACGACCCCCACTTTCTAAACTGTTTTACGAACTTTTGGGGTGAAAAGCATGTTTACATATACTGATATACTTGAAAACGTGTGATGATGTGGATTATCTAAGTACTAACACTTGACAAGTCCCCACAAACACAAGTGATTAACTTCGTGCCGGTGACGTGTGGATAGTACTATCGGTTTGACAAACCCAACTGACAGAGCCGGAGGGGTATGCCGGAACATATGTAAACCCAGTTGCACATTGTCATTATATTTTTACATACTGCTATGTGGTGTTAGACATAGTACATACTTGGGGCAAGGTGGCTGTTAAATGCCAACGGGAGTGCATGGGCAGTGGAGGCCATGTGTTTTAGCTCGTTTCGGTTTCACTTGTGGCTTAGTATAATACATCATACACATACATATATACATACACACTTTAAACTTTACGAACTCGTGTACTAATTTCATTGACACTCGTCAAACTTGAAACTCACCAACTAGACGTAGTTGACCCGTTTTAACATGCTTTTCAGGTAAAGCAAAAGTGGAATGATTTGCTTACATGCTTGGTGTTAGAAGGAAAGTTGAATAGCTGTGAATAGACGCTGATATAATACTGAATAAGAAGCTCGTAAACCGGTTATGTGTTTTTCACCTAGTTTGTAAACATAGTACCTACCAATGTAATATGATGTAATTTAGCTGTTGAATTTCTTTATAAACAATGTGGTTGATACCAGTGTTATCTGTTACATTCCCGTATTACGCTTCCGCAACTACCTAGTCGGGGTGTGACACACGCTATTACTTTTTTGTCTTCATCCCAAGACTTTTGTAAGAGACTAACACATCTTTCAATTTGACAACAGTATGTTTTTATCACATACTCTACCTTACTCGTTTGTTTAAGACCTACCAATGCACCAATACAATTAAGCCACCTATTTTTATACTGAAATTTAGAATACATATGATCAATGTACTACCATTTTCCCTTTTTGCTTTAAAACTCATTCTGAGGAGCACATTTTTTAATGTTTTTGGATTTTCAAAATATCTGAATGTTTTTGGATTTTATCTGTATAAACAGAAAGCACAATGATTTTGTATTTTTCCCATTTTTCTCCTCCTAAACACCAAAATATTTAAAGAAAGAAAATATCAAACAAAAACTGTACAAAAAAACATAAAAATGATTACCCTAGCTTTGGGATATCAACAAGTGATTTTAAAGCATTTAAACCAAGCAAAAATTTGAATCTTGTTTAATCAAAAGCTTTGGTAAAAAGGTCTACATTTTGATGATCCGTGTGCACTTTTTCAATATTCACGAATAAAATGATAACAAATTTCAATATGTTTTGTTTTAGAGTGGTGCACGGGGTTCTTCATTAAGCATATGGTAGCAGACTTATCAATAAAAATAGGAGTAGTAAGAAACTTCAAACCGTAATCCCGCAAATGTTGGTGGATCCACAAAACCTGTGAACAGCAACTCGAGGCTGCCACATATTCGGTTTCAGTGGTTGAAGTAGAGACCGTTGTCTGCGTCTTACACTGCCAGGAGATAAGTCGTTTTCCTACGAACTGACAACCCAACGTTGTTGACTTGAAGTTGATCTTGCATCCTCCATAGTCAGAATCTAAGAAGGCAGGTGATCAAAATTATCATCCTTGGGGATACCATAACCCGATGTCATGATTACCCTTAGATAATGAAAGACACGCTTTAAAGAAACAAAATGAGTGACTCGGGGACTCGCTTGATACCTGGCGCACAAACAAACATCAAACATTATATATGGGCATGATGTTGTTAAATACATTAACGAACCAATCATTTCTCGGTAATGGGTCGGGTCAACGGTATCCTCTAATCTGTCCGGTGACAAATTGTGACCCACGGGAAGAGGAGTAGAATGGACTTTTCTGGCAGTTATCTTGAATCAGCTCAAGACACCATTCACATATTCCGTCTGATGAATAAAGATCCCGTCTACAGACTGATGAACTTGCAACCCCAAAAAAAAACTCATTTATCCCATCGAGCTCATCACGAACTTGGTCTGCATCGACTTCTCGAAGTCCTTACATAACGTGTCATTTTTTTAGCCAAATATGATGTCATCGACATAAATATGGACAATGAGAAAATCTTCTTCGACGGTCTTGTAAAAGAGAGTATAATCCACAGTCCCTCGTTTTAAGCCGCTATCAATCAGATGGTCAGCAAGTGTGCTATATCAAGCACTCTGGGATTGGTGAATACCATATAGAGCCTTGTTTAAACGATATACGCGTTCAGGATAGTCCGAATCTTCAAAACCAGGAGGTTGCTTCACATACACCTCTTCATGAAGTTTCCCAATAAGAAATGCACTCTTATCATCCTTTTAATAAACTTTGAAATTCTTAAAGGCTGCATAAGCTAGAAAAATACGTATAGCCTCCAATCTTACAACAGGAGCATATACTTCGGTATAATTCATGCCTTCTTGTTGTTTGAATCCTTGCACAACCAACAGTGCCTTATTTGTGACGATAACCCCACGATCATCCTTTTTACACTTAAACACCGATTTTGTCGAGATAGTCTTCTTAACCCGTTCCGGTTTATCATTGAACACCCGGTGGCACAAACTGTTGCAACTCTTCTTGCATTGCCACAACCCATGAAGAATCGTGTAGTGCCATCTTTTTTTACATTAACATGAACCACCTTACGTGGGTTCACGTCATGAAACATGATTTATGTATCATCAAGCTTAATTTGTGATGGTTGTCTTTTCAAGATTTTTTTAACCAAAGGAACCTTAGGTGATTGTTCCTTGGCTAGTGGCTTTTCAGTCTTGTTTACCCTAGTTCCACATTGACGTGCAGCATGACCACTTCACCACATGACAAACAAGTTATCATGTCCACAAAGGTGTGTGGTAGGTTAACACTAGTATATGGAACTTCAGGATGAAAAGATTCAGCCGATACTTTAACATCATCCAAATGAACATAAAGCTTTTTCTTATAAAATTCAATATTTGAACAATTTGAATAACTTTGTAAAGTATCAGTTTCAGTTGAACTGACAAGCTTAGCATGTTCCACAAATTTCACTTGCGGTTTTACTTTGGGTTTAGAAACTCTTTTTTTCAACGACATGGATTTTGCAAAGGCTTTTTCAATATCATTTAAGCTTGATGTTTCATTCTGAAAGACACTCTCAATCAACTCAAGTTTGATTAAGTGCAATGGAATGCCTTTTTCATCAAAAACCTTATTCACATCTTTTAATTTAAAAACTCTTCCAGTTTTCACTTTTCCCATAGACGGATTAATGAAGTTCATCAAATCCTCATCAGAACTACTCGGTTTTTTTGATTTATTATTGCTTACATTAGATATGTTTGACCCGTACACAGCTTCCTCGAATTCATGAGGTTCACAAAGAATGAGGCTAGAAAGAGGAATGTTATGTTCTTTGTGTACCTCCTCGGGTTCAAAAACATCTTCAATAACCACTTCATCAATAGATTCAACAAAAACTTTGTTGCTTCGAACATGAGTTTCTTGAGTTAAGACTTGAAAACCTGGTTTTTCTAGTTTAATTTGTCTTGGTTTCTCCACATTGATAATAGGTTTAACCATTTTGGGAGGATCAACAGTCAAAGGACTATCAATTACAAATTTTGCTTTTTCTCCCCAAAATAGATTGTTTGAATAATCATTATGAAATGGTGGAGGAACCTCAACAAATCCTGGACCATTTTTAGATCCTTTCTGTTTACCAGATACTACGATTATCTCATTAAGTAAAAATGAAGAATTTCTAAACTTTCCAAGTTTGTTTTTCAACTCAAGTATCTCATTTTCGAGTTCAGTACTCTTGGTTCTTGATTTCAAGATTTCCTAAACTGTCAATCAATGATTATCAACTTTCCTGAAAGTTCAGCCTTCGGATCATGATTACTATTTGACAACCCCTCAATTTTCACTTTAGATCTTTATTCAATATCAGAGGCTTGCCGATACTTGTAATGAACTATAGCTAAATCTTTCATTAAAGACTCATTGTGAATATGAATCAAGTCAAGTTTAGACTTATATTCATCACATTTAGAACATGATAACTCTTAGATTCATTTACAAGTTTAGATTTTACATTAACAGATTCAAAACAAGTAGGATTAGGACTAACCTCCTCGATCTTTGTCATACAAGCAAAAGAATTTTGAGGATTTTGGCTAGAAACATCATAATCAGTCTCAGCTTCTGAATCATCGATTTCCTCAGTTAATCCATCTCCACTTACATCTTGAAACTGTTCAGTCTCAAACATGGCAAGGTTCGCCTGATTACTATTACGAGAGTTTCCTAATAGCTTTTGATTCCAGTTGATACCCTTAGCAGCAACTAAAGCTTGTGACCCACCAGTTTTCACTTGTTCACCCCCAGAAGTCTTCTCCTTTGATTTAGAATACTTTTTACACAACTTCTATCTTGATTACGGGGTCCCCAAATATTCTTTCTTCGGCTTGTCACTCTTTATCAAAATGACCATAATCTTGACAATTGTAACACCGAACCTTTAATTTATCAAACCCTACCCTCTTGTTCAAAGTAGGTAAATCTTTCCCTGTTTTCTGCATGAATTTCTTCACTTTCCTCACTATCATTGCCGTATTCCACTTTAGATCCATCAAATCCAAATCATCTGAATCAATCTGGTCATAATCTTCATCGGTCCATTCTCTAGAAGCAATCTTTCCACCCACTAATTGTTCATAGGACATCATGAACGCAATTAAAAAGCAAAATGTTTTTTTGGTTTTTTCATATTGACTTGTGGTGGTTAAGAAGTAGAAGAATTACTTGCACCCGCAAATGGAATACTTGACCCACCAGATGAATTGTTTGAACCAGATGCCATAAAACAAACATTATGTATGGAATCACTAACTTGTGGAACTTCTTGATTATTTTGTGAGTAGAAAGCAGAAATAGGAACTGTGCTGCTACTCAAGGGAAGAGAACCACCATAAAGAGTAGGATCTTGGTTATCTTTGGATGAATAATGACACTTCAAGTCATACTCTCTCTCTCTCTCTCTTCAATCTTTTGCGTAAATTCCAACGCAGTAAGATCATTATTCTTGAAGAAGTTATTATCTTTCAATACCAGTAAGAAAGTAGAATATGAACTTGCAAATGAATTCTTAACTGTGTCAATTTGATCAAGTTGAGTAGGTTCCATTTTCAACTTGGTAATTTAAGCAATAAGATGACAAAATCTCGTCAACATCTCCTCGACGGTTTCACCTTTTAATAAATAAAAGTTTATGTACTGAAACTTCAAGATAACTTTATTGCTTTCCAAGTATTACCCATACTTCCAATATCAAGTGTTGAAATATAGGAGCACAAATCTTGATACTAGCAACTTGGTGAAATACGTTATCGGGTAATGTCATCGTGAAGGTAGTATAAGCTTGTGTCTCGATTTCCAAAGCTTTCTTCTCATCCACCGAGTAAGTATCAAAAGGTTTTTCTTCATAGTTTGTACTCGGATCACCAATCATTGGAGGACTATATACATTATCGAGACTACGAGCACTGTCAGGATGTACGGATCTCAAATGAGCTCTAAAACTCGGTTACCATTTAGCGAAATCACTCAGCTTCATCATCCTTGGACACTTTGAATGAGACCCGATCTCAGCATCCAAATGAACATTTGTTTCTTTATAATGTACAGAGACGCTAATGCATAGAAATTTGCCATTTTCGAAAGTGTAGGGTTCAAACAGTCATATTTGTAAAGTTTTGGGTTAAAAACTGTCAAATGATACTCTAACGAATGAAACAATTGTTTTGATAACGAATGGACTTTTGTTTTGGTAACGAATGGGCTTGTATGAATCATGAATGGTTAACGAATGATGAGGAATGAGTGTATACTGTGTATACGAATGATACTTTAACAAATTATCACACGAATGACCAAACGAATGAAGTACGATCATGAATAGGCTTTAAATTAACGAATGAACCGTTGGAGCAGTTACTGTAGCTCGGAAAAGCGAGTTTCACCGAAAAATACAGTTATGGTAGCCGGAGAAACGGTTGTCTCACCGGAAAACTCAAAACTACATCAGGTCTTCAAATAATCAACCCAGATCTTCAACGAAGCTTCAAATATACATTATGAACTTGATGCAATCATCCATTCCATCAATAACACTATGAATCACCATCAATTCATATCAATACAGTAGCAGCTCAAACATGGCCTTTAATGGTTGATTTAATCAATTAATTAACCAAATCATCAAATTAATTCACCATAATACATTATAAAGAATTGGATTTCATCAACAAACACGAATCTATCTTCAATTACATTAAACATCCACTGATTTGATCCAAATCTGATCAAACAGTACCAAAACCCGATAAACACGAACAACACGTCTCTAATCAGATTTTAGCAACGAATTGATGTATCACGAGCAATTGTCTACTATGATACCAGTTGTAAATACGTTATATGATGTTATACTAGCCAAGATCTAGTCTCTAACACAATACATCAATACGATACACGAGACGAATACATTAACGAATATTTTATTGATAAGTTACTGTCATACATTATGAATACGTCATGGAGAGAATCCGACATGGTAACGGCATGAATACATTAAACACGGATCTCTGCTACTCAATATGAATAGGATCTGCCTATTTATAGGCCCAGACCCCCATTCGTGAACATCACTAACAAATGGGGTGATCCCATTAACGAAAGAGCTTTCGTTCGTTACATTACATAACGAATGGACATCCTTGAATAACGAATGAGTCACATTCGCTACATCCTTAGTGAATGTGCTCATACTTTAACGAATGGGCTAGCTAGTCTAACGAATGGACCCCATTCGCTATACAATCCATAGCGAATGGGACATATTACATTATAGCCTAATGACTAAACTACCCTTAACTTATTTGATCAATTGCGGACAACAAATCATGCACTAACAGAAAAATATGAACATTTTAGGCGATTTTGGCGGCAACACCACCCCCGGCCATATGTGGGTCGACAATGGGGAGGGGGCGACATGGATTTGTCGCCTATGATGTTGTTTGGAAATATTATTATTTTATTATTATGCTTGTGATATATATATATATATATATATATATATATATATATATGCTACAACATCACTAAACCCCTCAATGAAAATCACCCCGCTGCTGGTGTGGCGCCACGTGTCGAAAATCGTCCTCATTTTGTAACCCTCCACTACACATAGCCTTACATTTTAAGAATAGGTACTTTTCATGGGGGTGTGTGTATTGTATACTTAAATTTCCTGCTACATTTTTTATGGAGTTTATAATATTTGATTTTGTCAAGTACATGATTTGAATCCTCATACTTGAATTGGTGTCAGACTCAATATTTATTTATACGGGCCGGAAGTTTTAAAGGTTGTTTGTTTAAACGTTATATAAGAACTTTTTTAGGTTGGTTCAGATCAACTCATTACATTTGAGGAATCATTCCATTATCATGCTTCAAGTAAATTAAATCATTAAAATCTTACCAATTTACCATGATTCTCATTCAAGACAATAAACATATAACAATTTCTCATTCAAACATATGGCAATTTACCAAATTCCCAATTTACCATGGATTTCATATAATTGCATTGGACTTAATCATAACTCATGGGCATTCAATATTCTAATCCACATCAACTTAAAAACATTAAATATTCTAATCCACATTAAGGTCGGGTGGTATGCCCCATTTTTCTCACGCGTAAGGTGAAATGGATATTAGGACGTCCCACATGAAGTCTGATGTGGCATATGGTCATGCGTGATGAACTTTGGAACCCCTGTAACATCCTACTTTTGGTTATATTAATAAAGTAAATTTCGTCTATTTTATAGTGGGTCGTTATCGGTTTAGGTAAATAGAATATGAGTTGGGCTAGTGTTGGGTAAATGGGTATGGGTTATGGACTTGGGTTATGAAAGAAAGAAAGAGAGTCCATGGGCTTGAGCCCATGATCCCTAAATATATAAACCATTAATCACCCATTTAATTCATTTACACATATTCCATACACCACCCAAAACACACACTTAAGCTTCTCTCTAGTTCTCTCTTTTCTCTCTAGCCGAAACCAAGAAGGAAACCGAGCACCGACCCGAGGTAATGCTAGTATGATGTTTTATTTACTTAAACCCGTTAGATTTAGTCACGAAACGACGAGCCGACACCGTTAAACCGTTTAAGTCACGAGATCCGGATGGAATCGGGTATAAACCGAACCTAAGATGAGCTTAGGGATCACCCTAGCTCAGATCTGGATCGAACGGGACGAAAAACGATGAAAAACGGTGTAAAATGGGGTAAACCGCGTTTTTCCGGCCACCACCCGGTTTTCCGGCACGGCGGCGCTGGAAAGACGGCGCCGGAAAGGCAGCGCATGTATGTAAGGAATGTCAGGGAATGTTCCTAACATTCTATGACAAACCCTAACCCTAATTCGCTACGGGTTAATAACGAATGAGCTTCAATTCGTTATGTGGTTCGCTACGGAAGAACCCTGGTTCGTTAGGCTAGTTCTCTAAGGAAGAATAACGAACCAGTTGAGCGATTCGTTATGATTTCCAGTTCACTATGAAAGATCACTTCGCTATAAAGTTCAATCAGTTAAGAAGGTCCATAAGTGGTGATTCGTTATGGTATAACGAATCAGAACTCCATTCGTTATAGAATTCTAATTCGTTAAAAGACTGAATAACGAATCTAATAACTAGATAACGAACTAAAGTTTAATAAAATGACAGAATGGTCCCTGAACTTAGAAAAAATAATGAATTAATTGCAATTAAGCCCTTGAACTTTTGAATTATCAAATTAAGTAATAATTCAAAATTTTAATGGAAAATGTGTTACGACAGTTAGTGGAAATAAAATTTTTCCAAGCTGACCTGGCAGCTCGACCCCAGCCAGGGGCTCTGCCCCTTGGACCCTGCTAGGGGATGCCGCCCCTAGACCCCGCTGCCAGGGGAACTGTCCCCGGACCCCCGTCCGTTGAGGGTTATAATTAGAATAGAAACGTGATATGGCTAGTGATAGATAATTGATACGAGAAATTGTTATACAGCTAGTCACGCACAGCTAAAGAAGGGAATAACTATTAACGGCGAACATAACCGACTTCAGGTGAGTTTCTAGCCCCATTCCTTGTTATGTTTTCGGGGCTGTGTGCATACTCGATGTGATTAGTTAATACACTTATCCTAAGTGATCAGTGTATGCCATATATGTATTACGTGAAATGTATGAATGATTTCTTGCCGGTACATGAACGATCTTCGGAATTGCATGTACTGCCAGGAAATGGTTGATGTTATATGTATGTTTTAAGATGAAGAGTGAATGATGTATGTATGTGCGAAACTTACGATTATGTATATAGAAAGTATGTTAAGGAGGCATGGAAGAAAGGGTACCGGACCCTAATAATATCCGAGGATGGAGGGTACCGGACCCTAATAATATCCGAGGATGAAGGGTGACCGGACCCTAATAATATCCGAGGATGAAGGGTGGCCGGACCCTAATAATATCCGAGGATGGAGGGTACCGGACCCTAATAATATCCGAGGTATGTAGAGTGAATGCTCTTTATAACGTGAGGTTAGTTATTTATGTGTATGAAAGATTGATGGGCAGGTTAAGTATGTAATGCGTACCTTCGGGCACGTATATGTGTGTGTAAATAAGTTATGTGAATAACTAGAACTCACTCAGCGTAGCTGACTTTTAGTATGCACGCAGGCAAATAGGTTGAGGCAGCTCGCGTGATTGAAGACACATGGCATGGAATCGAAGATACTGGCATCTCGAAGAAATGTTGTGATGTTTTAATGACTATGTTTTGTTTTAAATGACTATGAATGTTTTATAAGACAAGATTTGGAGGTTATGTAAGATAATATGGTTGAAGTTTTATATTCCGCGTAAAGTTTTAATTAACTCTGATTTGTAGAACTGTGTTTATGAGTAAATCCAACACCAAGTAGGGCTACCGGTAACGGGGCCTTACAACACCCCCCCCCCCCCCCCACCCTTGATGGTCATGCATGACCTGCTCTTGGTGATCATGGTCACGCAACTCACGCATGCCATGCCTCCTCCTTTTTTATTGTTGGCAAATAGTCCAATTTTTTAAAATATTGTTTTATATTATATAAATACATACATACAACCCATTTCAACCAAAATCAATCAAAGACAAACCAAAATCAACCAAGAACAAACCAATTTCAAACCATTCTCTTCTACAACTTTTCTATACAACCCAAAATGGGTCTAACTTCAACCCGTCCCTGGAGATAATGTAAGGTTCGCTTTCACCTTCCAACGAATGGCTCAAGAAAACCGCATACCTCCAACAGCGGGCCACTAAAGAAACCCAACTCGAAACCATTGAACCTCCTCTTAGAGAAAAGGTTAACCGAAGAAGTCGCTTTGGCAAGAGCTTGGGTTAGCGAAAGCGAGAATGCGTCAAAGGGTATTTTTTTTTCATTATGTAAATTTATAGTTTAAATTTGTTTAGGTTTTACATTTTATGTATATGTTTTTAGGTAACGCACAAACAAGGCTGAATTTTGGAAGGCGGTAACGAAGAAGTATCATGAAATTTTACAACTCATGGCCTATCGGTCCCCTAGTTCGATAACATGAAAGTGGAGGGAGATGATTAGAAAGGAAGGATGACTTAACTATATTTACGTCAACGCCCGTAGTAATCCAAAAACGGTGGTAGTAATGACGTCGATATTTACAAGTTGGCAAACCAACGATATGATGCCAAACGTAAGAATTTTTTTCCCTACCCACAAGT
Organism: Bidens hawaiensis; assembly: GCF_021521415.1. Taxonomy (NCBI): domain Eukaryota; kingdom Viridiplantae; phylum Streptophyta; class Magnoliopsida; order Asterales; family Asteraceae; genus Bidens; species Bidens hawaiensis. Next base: position 158,401 of record NW_027491051.1, on the reverse strand, counting down.
TTGGGAAATTATCCGGTTGTGTTCGAAGTGGCATCCGTTGCCGAATGAGGTTGAGTCGGTGAAGCGGACAAACACGTCCGAAATAGAGAGTTTAGCACGAGTGGTTCGGATGCATGTTGTAATCAAGGGAGCGGGATCATCTTCAACCGACGACCCGAAATTAGATTATGTAAAGGATGAGTTTACATGTTTTAAAGAGTTTCAAATAGAGAAGATGAAAAAGAGGCAAAAAAAAAAATAAGCGAACATGCGTCTGAGATAGAACGGAAAAAACTTCGTTTAATGGAGGACGAGCGGAAAGACGAGTCTGAGAAGAAAGATTTTGATCTATTAACATGAGATCTTAGCCATCTTCATGGACAAGAGCTTGACTTGGCATTGGCATTGAAATGAAAAATTGGCCAAAAATATAACTTAACTTTCTCGTTTTATAGTTTTATTTTTTAGTTATTATGTTTACTTTTTATTAGTCTTTTTTACTTGATTTTTAGTTTATTGTGTGTGTTTGCGCGCGCGCGTGTGTAATTGGGTTCATTTTAGAAGTGTTTCTTAGTGTGAGAAGTGCGAGAAGATATTCTAACCAATAACAAGTTCTCTTTTTAATTTCAAATTGTTTAATTGTAGAAGTATATTAGTAAAAAAAATGTAGGAGTTTCTTTTAGTAATTAATACTAATTAATGTTAAGTTACAAATGATTATACATTTATTATTATTTTATAATTTGATTTAATCTTCCAACAATTCATAAAACAAAACCTTATACTCATACTATATCTTACAATACTAATAAAAGAAAATGTTGAAGCTTAGGTGTCAAACTTACATTTCTCCTAATTCCTAATCACTCATCTCATTCATTCTAGATATTCATGGGTCATGGATCAAAACCATTTTGTCAAGTGGGTTATAACATAGTGTGGACTTAATTCATTTTGAATTAAGTTTCATTTTCATACCTGAGGTTTGACCAATTACGCAACTTTAGTACTTTTTTTATATATTTCTTGCATATTAGCACCTGACGTTTCCATTAAAACCATGCTATTTTAGTACTTTTTGTTAACCACCCGTTTGTTTTTATGCCATTAAATCTACATTAAATTAATTTATATGTAATTTGAGAACCACAATTGAAATAACAGATATAATTTATTTTTATTATTTGACTAATCCCGTGTTATACACGGGTTCAAAAGCTAGTAAAAAATATATATTAACCATCATAAAAAACAAATACCTATGCAAATCATAATATTAACCTACACATACAAAAACTAGTTCATGTTATCACATACACATATCACATGATTAATATACATGCACATAAGTAGTTCATGTTAACTTACACAAATCACAATATTAACCTACATATACAAATTTACTTCATGATATAGTCTACCCATTTGTATTTACCTACAGAAATCATAATTACACAAACAAAACTTGTTCATGATATCACATACAATTAATAGTATTAACCTAAACTTGTAAAATATTTGCAATGTAGGAACACATCATGTTTTTCCTTTTAATTTTAGTTATTTAATAATATATCTTTTATGTGTAGGTAAATACGAGTTATGTGTAGGTTAATATTATTTATATGTAGGTGAAAATAAAACGAACTAGCAATTCGTGTAGATGAATACGAGTTATATGTAAATATTACTTATGTGTTGGTGAAAATGAAAGAAACAAAATTAGTGTAGGAGAAAATAAGTTGTGTTGGTAAATACGAGTTACATTTTGATGAAATAAAAATGAATAACAATTTGTATAATAGAATATGAGCTATGTGTAGATTATATGTTACTTGTGTAGGTAATAAATTTATTACAATTCACCTACATATACATTTTTTTATATATAGATAAAAGATCATTTAAATAAATCTTATAAAACCATAAATGTAAAAAATTTTCCCTCAATGATATTTCATTAAACTATTCTAGAGGATGTTTTATGTAAAAGACAGTTTATATTTTCTAAAAATTGTAACTTTCTACAAGAATTAATGTGGAGAATATTTTAGGAGTAATTAGGGGAACTAATGCTTTGAACAACTCAGAGATAATCAACGGTTGAGATTGACTTCTCGCACGTCTCGTTATAATATCACTTCTCGCATGAACCAATATATTAGCTAGCTTTTATCCCCCGTATTACCGGGTTGTTTTATATTATTCGTTTCTAATATTTATATATTTTTTTGGATTTTAGTTTTATTTATTGTAAAGAAGTTAATAATATACTTAGGATTTGATAATGAAATAGTTTCACAAATAAATGTGATATTATAGCTCGTTTAAAAGTTGTATGGGTTTGGTAAGACCTATAACCCGTTAATTTTTTTACTATAAATTGTTTCTTAATTATAAATATTATCTTTTTTTTAATTGGATATTAATTTTTAGTATATCTCTATTTTATGAGATGTTATAACCTGTTTAAGGGTTGTCTGTGTTTGGTAAAACCCATACCAGTGAATTCGGGTCAAACACATGTGAAACCTTCATTTACAAATAAAGCAATCTGATGACTTGAGAGAATGTAGGGAGGTTCCACTTATATATATTTAAAATTTAAGATTAATGTAATCATTTTCAATTTTTTTTAATTTATGCATTCTAATTTATTATATTAAATATAATAGTTTTAAAGATATATTTTAAATATAAAAATTGTATTAAATTAAAAAATAGTCAACGGAGAATGAGTCAGGTGGTGTATGTCCCTTAGCCTAACTACTCACTCAAATATATATTGAGTGTATAGTTCATATGGCTATGTGTAGTGGATGGCTATAAAATGTGGGCAATTTTCGACACGTAACGTCACGTCAGCAAATAAATGATTTTCATTTTTGAGGTGTAGTTGTGTTGTAGCCTAATCATATCACATATCTATACTATATAACAAATAAAGGTATAATAAATAAAGGTTTCTCAATGACACAAGGAAGATTTCACAAAATTTTCTCATCTCTCTCTTATTAAATACATTTCTCTTTCTTATTAATACTTTTATATTTAACTTTTTTTTTCTTTTTAGTCTATCCTTTTCTATTTTTAATAATTATTTTTTAATTTAAAAATTTTAATACCAAAATGTATTATTTAGTTTTATATAAATATATTTAATTATTTATTATTATTAAGCTTTTGTAACTAACGATTTTGCACGTTGTTTTAGATAAACTAATTAATTTCAAATTTACAAGAAAAAAAGAAATTTTCACTTTATTTTTGTTTGCAATGAAGATTAATAAATCTAAGATCAATCACTATAGATGGTTGATTTGTTTTTTAGACAACCTACTACTAATTTTGATATGGAGATTAAAATTACAAATATAGTATACAAAAAGAAATTTTGAGATTTACGAATTTTCAACAACTTTTTATTTCCATACGTATAATGTGTAATTTATTCTACCAGATATTATATCTTTATATCTTTTGAACATATTTTTTTGTATTTCACAATGTGTTATGATTTAAATATATATTTATTTATTGTATCTCGTGTTCTACACGGGTTTCTTAATGTCATATGTCATCACGGACGAGTGATACTTACAAAATTTTCCCACCTCTCTCATATTCAATATATATTTCTTTTTCTTTATAATAATTTATATTTTATTCTTTTTTTATCTATTATTTTCTCCTTTTAATAATTATTTCATGGCTTAAAAATTAAATGCCAACATAAATATATTATTTTGTTAGATATAAATATATTTTATTAAATATAATATTAAGCTTTTGTAAGTAACAAATTTTCATGTTGATTTAGATAAAATAGTTAATGTCAAATTCCAAAAATAAAAAATGTTCACTTTATGTTTGTTTTGCAGTGAAGATTAGTAAAAGTTAAGGTCAATAACTTTAGACGGTTTGTTTTTAAGACAACATGTTTTAACACATGGTCAGTTATGTGTTCCATTATCTAGAGTTGAAACCAAAAACAAAGTGAAACTACTAATTTTAATATGGAGGATAAAATTACAAATATTGTCTACAAAGAAACATTTAGAAATTTACAAATTTTCAACTTTTTATTTTCATATTGTGTAATTTATTCTATCATATATTATATCTTTATATATGTTGAACATATTTTTTTATATTTCACATTGTTTTATTATTTAAATAAATTTATTAATTCTAACCCGTATTCTACACATGTACCTAACCTAGTATATATATACATATATATATGTGTGTGTGTGTGCGCGCGCGCGCGTGCGTTTGTGTGTGTGTTACACACACATACTATTATAATAATATTTAACCAGCAAACACAACCAGTCGACAAATCTATGTCACCCCAAAATATTATACGTTATCAAACATAACTGTTTACTCGTGTTAATGGCAAAAAGAATGATGATAATAATGAAATTTAACCTAGTTAACAAGAAAGTGTAAGGCTTGTAAAAGGGGTTAAATGTGACCTTTTAAATAACTAACTAAAGTATAGGGGCAGATTATGTGCAAAAACAAAATAGACTTAATAAAATATAAAGTTTGAGAAAAACACACACATGTGTGTATGAGTTGTTCTACATCAGGAACAAAGAAAGAGGGGAAGCGTCTTGTCAGGGCCAGCTCCGAAAAGACGAAAAAAATTTTGGGCCGAAGACGAACTTTTTTTTGGGCCTTAAGTAAAAGAAACATTTTGTTGGGTTTAAACAATTTAATTATAAATGGGCTTATTTGATTATGATTTAAGTTGTGTAAAAAACTTTTGTATAAAAATAAGCTTAAAATTGTCTCAAATAAGACTAGAACCCACAATCTTTTGGTTAGATGTCATACCCCTTTACCATTATACTAAGCTAGTGGTTATGTAATTGTGTTGAAACATTGATTATACACATGTTTTTAATAAAAATACATATTTTTTTAATAAAAAAAAATTTCGGGCCTAGAGGGGTGTCGGGTCTGTGACCGTCGACTACCCTGCCATGCCTCAAAGACGGCCCTGTTCTTCCAATTTCCCAAAATTGAAAGGCCAAAGCAATAGAACCCTTTCATGTGGACCATAAGGTATGTCTTGAAATCATCTTTGATGATAGTATTAAAAGTTGACAAGTAGAATACTTGCAATTAGTAAATGGATTATGATCATATGGTGAAATTGATAGTACATGAATGCTTAAATTCATCATGAATGTTGAAATTTTGAAGTACTTGGCATAAATCACTTGTTTGTTAGTGTTCAAGTCTACTATTGTCACACCCGGCCCTGAACGGCGGAAACAGCCGGGCGCGCGCGAGTGGGGATTGATAATTAAGCACGGGCCATTGCAAACATTCAAAGTAAGATTTTCATTGCGCATGAAATGTTTAATACAAATACATTACATTGTTTAAAGATTACATAAAAACATCCAAGTATAAAAACTGTTGAAGATTTCCACGCCATATCCCTTTTGCGTGGCGGGAACAACCGCGCGCATCGAAGGGATAGAACTAAAATCTTCCAAAAAGCTAGTTTTAGATGTTCAGCGTGAGGTGCTCTAAGTGTGACTCCATGCGCTACCTAGTTATCTCCTGAAAGACACGTAAAACATTTGAATCAGTATAAACTGAGTGAGTTCACAAGTTTTAGTAACTTGATAAATCGTATCGCGTCATAGTCTTGGCGAAAATCATGTTAAAACACATTTCTGATTTCATGTCTAAACATATGCTTGATAAACCGTATGAAAACATAGATCTGACAACATATTTCTGATAGGACCGTTCCGCGGGTTACGCGCGAACGTTTCTGGAAAACGTGCTCGTCCATGCAAAGTGGCGCTGCCACTACGAGCTAAAATAATGTAATACCGTCCCGCGGGTTACGCGCGAACATTTCTGAGAACCGTGCTCGTCTATGTAAGCGGCGCTGCCACTACGAGCGAATAGTACCGTCCCGCGGGTTACGCGCGGACGTTGTGCCGGAAAACAAGGCGCTCGTCCATGCAAAGAGGTGCGACCCCTACGAGCGGGCTCAATCCCATAGTACTGCCCCATGACCATACTAGGCACTCGTCCATGCAAAGAGGTGCGACCCCTACGAGTGGGTTGATCAAACCAGCAGTCCCTATCCTTAGAGTTCCAATGGTAAAGTGATCACTTACTCGAATCTGGTGCACTAACATCGAAGACCATAGATAACCGCTTGCATAGCTCGTAAATATACCATAATGAAACATTATTTAAACACATAATTGCTTGCATTGCTTGTAAGAGTATCATGATAAAACATAATTTAGGTACGTGTCCCTCGCCCCGAAAACAGTTTAAAAATAGTGAAAACAGTGAAAATAGGGGCTGTGAGACTCACCTGTGGTTCTTGTTAAGGAATTAATCGAGATTCGGGTTTTCTTGGTGTTGGCCTTTGAATTGAAGGTCTAGAATACGATTAAATAACAAGAAGTATATAAGAAATAGGAGAATATAAGGGTTGGAAAGTAGATCTCAAGGTTATAATCTCGGCTTACCTAGTAACAGGAATGGAATTGAAAATAACGGATGCTTGGGAGATGATTAGTGCAAGTTTGCAGTTCTTAAGAGAGAAGTTTGAAGTGTGTTTTGGGTGATAATTTAGGTTACATATTTATAGGCAAACTCAAGGGAACACAATCCCTTGCTTTAGGGGATTGTAATCTTTTCATATCTAGGTGTAATGATGATAAAGTATGGAAATTATTATTATTTATTTAAAAGTGGAGGAGTGGATAAAAGATTTTGATTTGATTTGGACAGGACATGCAGGTCTGTGGTTGGTGAGAGTAGGGTGGCTGACAGTTGACTTTTCATGTTACAGTATGCTTTTTCAGGTGCTTTTGTCAGTGTACAGTTAAAAAAAGTAGAAATCTCTGAAACACGCAACTGTTTCCTGTTTGGGCGGGAATAATCCCCTTATATCTGGAGATTAGGCTAAGTGTTCTGCGCGTATAGCTTTGTGCGCATAGCTTTCTGCGTGAAGGACATTTCTTTGCTGCGGGTAGGTACGTAACCTTCTCGCAGTCAGGGACATTGAGTTTCATTTGTAGATTCTCCAGGTGGTCTTGGTATTTCAACATAGTGATCAGTTATGTTGAAGTCAATTCCATCTTGGAGCTTCAGACAAACTAACTCTCAATGTTCCCGCCATGCGGGGAGGTTAGTTCCCCTTCCGCACGCGCATAAACGATTTGGGATGCACCCGCCTTAGCATCATGCGGGACGGTCAACCCATCAGACAACATAAAGTTAAGTTACATGAAAACATAAAGCCAAAACATTCGCGCATGGCGCACATAACAATTGCCCGCGCTGATTCTAACATAGCGCGCTCGCGCAGGGCGCACATAACATGCCCGCGCTGATTCTAACATAGCGCGCTCGCGCAGGGCGCACATAACATGCCCGCGCTGATTCTAATATAGCGCGCATAATATTCACAATCACCTAATTCTTAGGTTGATTACTTAGTTTATAGGGTTGGGAAATTACCGGGTGTCACATTTTCCCCCTTTTAAGAGAATTTCGTCCCGAAATTTAGGAGACGTCGCTGGCAGAAGCCATGCTCTGAAAGAGGTGTGGGTATTTCTTGCGCATTTGATCTTCTCTTTCCCAAGTGAATTCAGGCCCACGCCTTGAGTTCCATTGAACCTTTACTAACTTGATTCTGCTTCTGCGCAACTTTTGTTCTTTCCAATCGGTTACGGCTAGAGGTTCTTCTACGAAGTGCAGTTGTTTGTCGATGTGAATCTCTTCCAACGGCAAAATCAACGTTTCGTCAGATAAGCACTTTTTGAGGTTGGATACATGGAACGTATCATGAACTCCACTGAGTTCGGCGGGTAAACGGAGTTTATAAGCAACCGGACCGATCCTTTCCAGGATCTCAAATGGTCCAATGTAGCGCGGATTCAACTTTCCTCGCTTGCCGAAACGGGGGACTCCTTTCCATGGAGAGACTTTCAAAAGTACTCTATCCCCTACTTGAAACTCCAACGGTTTCCTTCGCACATCTGCGTAGCTCTTCTGTCTGTCGCGCGCTGTCTTAAGGCGATCCCGTATCTGAAAAATCTTGTCTGTTGTTTCCTGGATCAATTCTGGACCAGTCATTTGCTTGTCACCCACTTCAGCCCAGCACAGTGGGGATCTACACTTGCGCCCATACAAAGCTTCAAACGGCGCAGCCTTGAGGCTTGTGTGATAACTGTTGTTGTAAGAAAATTCAACCAATGGGAGGTGAGTATCCCAGCTACCTCCGAAATCGATTGCGCACGCGCGCAGCATATCTTCCAATGTCTGGATTGTTCGCTCGCTTTGCCCATCCGTTTGGGGATGATATGCCGTACTCATGTCAAGACGAGTACCTAAAGCCCCTTGTAACGATCTCCAAAACCTTGAGGTGAACCGACTATCTCTATCAGAAATGATGGACACTGGGACTCCATGTTTTGAAACTACTTCTCGAATATACAATCGGGCTAACTTTTCCATCTTATCGGTTTCCTTGATCGGCAGGAAGTGCGCTGACTTAGTTAGCCGATCTACAATAACCCAGATCGTGTCGTAACCCCCAGGTGTCCTTGGCAGTTTGGTAATGAAGTCCATAGAGATTTGTTCCCACTTCCACATGGGAATTTCTGGCTGTTGAAGCAACCCTGATGGTTTCTGGTATTCAGCCTTTACCTTCGAACACGTCAGGCACTTACTGACATACGTCGCGATGGCGCCTTTAAGATCGGGCCACCAATACAGCACTTTAACATCTTGGTACATCTTGTCTGCGCCAGGATGTACGGAATACCGCGTCTTGTGAGCTTCGTTTAATACTTGCTCGCGCAATCCTCCCTTGAGAGGGACCCATATGCGGTTAGCGAAATATAGATTGCCGTTCTCTTTGAGCTCCAAATCCTTAATCATACCCCCAAGGGATTCGTTTTTAACAAACTCTGGTTTCAAGGCTTCTTGCTGAGCGTCTCTGATGCGGGTAGAGAGATCTACGCGAATGGTCAACCTTAGAGCCTTGACTCGTAGCGTTTTTATTCGCTCCTTCCTACTTAGCGCGTCTGCTACTACGTTCGCCTTTCCAGGGTGGTACTTAATTTCACAATCATAATCATTCAACAACTCCACCCATTTTCGTTGCCTCATGTTTAAATCCTTTTGATCAAATATATGTTGAAGGCTCTTATGATCCGTAAAGATTATACACTTTGTACCATAGAGGTAATGGCGCCAAATCTTTAACGCGAAGACAACCGCTCCAAGTTCCAGATCATGCGTTGTGTAGTTCTTTTCATTGGCCTTGAGTTGGCGCGAGGCATACGCTATGACCTTGTCTCGCTGCATAAGGACACATCCGAGTCCCTGATGTGAAGCGTCGCAGTAAACGACGATGTCATCCGTCCCCTCAGGCAGAGACAAAATTGGCGCACTACATAACTTCTGTTTCAACATTTGAAATGCCGCTTCCTGATTTTCGCCCCAAACAAACTTCTTGTCTTTCTGAGTTAGCGCGGTCAGAGGTAGAGCTATCTTGGAGAAGTTCTCAATGAAGCGTCGATAGTAGCCAGCTAGTCCTAGGAATTGCCTCACCTCAGTTGGGGTTTTTGGCGCTTCCCAGTTTTCGATGGCCTTGACCTTGGAAGGATCGACGTGTATTCCTTTCTCGTTTACAACGTGACCGAGAAAGTGAACTTCTCTAAGCCAAAACTCACACTTGGAAAACTTCGCATACAACTTTTCTTTCCTCAACAATTCCAAAATCAATCTCAGGTGTTGCTCATGCTCGGCCTTGGTCCGAGAGTAAATCAGAATATCATCTATAAACACAATCACAAACTTGTCCAAGTATGGTTTGCACACGCGGTTCATCAGATCCATGAATACAGCCGGCGCATTAGTTAGCCCGAAAGGCATCACTAAGAACTCATAATGGCCGTATCTAGTTCGGAAGGCTGTTTTCGGCACATCTTCCTCATGGACCCTAAGTTGGTGGTATCCTGACCGTAGATCTATCTTCGAATAATAACTGGATCCCTGCAACTGGTCAAATAAGTCGTCAATCCTCGGTAAGGGGTACCGATTCTTGACTGTCAGCTTGTTCAGCTCCCTATAGTCAATACACATTCTGAACGAACCATCCTTCTTCTTAACAAACAGTACTGGAGCTCCCCAAGGTGAGAAGCTTGGACGTATGAAACCCTTATCCAATAGTTCCTGTAGCTGATTGGATAGCTCTTGCATCTCAGATGGAGCTAATCGATAAGGCGCTCGAGCTACTGGCGCAGCTCCTGGGACTAAGTCAATACGAAATTCGACTTGTCGCGGCGGCGGTAATCCGGGCAAATCTTCAGGAAAAACTTCTGGAAATTCGCGCACTACTGGTAAGTCTTCAATTCTTCGCTCATCTCCTTCCTTCTCTACTACATGCGCCAGGAAGGCGTAGCACCCTTTCCTTAGGCACTTGCGCGCCTTTAGGCACGAAATCAGTTTCGTCGCAACTCCCCTTCTTTCCCCTTGAATCACCAAGGTTTTTTCGTTCAACAGTGGGATCCGAACCTGCTTCTCATGGCAAATAACCTCCGCGTGGTTCTCGACTAACCAATCCATACCTACCACAATGTCAAAACTTCCCAAGTCTATTGGCAACAAGTTAATATTGAACCCGTGACCTCCCATGACTATTACACATTGTTCAGTTCTTTCGTTCGCGCATAACTGCCTACCATTGGCTAGTTCTATAGTATAAGGTGTGTCTAGCCTACTGGTTGCTAGGCCTAGGGAGTTTTTAAACTCAGCGGATATAAAACTTAGGTCAGCGCCAGTATCAAATAAGACAGATGCAAAATGGCCGTTTAGTAAAAACGTACCGGTTACCACATTCGGCTCTTCTTTTGCTTCACCCGCGCCGATCACAAAAGCTCTCCCGCGAGCTTGGTTTCCCTTTTGCGGGCAATCCCGACTAAAATGCCCTGGCTTCCCGCATGCGTAGCAGTTGTCGCTCGCTCCAGCTTCTCTGATACGGCAATTCATCGCCTTGTACCCTGGTCTGCCACATTTGGCGCATTCGATTCTTGCGCATTCACCCTCGTGGTGATACTTGCATTTGCTGCACCATGGGCGAGGCCCGCTGTATCCTCTCCTTGATGGCTCCGCGGCTTGGATCGCGTAAACCCTTGCGCTTTCCTGCTTCTTAAACGGTGGCTGCTTGGAGTCGGACCCTCGGTGGTGAGAGTTCCATTTCCTCTTGGAGTCAGAGGTTCGCTGCTCGTTTCCGCGCGTAGTCAACATACCCGCATGGACCGTATCCCTTGTAAGGGTGATGGCCCGCGCTACCGCCTCATCAATGGTTGGAGGCGCTGCGGCGTTGAGCGGAACCCCAACAACAGGAGGTAACCCAAAGATATATCTCTCGATCTTCTTTTCCTCCGTGTTTGCCATGTCTGGCACCAACTGGCAAAGCTCGTTGAACCGGTTGTTGTAGGCGTCGATATCCGTTCCTACCATGGTGTGGTTCCAGAATTCCTGCTGCAGACTCTGAATTTCTGCGCGAGAGCAGAACTTTCTCATCATCATTTCCTTCAGCTCTTCCCAGGTCTTGTGAAGAGCAATTTCTCGCCCCAAAGTCTTCACTTGAAGCTTCCACCAAGACGAAGCTGCTTCTTGGAACATGCAGGTCGCGTAAAGGACCTTCTGGTTCTCACTACATCCGCTAATGGAGAGAACTGTCTCCATCTTGTCAATCCAGTTGTAGAGCCCAATGGCCCCTTCGGTACCCTTGAATGGCCAAGGCCTACAGGCCATAAATGTCTTATAGGAGCACCCTTTGTCCAAGGCTCCTGATTCGGGTTCTGGGGTCTCGTTCTGACGACCCTGACTAGATTCGGCCTTGCTGGCCTCATGTGTCGCGATCGCCTGCGCGATTATTTCCGCGAGTTCCTCGGGTGTCATGGTAATTCCCTTGGCTCTGGTTGGAGGCATTCTTGCTTTTCTTAAAAAAAAAGAATATATCAAACTTAGCGCATGTACTCTGAGCACATAATGTTCTTATCTTTATTCACTAGACAATGTGTGACCCGTGTTCCTAAGTGTGTGTATAGTTTCTTTTGAAAATATTTTCTTTGAAAAATATTTCATGCGATTCCCCAACGGTTATAGTCTAGGTTAAAACTTCTTTTCCTAGTTCGCTATAACCAGTGCTCTGATACCAATCTGTCACACCCGGCCTTGAACGGCGGAAACAGCCGGGCGCGCGCGAGTGGGGATTGATAATTAAGCACGGGCCATTGCAAACATTCAAAGTAAGATTTTCATTGCGCATGAAATGTTTAATACAAATACATTACATTGTTTAAAGATTACATAAAAACATCCAAGTATAAAAACTGTTGAAGATTTCCACGCCATATCCCTTTTGCGTGGCGGGAACAACCGCGCGCATCGAAGGGATAGAACTAAAATCTTCCAAAAAGCTAGTTTTAGATGTTCAGCGTGAGGTGCTCTAAGTGTGACTCCATGCGCTACCTAGTTATCTCCTGAAAGACACGTAAAACATTTGAATCAGTATAAACTGAGTGAGTTCACAAGTTTTAGTAACTTGATAAATCGTATCGCGTCATAGTCTTGGCGAAAATCATATTAAAACACATTTCTGATTTCATGTCTAAACATATGCTTGATAAACCGTATGAAAACATAGATCTGACAACATATTTCTGATAGGACCGTTCCGCGGGTTACGCGCGAACGTTTCTGGAAAACGTGCTCGTCCATGCAAAGTGGCGCTGCCACTACGAGCTAAAATAATGTAATACCGTCCCGCGAGTTACGCGCGAACATTTCTGAGAACCGTGCTCGTCTATGTAAGTGGCGCTGCCACTACGAGCGAATAGTACCGTCCCGCGGGTTACGCGCGGACGTTGTGCCGGAAAACAAGGCGCTCGTCCATGCAAAGAGGTGCGACCCCTACGAGCGGGCTCAATCCCATAGTACTGCCCCATGACCATACTAGGCACTCGTCCATGCAAAGAGGTGCGACCCCTACGAGTGGGTTGATCAAACCAGCAGTCCCTATCCTTAGATTCCAATGGTAAAGTGATCACTTACTCGAATCTGGTGCACTAACATCGAAGACCATAGATAACCGCTTGCATAGCTCGTAAATATACCATAATGAAACATTATTTAAACACATAATTGCTTGCATTGCTTGTAAGAGTATCATGATAAAACATAATTTAGGTACATGTCCCTCGCCCCGAAAACAGTTTAAAAATAGTGAAAACAGTGAAAATAGGGGCTGTGAGACTCACCTGTGGTTCTTGTTAAGGAATTAATCGAGATTCGGGTTTTCTTGGTGTTGGCCTTTGAATTGAAGGTCTAGAATACGATTAAATAACAAGAAGTATATAAGAAATAGGAGAATATAAGGGTTGGAAAGTAGATCTCAAGGTTATAATCTCGGCTTACCTAGTAACAGGAATGGAATTGAAAATAACGGATGCTTAGGAGATGATTAGTGCAAGTTTGCAGTTCTTAAGAGAGAAGTTTGAAGTGTGTTTTGGGTGATAATTTAGGTTACATATTTATAGGAAAACTCAAGGGAACACAATCCCTTGCTTTAGGGGATTGTAATCTTTTCATATCTAGGTGTAATGATGATAAAGTATGGAAATTATTATTATTTATTTAAAAGTGGAGGAGTGGATAAAAGATTTTGATTTGATTTGGACAGGACATGCAGGTCTGTGGTTGGTGAGAGTAGGGTGGCTGACAGTTGACTTTTCATGTTACAGTATGCTTTTTCAGGTGCTTTTATCAGTGTACAGTTAAAAAAAGTAGAAATCTCTGAAACACGCAACTGTTTCCTGTTTGGGCGGGAATAATCCCCTTATATCTGGAGATTAGGCTAAGTGTTCTGCGCGTATAGCTTTGTGCGCATAGCTTTCTGCGTGAAGGACATTTCTTTGCTGCGGGTAGGTACGTAACCTTCTCGCAGTCAGGGACATTGAGTTTCATTTGTAGATTCTCCAGGTGGTCTTGGTATTTCAACATAGTGATCAGTTATGTTGAAGTCAATTCCATCTTGGAGCTTCAGACAAACTAACTCTCAATGTTCCCGCCATGCGGGGAGGTTAGTTCCCCTTCCGCACGCGCATAAACGATTTGGGATGCACCCGCCTTAGCATCATGCGGGACGGTCAACCCATCAGACAACATAAAGTTAAGTTACATGAAAACATAAAGCCAAAACATTCGCGCATGGCGCACATAACAATTGCCCGCGCTGATTCTAACATAGCGCGCTCGCGCATGGCGCACATAACATGCCCGCGCTGATTCTAACATAGCGCGCTCGCGCAGGGCGCACATAACATGCCCGCGCTGATTCTAACATAGCGCGCTCGCGCAGGGCGCACATAACATGCCCGCGCTGATTCTAATATAGCGCGCATAATATTCACAATCACCTAATTATTAGGTTGATTACTTAGTTTATAGGGTTGGGAAATTACCGGGTGTCACAACTATGAAGTGGGTTTTAACCATTTGGTGAAGAACCCCAATTTCATGAACAATATGTATTGTGTTAGCTTTGATTTGATTGGCTTTTACATATAAATTGATTGTTTGTGAGATTTGAATGGAACTAGGTTTATGAAGTGGCAGAAAGTTATGAAATTTAACTGAATGTACAACTTAGAATCATGCCTACAAGGTGTTTGATGAAATGCTTGAATGAGAAATATGATGTCTAGCGTGCCATAAGGAGGTTGATATGAACTATTTGGATAATGTTGGCATATGTTAATAAATAGGATATAAAAAGAAAAGTATCCTTATGATTAACCAGGTTGTGATTTATAGGCAACTCGAGTGGCAATCCGGAAGATCGAACCGGACGGCGAAACAAAAAGGGAAGCTTTAAGGTACGTGACTAGATGTTGCGTTTTATTATGTTACAAAATTATATCGATTTAGATATCTTGACATAATGATTGAAAGAAGTGTCATTATTTTTTTTGAATAATAAAAAAATAAGTTTTTAAGATTTAAATAAGAACTTGTCAAAACCGACGTGTAAATGACTTATAAAGTCATAGAGACGAAGGTGACATCCTAAGTGTATGAAACATGGTTAAGACCATGGAGGAATTAAATTTTGACATTAAATTTATTCACAAGTGATGGATATCACAAGAACGAATCGAACAAGTCGTTTATGGTCTATATGGCCCTAAACCAACATTGACAATGAAGCCAAGGTATAAACGACCATGGCGTCGTAGAAGTCAAGGTGTGGTTATATACCAACCATAAAGTAGTTTATGCTTGGATGAAAATAAGAGTTTTTACTTAAAGTAAATAGAATATATTAATGACAGAATTACCCTTAACGGGCCAAATATTCGGGTTAGAAACCGGAATTAAGAATGGAAAGAAGACAATAATTTGTTAATATTAAAGGATGCAAATCTGGACACCTGCTAGTATTGTTTTTACTTGAAGTGCATAGAATACATTAATGACAGAAATACCCTTAACGGGTCAAATAATTGGGTTAGAAACCGGAATTATAAAAGGAAAGAAAACAAGAACTTGCTAATATAAGAGGGGTTTAAAACTGGATACCTGCTAATATAAGAGGAGTATAAAACTGGACACATGCTAATATAATAGGGGTGTAAAAATGGACGTTTGCTAATATAACAAGAGTGTAAAACTAGACATCTGCTAATATAAGAAGGGTGTAAAACTGGACACCTGCTAATATAAAATGTGTGCAAATCTGGACACACCTGGTAATATTAAAGGACTACAAATCTAGACACGTGCTAATCTTTAGCAGAGTTCAACAATAGGCACCTCCAGTGCGAGAGAGATGATCAACTGACCCGAGTCAACTCATCAACCGTCATGCTACGCAACGGTTTGGTTCCAAAATCCGTCACACTACGCGACGGACAAATTTTATGATTTTACTATTTCATAAATGTAGTGTGACGGATTTTGGAACCAAATCCGTCACACTACGCGACGGACAAATTTTATGATTTTAACACTTCGGAGTCAACGGCTCGTTTATATAATAAGTTACTAATTTTTAAGAGTCAAACAACCCCCCCCCCCCCCCCAACTTATCGCACGGGGGGATTGTTTACACTTATCGCCTCAAATTGGAGACTTTATCGCCTCAACACACACAACCTAACATGTAAATTTCAAATCCTAAACCCAAATCATACAAATCAAACTAATTAATTAAATAAAAAATCAATGATCCAGTGGTGGAATACCACACCTTATGTTCTAACCTGTGGTAGTCAGTCAACATTATGTCTGATTTGGGTTGATTGGTGTCTGATGATGGAGATCGGTTTTCTATAGCATCATGTTTGCCACACTTTTCAATATTTTCTTTTTTTTATTATTTTTTAAATAAGGTTTAAAATCACGGGCTAAAGCATAACATACGGAAATTATTTGTACATTGGGCCTAAGCATTAAAGTCTATATACAAGTTAAATATTTAGACATTGGTTATTGGGTCTATGAGTTAACATTTATAGGGAATTGTTAATTTATATTTGAAAATTTATATAAATATAATTTGTTTTTTTGTTAGGGCTTGGTTTTGTAATTT
Organism: Bidens hawaiensis; assembly: GCF_021521415.1. NCBI lineage: Eukaryota > Viridiplantae > Streptophyta > Magnoliopsida > Asterales > Asteraceae > Bidens > Bidens hawaiensis. Next base: position 141,756 of record NW_027491051.1, on the reverse strand, counting down.
CATTCATTTCGCTTTCGAAAGTTTAATGGGGGCTTTTATAGAGGGCTAGAGTGCGTATAACACTAATTTTTTAAGGGGATGATTGCCCCCAAATGTAAAGTTATCTTATTTTATATTAAATCGGTTATAAAATTATTATCGAATATCCGACGAATAAAGACCGGCTATTTAAGGTAACCCGACGGCAAAAGACGATCATATGCACTTGTGATTGTAAACAACGTTGGTAGCCCAAATTCAACATCTTCAGTTTTGAAGAAAACCAACAGTCCGAAAGCTCATATGAGACGGTCTCAACCAAACTCTTATTTTCCCCGCCAATGGCACAGTAAAAAAAATGTTTACAACAAAAACCGAGTCTGGATATTTATAAAAGAAAAAAACAAAAAGTAGTGATAATATATAAAGATATAATAAATTAATTAATTGGAAGGGAATTGAGATCCGTACATATCCATGATCCAACCAAGCAGAGCAGAGTAGAACGTGGCGAGTGTCGTTGAATCTGTGGAGCAGAACATGTTGGACCGCCTGATGACTCAAGTCTCATTTCATAATAATAATAATAATTATTATTATTATTATTAAAATAATATCAAATCATTCATAAATACCACCCAAAATCACATGCCACACCACATATATTTCATCATTTCATTTCTTCTTCTTCTTCTTCTTCTTCTCCTTTTACACATACCCTACTATCATCATCTGCTCTACTACTGTTTCATCACCAAATCTCAAGGTATAATTCTCTACCTTCCTCTTCATTTGTACTTAAAAGGGTTTGTTTAAATTCAAGATTTTATTTTTTTTTTTTTTGTTATTTCTAAAAAAATGGGTTAAATCTTTATTATCTGATTTGGGTTTTAATCTTTATTCAAAAACCAACAAATCTCATCACTGGATCTGATTTGATTAGTTCTATTAGTATTACTGATTGATTTTATTGATGTGAACTTATCTGCAAAACAGAGTAATTTATTCTGATTTAGAGTGTTAATTGGTTGTCTGATTATGATATAATATAAACAGATAGATAATTAAGGATGAATCCTCCTAAAATCAAGCGTCGAGTGGGTAAATATGAGGTTGGAAGGACAATTGGTGAAGGGACTTTTGCAAAAGTGAAGTTTGCTAGGAACAGTCAAACAGGGGAGCCTGTGGCTCTTAAGATTCTGGATAAAGAAAAAGTTGTCAAACATAAGATGGCTGAACAGGTAGGTAGCTACCTGCTTGCCTTCATTTTATTTCTCACTCACTAGATATAATTTAATTTAATATTTACTCTCATTCATTCTTATGTGTTATTACATTAATTGGTCATGCAGATAAAGATGGAAATAGCAACTATGAAGTTGATTAAGCATCCCAATGTCGTCCGCTTATACGAGGTCTTCTATCCTTGTCTAAATCATGTTCCAATACTTCATTCCATGGTGATTCATGTATATATATGTAAAAAAGTTATGTTTGTGTTTATTCAGGTTATGGGGAGCAAGACCAAGATCTTCATTGTACTTGAGTTTGTCACGGGAGGAGAGCTTTTTGATAAGATTGTAATTTTCTTATCTTTATATATATCATATTGTGTCGTTTTCTAATTATTTAAAATGTTCATGCTCAAAAGTTACTGTTTGATTATGAAGGTGAACCATGGACGAATGCAAGAAGATGAGGCAAGAAAATACTTTCAACAGCTTATTAACGCAGTTGATTACTGCCATAGCAGAGGTGTCTATCACAGAGATCTAAAGCCAGAAAATTTGCTTCTAGATGCGTCCGGGAACCTCAAAGTTTCAGATTTTGGATTGAGTGCCCTTTCTCAACAAGTTAGGGTAAATACAAGATTTTTTTTAACTTTTAATTGTTCTTTGTGTTAATCTTGTATTGAATGCTAAACTTCATGTAACAGGATGATGGCTTGCTTCATACGACATGCGGAACTCCAAATTATGTTGCTCCTGAGGTACAAACAACTCTTAATCCTATCAAGAATCAAAATATTAGTTAAAGCTAATGTTTGTTCATGTATTGATGATATTAAATTCTTTTTAGGTGTTGAATGATAGAGGATATGATGGTGCGACTGCGGATTTATGGTCGTGTGGAGTCATACTCTTTGTGCTGCTTGCAGGTTACTTGCCATTTGATGATTCTAATCTTATCAACTTATATAAAAAAGTGAGTGTTATATAAAACAAAATTGAGTTCTACATTTGATTCCTTGTTATAATATCTTACTTTGGGTGTTTTTTGTGTAGATTTCAGCTGCGGAGTTCACGTGTCCTCCATGGATCTCGTTTAGTGCCATAAAATTAATAACTCGCATATTGGATCCGAATCCCATGACCGTAAGTCTTTATCCTCCATGGATCTTTGATAGAACCCCGAAAATAAAATATTAAATTGATATAAATAAACAAGAACAAGGATAGTTAGCCCGATTCTAGAGGGGCTAGTCTCCAGTTAATCCGATTCGAGAAGGATTAGATATCCGATTAAAAAAGGTATAAATACCTTATCTTTGAAAAACATAAACATGGATATCCATAAACTAAAACATGAACACTTATATAGACACAATTTTATTAATAAATGTTGTGGTTATGTAGACCATTCAGCATCATCGCCCGTTTCTCTCCCTTGGACCCTTCAACTTATGACGGGTTCGTAACAATCTTGCTAGTTTTTTTCAAGTTTTAAACCGTTTACCTATATGTAACTTGCACATATGTATGTTTTATATATAAACGAAAATTGATCATATTGTTTTATAAAGTTTAGGAGAGATGAATAAATGTTGCACATATGTATCTTTGTCCTCTGACGCACACGTGCGCGTATGCACACACACGTATATGAGTTACTTTCTGTTATTACTAGATCATATTAACAAGTGTATCTAGAGTCCCTTGCAACATTTTATTATTTATCAGTCTTATGTAATTATGAATATTTATACCTATCTCAAATCCCTCTCTCTGTGGCAGCGTATAACAATACCCGAGCTTTTGAACGATGAGTGGTTTAAAAAAGATTATAAACGACCTGAATTCAATGATAAAGAAGAGACAAATTTTGATGATGTGGAAGCAGCTTTTCAAGATTCAGAAGTGAGTTTGTCAACTTTATTATACTAATATAATCTTCAAAAGATACAGTAACTTTTATTGCATAATGTATAAGCGAGAGATAAAATCATACATTATATTTCAAAATGCCTAATTAAGTTTCTGAAAGTCCAACATATTTGTTTGCAACAGGAGTATCATGTGACAGAAAAGAAAGAAGAACATCCGGCTGCCATGAATGCTTTTGAGTTAATTTCAATGTCTAAAGGGCTCAACCTCGGCAATCTTTTTGAGATGGAACAGGTTAATACTTTGGTTCTTTGATATTAGCAACCTTTAGTTATTATTAATACCGTGGATTATATCTTTTACTTTGTGAATAACATTTATATATGGCTGCAGGGATTCAAAAGGGAGACGAGATTTACATCAAGATGCCCGGCAAATGAAATCGTTAGTAAAATTGAAGAAGCTGCAAAACCTCTCGGTTTTGATGTGCACAAGAAAAACTACAAGGTTCGTTACTTTATTATTGTAGACTCTTATTTAATAGGTTTTTGGATGATTAATAATTCTCTGTTTTCACCTCAGTTAAGGCTTGAAAATCTCAAAGCTGGGAGAAAAGGAAACCTCAATATTGCTACCGAGGTACCGGAATATGAATTATTTTGACAAAAATAAAATTAAAAATAATTTTCACACGGTGTCTTACAATTTGTACCATTTATTAGGTGTTTCAAGTAGCACCATCACTTCACATGGTTGAAGTAAGAAAAGCAAAGGGAGATACTTTGGAATTTCATAAGGTATGATTATTTTTATTATTATGATGTTTGGTTCCATTTGTCATTTACGTTACGACTTCACTTTGGTTGGGCGGGTTGGAAAACGGTCTCAAAAGGTCAACGTGGCATGAAACGCGTATGATATTTTATTCTTTGGAGTTTTATAAATTATAATGTGTAAAATATGATTACAACTCAAGCTTAAGTTGGTATACATTACATAAACGATCCTGTTATTTCTAAAAGTATGTTAATGTAATAAATATATTACATAATAAGTATTATTGTATATATATAACTATTGACAAAATAACTAATTGATATTATAATATAATAAAATACAATATATAATAAAAGTGTATCTATATATATATGTGTGTGTGTGTGTACATATCTATATATGTATGTGTGTGTATTTTAAAATAATAAATGAGTCGAGCCCGAATTAAACTTGAACTTGCAAAGTTAATCATGATGTGAGGCTTGAGTATAACATGTAGAGCTTGAAACGAGCTGAGCTCGAGCTCGAACTCCGTCAAGTTGAATGAGTTGAGCTCGTGCTTGGATCGTTCTAAATAGTTAGATGTGTGGCTCGAATTCCATTAAGGGCATTTTAGTCATTCACGTGAATATAACTGGATAACTAATGCTGATCCATCTCAAGGACCATCCGTGTTACACTTTCAAACTACTCAGGTCCATAGATGTAATTTCTTAGGACCAAACTTGCAATATGGGTATGCCGCATAAACCATTCGTGTAATTAACACTCCAGCAATTTAGGAGTTTTTTGTGTTAAATTTACATTTTGGGCGACATTCACCCATTTTCATTTTAACTGGTTTTTTAAATTTAACTTATTTGACTTGTTAAGAGACTAAATATACCCTGGCCCATGTACTATAAACGGGTCGAAATCACCACGCTAGTATTAAAATACAAGTGTAAATTGAGTAAACAGTTATGTTAAGTAAGTGATATAAAGACAGCATTTGACTTGGCTTTGAATGTTTTTTGTTTGTTTTGCTACAGTTCTATAAAAGACTTTCCAGTAGCCTAAAAAATGTGGTTTGGAAAACAGAAGAGGAAATGCAAGAACCTGCATCATAGTATACTGGTTAAGATTTTGTAGATGGAGAAAACCATGCTGCGTATTATGTTACTTGTCGATCGTTTCGTTTGTATTTTTGAACGATGTCACCTGTAGATAGAAGAGACATGTTGTCAATTGTTTGTTTGATAAGGAGTCTACTAAAAAACGCAAGTTGTAAAATTCTATATTATATATGTGATTCTTTCTCTCTTATAAATAAATTTACTCAAGATGGGATGACTTTTATGAGCTTTCGTTAACTAACTCTCATCGATTCATCTCAGCACTGGTGGAACCATTAGCAGCAATCGACATCAATATCAAATGTAGCCGCTCATCAACAGAAACCAAGTCAAAAAAAGGCATCAGCAGGAACTGAGCTTCTGCAAAGCCAAGTTATCCACATGTAGTCACTGTGGTACCAATCTCCAAATATACAAAGACGGGTATGCAAAGTGCGTAATTAGAATCCCAAAGCATGTCCATCGCCCACTTGTGCACGCATGTAAGGGTGCGGGTTATGGCTAAGAAAGTAATATCTGAGGAAGACTCATTTGTGTTCCAACATCAATTAACCTCCTCCTTTTCTCAAGTTAAGTCAATTCTTTAATCGTTGATGAAATGTCACTACTGTGTTCACTTTTTGTTTTAGAAAAACGATTTTTACTCGAATATTGAAAATTACAAAACTTATGTAACTCAACCCAATCCCAAAAACAAAAAGCATAAATTGCGGGTACCTTACACCGTCGGGAAATCAAGCTCCACGTCGTTTGGGCCAAGCTACAACAAACAAACACATCTTCAAGCAACTCCTCGAACTCCCCATAAACAAGGCATAATACCCAATTAATGGGAGTGTATTTAATCGCCAAAGAGACACGTGTTGGCAGCCGATCGAGCAAAGCTCACCACGCCGCAAACCCAACTGTCTTAGGAACCCAGTATTTTTATTCAAAAACATAGTCCAGAATTGTCACTGTCAACCTATTCTTCAATACTATAGTCTTACGTTATGTTTCTGAGTTCACTTGTGTGTTTGGGCATAAGTTTCTAGATTTAAGAGTAGTTATTATGTGAAAATAAATTGGTAAATATCATAGAAAACCAATATGATTTTTGTTTTTTTTATAAAAGTCCTTCAACTATTTGTTGCACATAAAAGTTCATGTGCATACTAATGTTGAACACATTACACACTTGAGAAAACTGGTTTTTCAATGAAACAAATAACCACTAATATTTTATAAACTCAATAGATCATCTTAAAATTAAAACTGACATGATACGAGTAATTTTCACAATATTAAGTATCCTTGTTGGATTTAAAAGTTTGAAACAATGCTGCGAATTATAGTTGTTAACATTCTGATATGGTCATGTAACATCTGGTTTTACGAGTCGTTAATAATAAAAAAGAGATTTATTTATTATTTGCATTATCTAAGAGTTAATTATGGGCTTAGACAATGGGCTTGGTTTTGGGCTTAAACCATGCCATAATTATAAATGCTAAGATCAACATCAAATCATCTCTACAAATCCGGATCAAGTTTGAATTCGAGTATATAGGACCATGAGAAGTTTGAAGAACTACTAGCAGACACTAAGAAACCCCTTTATGAAGGATGTCCTAACTTCACAAAGTTGTTAGGCATGCTTCGTTAAAAAGGTGTACTAACCGAGCTTATCTGAAAAATGTAAGCTTAGGTATTTTGTAATATCACTGACTATACTGTTAATGTTGGAAATTTCATGTTTCTTGTAACCTAATACAGTATAAAATAAAATAGTTGAATTTATAACTTATACTATTCTGTTTCTTCTAACCTAATATAAACTAAAATAGTCAAATTTATAGCTTAAATTCTGTTTCCTAAGAGCATTCCCATTAGGTTCCCTATTTCTATCTACATCTCTAAAATTTAAAGAAAACATCTAAAAAAATGGCTCCAATCCATTCCCCACCTCCAAACTCTATCTCCAAATTTAGAGCAATGTCAAAGCACTCCATTTTCAACTCCCTCCTTAGTAGTTAAGATATAAATGGAAGAAAGAGAAATAAATAATAAAAAAAAATATATAAAGATATAAATGGAGAATGGGTTGGGGGAGGTTTTTAAAAGATGGTGTACAAATTTGAGAAATTGTGGTTTTTGGTTAAATTTTAAAGATGGGGATGAAGAACCCATTAAGAATGCTCTAATATTACATTGGAGTTTCCTGAATGCATTGCTTCTTTTTGTATTTTAACCGTTTCAAAAACATACTGTCACTAGAATAAAAATAAACACATCTATCACTTAAAAATGAGTTTACCAGTAATCCATATCCGCCCCACCCGTGTGTCGTCATGACATCCATCTTTTCTTTGATGACCCTATTAAACATACCGTATACAAACACGTACAAGGGCCAAAATGTATATATTCTCTTAACTCGTATGTGAATTAGTTCCTTACTTTTGTAGTATTTTTATATTCTACGTTACTTGTTATACAAGAAAATCTACTCACATATACTATAGTTACATCCTTCACAAGCAAATTTACAATGTAGGCGTGCCCACAGCGCCAAAAGTATGGTGAAACATGGCTTACAATTCCATCCGCATTAGTAGCTGCCCACTACTTGATGCGTTAGTTGTAACAAACTGCAAAAACATGCCACCCACAATGAGAAAAACACACTTAATAAATATGATCATAGAATCTGTCACTTGAGAATATAACATAAAAAACCATTTTAATAAACGGATTTGGGATGTTATGTGATTGTCCCATTTCACTTCTGCGAATGTATGTATGTGTGTGTGTATCCATATTCTACCCAGAATAATGGGTCAAGTACAAACCTCAAAGCCCCCCTTCTTATACAATTCCTGGCCGGGCTTGTTGCCTGCGGTTACATGAACATATAGTTTCTTCATACCTATTTGCATAGTAAAAAAACAAGCGAATATTACAATCCAAGTAAATCATGCAGACATATAACGAGTTAAAACAGGTCAAGCGGGTTATGCCCGATAATTTTGTTATGTCTGCGAATGTAAACGAGCCAAGCCGAACCAGGTTGGGCTCATAAAAAGTTTGAGCCAGCTTGTTCAGTTTTTTTTAAACTGTTTATTGCAGATTAATAAATAAAAGAAAATATAAATAACTTTTTATCATACACGTAAATCGTGATACAAAAAAGTGGTATATGTATTATTATTGTTTTTTCTCAACTTTTTTTATATGTTATTTGTTGTTATTGCTACTATTAGGAGTTTAATCTAAACGAGCGAGCCGACCATGGCTCAAGCTCAGCTCCGCTACAAACGAGCTTTTTACGAGTGAGCCACGAGCTTTTTGAGCTACCCTATTTGTGCAGGTCCGAATGGGATTTTACTATTTTTATCCATATTTATAAACAGCTACCATTTTGAGTGTGATTCAAAAAAAAAAAATATTACTTCAGTAATAACCAAACCTTTTGGTAGGACTTGCGCACGAACAACACAATTTAACCGACTAACATGTCTGACCCGTTTGACTCATCTTCTTATAAAGTATTGTCTTAGTTTATAAACTACAGAGATAAAAACATAAATAATAGTATAAATGATGTTGCAAAACTAACCTGCAGAGGCTGCAATGTGAGTGGCTAGCCCTAACATGTTAATTGCAATTCCACGACGCCGGGCATATTTGGCGACAACAACATTTGAAATGTAGGCATACTTGTGTGCATCAAAAGGTTGTTTACTTGCCAAAACACACGACTGCTTCTTTATCTCCTTTAATCAACACACGATAATACAACATCAGATCAGCAATATAGCAATAACAGTAAAGAGAAGGTAAGGCTAAACAATCGTTAGATGTGCACAAGTATGATTACATTTCATATGTTGTTACAGGCGAAATATGATTGAATGGCATCAAACATGTTTATTCATAACAATAATATAACCTTTTCAAAAAATACAATTTAAGGTGATTTATGCAGACAGTACACTTATGTACATCAAAAGATTATTTACTAGCCAAAAGTCAAAATTCGACTTTTTTATTCAGCCTTGCTGGCCAACATATATGATTTTTGAGATGTTAAAGAGACATTGCAACATCTCACTGTAAAGTGTAAACTACACCACATTTACCCCAGGATATGTTTCTCCTTGCAAATATTGACAGATGCTCAAATCCATAGTTCCAACTACATTGTTTAAGACGGTTCTTTTCATATTTTTGACTTCCTTCTTAACCTGTAAAGTCACAAAAAAAATTGTAAAAACCTATCTATATATGTATATAGAGTTATAGACACACACACATCAACTGAGACTTACAGCAACAAGACAGAAACACTGCAACAAGTTCCCATCTTGTCCTGAACATCTTTTCTTCAAAGCTTTGAACTCCTGCCCAACCAATCAACAACCATTAATTGTTAAAGGGATTTCAAAACAAACCATTATCGTTTTCAATATCACTTTGAGCTTTTAAAGACTAGATATCAGTTAAGATATGACATTCAGGATTAAATAAACACACTTTTTCAGCATTCGAATAGACATAAGATATAATCATCTATATGAGATTTTATTAAGTAGCTGATGCGCATTCCCTCTCAGTATTATTATTTCATCTAATTGTTACTTTTTTATGTCTTTAACATATCAAATAAGTATTTTTGGTCTTAATTTTGTTACCTGGTCAGCATACTTCATTTTAAAAGTCTCAGCATGCCTGAAATTACAAAATGAACATGTCAAGATCAACCGAATAAATCTCAGTTTTCTTATTAAAGTATGTATATATTAACTGACCGCTTGTAAGCTGAGGCTTCCCAATGGGCTTCTGCGCGCAACCATGCTGCCATCTGTCACATAAAACTTTTTTAAAATTAAGGGGGTGTTTGGGATTCCTTATTTTGCCTTCTTATAACTTTATATTAAGTTAATAAGTTACAACATTGTAACTTATATAACTTCTCCTCTCACAATATAAGCAATCCCAAACACCTTTTTACTTTTCAAAAAGTTTATAAGTTATAAGTTGGTGAAAATAAGCAATCCCAAGCACCCCCTAACTCAAAAGAAAGAGACTATATTACTAGGAGTGTAAACGAGCCAAGCCCAAGCTCGAGCCTGGCTTGTTATATATATACTAATTATAATTTTTATATATAACATAATATAGATTGCTTGGTTACTTCTATCATAATTTTATGTCTTATAGTAACTATTATATAAGTATATATCTAGCTATTAAATAAAAATATATTATTAATCGACTCGTTTAGACTCACGAGCCATCTCGAGCTCGATAAGTGAAACTCAGGCTCAGGCTCTTTCATTAAACAAGTTTAGTTTTAGGCTCGAATTCGGGTTCGAGCCCATAAAAGCTCGGCTCATTTCGAGCATTTAGCAGGCCGATATCGAATAGCTCACGAGCGGCTAGGCTTGTTTACACTTTACACCCATGTATATTAGTTTATAAATGGAAAAAAAAAGTTTAAAACCAACCCAATATTCTTCATTTAATATTGCTAAACGAGCAATGTAATGGCCAAAGCTACACATCATGTCAGTGTCTTCCTCATCACTGAGCTGCAACCGATCGAAAACCAACTCGGGCTGCTTTGAGTCGTCATTACTTGGAACAATTAGCCGTCGAATGCTTTGAGTGTTATCCCAATGTGTCTCAAGAGTTCTACATCGCGTGTATGAAATTGGAAAATTTTCTCTGAAATGATTTGAACCAAAACCATTGACGATGATTTAACAAATGTTAATGCGTGAATAGATAAAAAAGTAAGATGAGAAAAGAGAACGCGCGTACCTAAAGAGGTTTATGATGATAAAAGAATCTTGTTTCTTGATTTGGTTACTGAAAACCGAAATTGGTTGTTTAATTTTGAAATGTGGGATTAAGCTGCTTCCATGTAATAACTCCATATTTGTTACAATTACAAGTAGTGATCAACTTCATAACAGAAAACTTCTAGTAAGAACAGGAAACCACAGCAGAGCATTCTTACGACTTAACCCCTGACAACAAAAAATGAAGAAATAACTGTAATAGTTAAAGCGGTAACTGCTCGGATCGAAAAGGCTTTGAAAATGAGGATACATTGTGATGAGAAACTTGATGACAAGATACAGAATGTTTCGGTTAGGTTGGCTAACGAAACAAAATAGGCGGTTTAAGAAACGGGTGGCATTTACCGACACGAATAAGGTTTGGGGTTGGCATATCTAAATTCTAATACGTATAAAATTTTAAGGGCCGCGTTCAGGTTGACCAATGCCGGTCATGTTCAGGTTGACATGTTTAGCCTGTTTAGTTAAACAGGTCAGCCCGCCAATCTTTTAGTTAAAAGATTGGCCTAATAACCCGCTTAACCCTTTTTTTCAAATCACGAATTAGCACGTTTACAGCTTGGATATCACCCACCAACCCGTTTGACACGTTTAGGAGCATGTTTGGGATTGAGTTTGAAAAAGGCTTATTGGCTTTTTCAAAAAGCCATTTTGAAAAGCCAGGATTTGGGGCCTTAGAAACTGTTTTTTAACCTTTTTAAAAAGCTAAAATAAAAAGAATTTTTGTGATTGCCAAACACTGCATTGTAACTTATTGGCATAGTTGTCAATAGCAAATAGCGGTAGATAACGACAAGCTATCTATATGCTACGTAGCGAATAGCGGTAAATAGCGCCCGCTATTTCATGTTTAGCGAGAAAGGAAACACGAAAGCATGCCTAAATATATGCATGTTCTTATCAGCATTAGCATTATGCTAAAATTCAAGTATTCAACATTATGGCATTATGCTAATAACATAGTAGCAAAAGTTCAAAAATAATACCATTTAAAATCTACCTGAGTACCAAAATAAAAATATTATGAGAATTAAAAGAGAAATAATAAAAGGCACAAACAATTAAAAACTCAAAAATGAACTTACGAATATTTGGAATTGAAATTTCCAATTATTTAGGCCCACTAATTGGACAATTAAGATCATAGTTATCAAATGCGATAAGCGCTCGAAAGCGTTGAGGCTGGGCCTAGAGCCCAGACGATAAGCGCAAAAAAAGCGCCCGAATTAAAAAAATTTTTAACTAAAATAGAACATCTTAATAAGAAAACATACATTCATTCTTGAAATAGTTCATAGAGCAACCAAAAACCAAAATCCAAAACATCAAGTATCAAGTACATCTTAATAATTAGAAAAACCTAATCATTAGCACATCTATCATAATATCCAGTAATTCAACAACTCTATAAGCATTCATTTTAACTGTCAAGAACAACAATTTGATCCATCCACAATTGAAGCATTAACACGTCTATCATAACATCCAGATTTCCAAAAATTAAAAAACTAAAACCTAATCACAAATGCTGAATATTGTAATCATTTAGTAACTAAAGTCAAATGATATTTAATACGCATGAGAAGGTTGGGAACAGATTATGGTGCTTTAATACCGGAGTTTTCGGTATTGCTAGAGAATAGGAGCAGGTTGTTTAACTGACATTTAATACGCATGGGAAGGTTGGGAACAGATTAATGCCGCTTTAAATATCTTAGGCACGCAACTCGCAATTAATTCGCTTCGCGCTTTAAATGCGCTTAACCGCAAGAAACATTTTAACAACTATGATTAAGATTAAAATGTAAAGAGAATACCCCCTTTAATAGAGACGACAGTTGAAATGAAATTAAAAAATTAAGTTACGGCCTAATCAGATGCAAATCAAGCCTGAGATTATGAGATAGATGCAGCACTTCTAATCCCCAGGTCAGCCAAAAACAAAAAAAATGAAAAAAAAAAAAGAGAACATTCGCTATTTGTTGGCTAAGCATAATATAGTGGGGAAGTGCTATGCTATTGACAACTATGCTTGTTGGCTTTTTGAAAACAAACACCATTTCTGAAACTCAATCCCAAATGATGATATCAGCTCTAGATAAACGGGTTGAGGTTATTTACAAGAAATTAAATACGGGTAGAACAACTCAAGCCACATCAAAGTTGAAAATAATGATAGTGTGAAAAACATGAAAATGAAGCTGCAAATAATGGCATAGTTGACCTACACACACACAGATACACAAGTGAACCCCCAAATGAGAATGGGTAATCTACCTTACCTGTAACAATCCCAATATGTTTATTATCAATATCAATAAAAATATAGCATCGAAGAATATTTTAATAATAATAAACATTTGAGGTAGATTAGATTGTGGGCAAGTAATAAGAACCCTAATTTCATTGGACTGGACTAGGGTTAGATTAGAATGATGGGATTTTTATAAAACAACGACAACTAACCTGAAGAAGAAGAAGAAGAGGACCCACCAACAAATCAAAATCAAAATCAAAATCAAAATCAAAATCAGAAACAGCAGCTCGGTTGACCTTCAGACTTTCTGTTATTGGACCCAAAGAGTAAAATAAGGGTGATGTTAGAGACACCACCCAAAAATGAAAACACTCACCCACTATGTGGCTTATCTTCCGATCCGTCGCGCGGATCACCCCCTTTTGTCTTATTATGTCAACTGCTTTTGTCTTACTATGTTTGTACCAAATACGCGGCTTAGTGATCGATCCGCCGCTGATCGAGTACACGTCAACATCAGCAAATCAAATCCGTCATAACCCGTATGTAATACGCCGAGGATCGATCGATCCACCGCTGATCAAGTCAATAATTTAATTTTGGCACATCCGTCTCCCTTTCTCTACATATATCATGCTCATTTCTCATTTTTCATTGTAGACAATATTTTTCGTTGATTAGATATAGAAAGTATTTGTGTTTTGTGTTTGTTAAACTATAATGGATTTATATGATATTTTGTTTGGTGACGGGAACGACGAGCAGGCGGGCTACGCATACAACGATCAGCCGGAGCAGTCGGGCTTGCCAGATTTGAATGAACTTCCCGACTTGAACCATGAGCCGGGGTATGGGAATATCGAGTAGTACGATTTACCAAATCCTGACCAGGTTATTTAGTGTGTTTATATAAACTTTATATAGTACAACAACGCGTTAGTTATTTTTTAAATATTATATGTTCTCTTGCCAAAATATTTTTTATCAGGGGTATATCATATACGGCGGAAGTCACCCTTTGTGGCCGGAGGATAATAGGACATCGTCTAATACATATGAGGCCAGAGTCGAGGAGTCTTATGGTCAGTCTTCGCAGTAGTTACATGTAGACGGTCCGTATTACGGAACTCAGAATTCGTACCAGTTACCTTTAGGAGAGCAACCATACATGTCAAGACCAGTCACGAGCAACGTCGTTGATGGCATTCAAGAGGGTCACCGCGAAGAAGGCGATGACGATGTTGATGTTGATGTTGATGATGATGATGATGATGATGATGATGATGATGGTGATCGTTTCATACGGGAGACGTCATTTTCTTATGTAACTAATAAAGTATGACCTATTTTTTAAAAAAAAAATATTATTATTCTTTTTCAACACGTTACTAAATATTACTTTATTTACATTGCTTGATATCAGTATTTTGATTATGTTGCTGAGTTGGTGGATTGGGTTAAGAAGACAGGACGTGAGCATGGTTGTGTTATCTCAGTCCAACGTTCAACGAAGAGAAGTGTTGAACTTGTATGCAATCGAGGTGGGGAACCAAAACTCAAGGGAACGGTGAGGCATACCGGGAGTATTAAAAGGGGCTGTCCATTTAAACTTGTCGGGAGGTACAACGCGCCAGGTGGTTGTTAGAAGGTAGAGGTTGTCTACGAGACGCACAACCACGATCCCGTTTTGTTTGAGGAGGGGCACCCGACACTAAGGAAACTGACTGACGAGGAAATTGATATGGTTGCGACGTTGTATAGGCAGGGTCTGAGGCCTGCTAAAATTAAGTCAGCCCTAAAGAAAAGCTTTCCCGGTAACAAATGTATTACTAGGGATATAAACAACGTCGTGAAGGTTCTTCGTGACGAAGATAAAATTGATGACACCCCCATGCAGGTACTTGTTATCAGAATATTATTATTTTGTAAGTGTCTTTTTAATATATATTATTTTGAATATATATTGTTTTGTTTTATCATATATAAAAATATATATATTCTGTAAGATTTAATAAGAATATTATTAATAATATCATTTTATTATAATAATCATGTTTAATAAGAATATTTGTAATATTTATTAATTTTTTGTTAAACCCAATGTAGGTACTTGAAAACTTTCTTCAAACCCATGGGTTTACCTTTTACACATAGGAGAATCCTTCCACCAATAGGACGGAGAATGTTTTCTTTTCTCACGAGAAGTCGCATACCATGTGGTGTGCGTTCCCAGATTTGTTGCTGATTGACACGACGTACAACACCAACATGTACAAGTGGCCATTCGTTCAGTTTGTTGGTGTGACGTCAACATCAAAGTCTTTCTGTATTGCGCACGCAGTTATCTTTAGGGAGCAAGAGTGTAACTTCACATGGGCCCTTGAACGCCTTAAAGACATGCTCGTCGACTGCAGGGAGCCGCGTGTCAACTTGACTGACAGGGACCAAGCCTTAATGAATGCATGTGAAACAGTCTTTCCCAATGCTACCAAAAACCTTTGTAGGTGGCACATCATGCAGAACATACAGAGAAAACATAAGAGTCTTTTCCAGGATGATATCTCTAAATCATTCAATTACTGGTGGAAAGTACTGTATGAGTCGTCAAAAAAATCTATGTACGACTACAACTGCAGTTAAATGGAAGCCGCGTTAGCTGGACACGGCAGACGTGGTAAGTCTTTGTCCTTTATGTAAACATGATTTTAGATTCTAGTTGTACATTGCCTAAATTGTTTTTTTTTATTATTTGTTTGTAGAGGCTTGGTATTTTATTCGCGACAACTGGTTGGTACCCTACAAAGAGAAGTTCGTGTCGTGCTGGATTGACGACCGACTAAACTTCGGCGAGCATACAACAAACAGAATAGAGGGCCAGCACGCAAACTTGAAGAGACACCTTTCGGGGCCGAACAATTCGCTAGACTCTATTACGGCGTTTGCCCTTGAGGTCGTGAATTCCCAAATGGAAGAAATCAGTGCGACCCTTGAAGACTCCCGTGTTAGGATCAAGAAGTACCATAAGTTGACTTTGTTTGAAAAGCTATATAACAGGGTGTCACTTTTTGCTATCGCTAAACTTGACAAAGAGCTGACATTGCTTGACACATTGCTAGATACGGGGGCGGAGTGCGACCACCGGTTGCAAACATCATGGGGCTTGCCGTGTGCTTGTAAGCTTAACTGGCACACTATTAACAATATACGCATTCCATTAAAATACATAGACCCCTTTTGGAGGAAACTCGATTTCAGTCCGGCGTCTGTTGGACACGAAGAACCAGACTATGAAGCGGAACTGGAACATGTGAAAAAACAAGTTCTAGGACTAAAAAACCGAATGCAAAAAAAAAGTCTATTCTCAAAGTTAATGTCTGTTCTTCCTGGGAAATCAAACAAGGAGGACCCTGAGAAACGAGACGACCCTAGGGGGCGTCCAAATCTAAACCAACAAGCCAAGAAAAGAGATACCCCTAGACAAAGCTCGTACTCCCCGTCCCCGTCAACTGATACCCACAGACACAGGTCGTACTCCCCGTCCCCGTCAACTGATCCCCACAGACACAGCTCCTACGCCCCCTCCCCGTCATTTGATCCCCACAGGCACAGCTCCTACGCTACCTCCTCGTCATTTGATCCCCACAGGCACAGCTCCTACGCTACCTCCCCGTCATTTGATCCCCACAGGCACTCCTCCTACGCGACCTCCCCGTCATTTGATCCCCACAGACACAGCTCCTACGCCCCCTCTATGTCACGGCAACCAACACCCGAAGCCCCCACCCAATCATTGTCGCGTTCACAGTCTCAGTCACATGCCCGATTTAAGATACCTAAACCACCGAAACGCTCATCTAAAAAGCATGAGACTCCAGCCGACCTTCGTTTTCCATTACTGCGTGACCCTAAGGGTGTCCTAATCATAGAAAGTTATAGGCACCTCATCCCCACCTGGGCATACCCGTTCATTTCAGGAATAAAAGATGTAAAGCCAGATGGTAATTGCGGTTTCAGAGCAATCGTTGTCGGCTTAGGCATGCGTCAACAGAACTGGAAGGAGGTCAAAGCAAGCATGAGGAATGAGATGGTCACTAACAAATCCTGGTGGAGCGAAAGGTTGAACTAAGAGGTAACCGGTAATTATGACACGGTTCGTGATTCGCTGGACTACTCAACGTCTGCTTTATTCCAGCAAAAGAGTAGGTGGTTTAAGTTACCTGGGCACGGACACGTAGTTGCTCAGACGTATGACTGTGTTTTAATCAACCTACATCTGACCTACAGTGAGAGTTACTTCCCAATGAGAATGAGTCCGGAACCACTATCTCAGACTCCGGTAATAGTAGTGTTAAATGTTAAGGATAATCATTGGCTCAACATACAATTAGAAGGGAATTTCCCCGTGCCGCTACCAGCACGTCAATGGGAAGGATACGCCAACGAAGCGGCGCACGAATGGAGGTCTTTGTACGAAGATCGTATAAAAGGGTATATGTAAATAAGGGAAACTTGGCGAGTGCAAACTGAAGAGCCAGTTTATTTAGGATGATTTGTAAAATGTTTGAGATGTTTTGTATTATTATCAATAATTAGGGTTAAAATATTTGTGTTATTAAATAAAAATAACTTGATAAAATATATAACTTTAAACTAATTTAATTTTTAAAATAATTTTTGTGTTTTTATAAATTTAAAAATATAAAACTTGATATTTATAATACCATTACTATTAAAATATTAATAAATATCTTCAAAAGGTAGATAAAACATGATAAAATATTATTTAAAAATATAAGAAATGATATTTAAAATATATAAATAAAATAGTATATTTTTTAAACAAATATATTTGATGATATATTTGTTTAAAAATATAAAACATGATATAATGTATAACTTAAATATAATATATTTTTTAAAATAATATTTTCGAGAATAAATTTTAAATAAAAAATTATTTCAAAATATAAAACATGATATTTAAAATATATAACATGATAAAAAATCTAACATATAAATAATTTATTTTTTTAAAATTCTAACTTATAAAATATTTCTTTTATGAAAAATTAAAAATTTTCATTAAAAAAAATATAACAGAACCATAAATATTAAAATATTAATGAATATCTTCAAAAAGTAGATCGGATCCGCTGCTTAGGGGTCGATCCACGGCGGATTCTGCTGTAAATCGGATCAGCGGCTTAAGGGTCGATACGCGACTTATAGACTTTAATTTTTGAAGATGTTAAATACCCACGGGTTCTAACCGTTCAAATCGCCAAAATCAAAACAAACCCTCAACCTTTCGTTCAAAACATCCCCTAGATTATACCACCAAAACCACCACCACCACCACCACCAGAAAATAATGACGACGGGGTCCGAAAATAGCATCTACACAGCCATAATAATTTCGTTCAAGAATAGTGGTGGCTGTGTGAATGTTATTTTGGAGTCCGTTATTATTACAAAATAAAGGCCCAGATAAAACCATACGTTGGCGGAAAATAATGACGACGGAGACCAAAAATAGCTTCCATGCAGCCATAATAATTTCGTTCTGAAATAGTGGTGGCTGCATAGATGTTATTTTGGAGTCTGTTATTATTACAAAATAACAATAATATATATAAAATAGATTTTAAAAATATATATATAAATATATATTTATTAACAATATATATAAAATATATTTTAAAAATATATATATAAATATATATATACATTAATAATATATATAAAATACAATTTAAAAAAATATATTTTTTAACCTTGTTTTTTTGCATTCGGTTGTTTACATATATTTTAAAAATAATAGTGGTGACTGTGTAGATGTTATTTTGAACTTTTGAGCTACCAGTGCAACTGCCGTGAGCAGGCGGAACACTTTAGTAGTCCCCCTTCATATATCCCGACAGTGTCCTTTACTTGGGATTTTGGTGACTGCGTCGGGAAGCACTGGTAGCTCTGTAATAATAAAGTCCCGTATCAACCTCCATGGGGTGGGTTTCCAATGTAATAAGGAAGATGGCACCGATCTTTGATGAATTCGGTGTCCCCACAAACAGTCGACTTGCATGATAGATCGCAAGGGCCAGCTGATGGAGGAAATGTGCGGGCATAACGGTACCTGTATACGGTACTAGTTCCGGTGTATCTAGGTACTAGTTCCGGATTTCCGGGTGGCTGGGGAGCTGCTGTCGGCCAAGATACCCGGGAGTAATGATTGATTATTCTCCATTTCTAGTGGGGCAAACCTGTAGCCGTGGGCCGGCAAAGAGCTGCTGTGTTGATGCTATTTTGAACTTGTATTTATTCAAATTTGATGTATAGAATTTCATGTATAGAATTTGATGTAATATCTAGTGTCTTTTGACGTATTTATTCAAATTTGTAATTTATTATTGGTTTAATATAAAATTTGTGTTGTTAATTGTTACTAGTTTCAATTCGTTTATATATTCAAATTTGTAATTTAGTATTGGTTCCATATCAAATTTGTGTTTTTATTAGTATAAATACGTTTATATATTATGAATATATAAAATTATTTTATATAAAATTTATTTATACCTTAGATAGTTAAATTAAAAAAAATATATATATATACTACTAAGCGGCGGATCGGGCGATAAGCCACGGATCGAAGTTAAACACAACACCAACCCGCCGCCCCCTATCAGTTTACACATTCCATCTCAAACAAACACCACCTTTGAGACTAAAACCCTAATTCTCCGTCCCCCAATAGTCCCGAACTTCGTCACCAACTCCGACCCGGCAACAATAAGGTAACTATGTTTTGCTCTATTTTGATATAGGTGTTCATTTATATTAAGGGTTTACGGGTTTGTTAATCAAACTGGTTGATTTAAGGGTTTGGATTAAGGGCTAGATAGAAAACGGGTTTGGGTTACGGGTATGATGTTTAACGGGTTTGGGTTTGTGATAAACGGGTTTGGGTTACCTTGTTCGATTGCTCTTGATTTAATTAGTAGATCCGTAATTAGAGACTATGTTATTGTTTATTTTTATAATTTTGGTTTCGGTTTGAGTTCAGATCAAATTTAGAGTGAATTTGACTATGATATGAATTGATAATTGGATACTGTTTGTGTGGATTGTGGTTTGGATTTGGATTTAGCCGAAAAAGAGGAATGGTTTTGGCTTAATTGGGTTTGATAATAATCGGGTTTGGGTTACGGTTTGACCCGAAAACGGGTTTGGGTTACGGGTTTGACAATAACCGGTTTATATTTATGTGTTAAACATAGATGGCGGATAGATACATTGAAGGGGACGAACTACTTGATATTTACCCGCATTTGAGGTTTGACCCGGACTCCGATTATCAAATTAAGTTTACGCAGCTTCGGAGAATGGAGCCAAAACCTAACTCGTTCTTGTATAGAGAGTTTATAAAATTGGTTCGGGCGGAAAACAGGCTGGAAAGAATTGTAAGAAATGATACACCGTGGGAGAGATTGTTTACTGCAGAGGAGCCAGCTTACCGGGTCCTCACGCTAGAGTTTTACTCAACGTTCGTTTTCAGGTATTTTTTTCGTTTTCAATTAACTTATAAATAAAGTAACAATTTATTATTTAACAAACATGTAAATATTGTTTCAGGCCACGCCCGGAGGGAGATTTGCAGGTCCCGATGCTGGTTGAGGATGCGGATACCAGGCGGAGGTTCGGTTCCGTATTTTCGGGATTTGGCGTCATCTGTCGATGAAGGAGTTTGCTAGAGCGCTAGGCTTGTACACAATTGAGGATATAACCGCCCCTGTTTACACGGAGAGCATACATGAAGCACCAGATGACGTGTTGAGACGTTTTTGGACGGCGATTAGCGATACACCTTGGCCTATAAAAGACGGAGAATTCGAGCCAGACACCAAAGCCTCAACTGTAACACCCCGACCAAAGGCGGATTATACATCGGGGCGCCACATATTGTTTCATTACTCGTGACACTATTGGTGTCAATATTTATTAATACACATTTTATCGCGCACGCGCAGCGGGGAAAATAAAGAACATAAATCAAACATAAATCAATATATTATAAATTATAACATTCAAACAACATTAACTTGTCTTGATACATTTTAATTCTAGGTCCAAAAGTAAAAACGTCCTACGTGTCCACAAGCTCCAAAACAGCTACTGCAAACCTGAACATGTGTTAAAATAAACGTCAAACACTTGCGTGTTGGTGAGAAATCAAGTTTAATACAATACATAGATAACAATAAATCTGCGCGCAACATGTGTATGTCTGGTTTTCAACAAGGGTGTAATCTGATCGGGACCAACTCTAAGAGACAAGACTGCCAGTGCTCACAATTGAGCTCACAAACAAGACTAACTGTGCAAGTGTAACAAAAGAGAAATCATAAACGAATGTTCTCCCGTGTTCATCTAATGGTACCATGAAAACTGCGGAATAGACCGTCCATACGGTTAATGATCCACACATACAAATAAACAGCCAAGTCTACGTCCTCAACACATGGGATACTGCGCGACTAAAGTTCATAAACAAGTTTGAGACTCTAAGTTGTATGAACACATGAACATCCCAAAACATTAAAAGCAAAAAGGGATTAGATACGAGATAACTCACTTGATAAACGATGCGGTGTAAGATAAAGCAAGAACCAACTTTAAACAAGCACAAGTTAACCTATAAATAAGATTATTGTTTTAATGATTTGTTTTAAGTCTTGATTATAAGTTAGCATAATTAATAAGTAAATTATAATATATATTACCGGAAAAGCAGGAAGAACAAGGAGGAAGACGGAGGCAAGAGAGGAGACGGCAGGAGGACAACGGCAGAGAGCAAAAAGGGAGGAAGAGATAATAAGAGAGATTAAGTGTTTTGTGTGTGAAGTGTTAGGAAAATATTATTATTATTTATAGAGAAACCCTAGGAGACATAAACCCTAGAAAAAGGGGAAAAGATCTCAAAAAGTAAAAGAAAATATATCAACGGTAAAAAGTTCTGAAAAGTAAAGATATCAAAAGATATGGCAGCTGCAGGGGGCAAGATAAAGCTGACAGGAAAACAGTAAAAAGCATGGGCGGGTCAGATAAAGGTACTGGTCAAGCATGGCAAAAGCAGATCTCAAAAGATTATGTCAGTCACTTTTTCTATCAACCAATGGGGTTGGTACGCATGCTGCGCCGAAAGTAACTATTCAGACATAAAGCAGATTAGGTCAACAACACAAAAGATAAGACAACACAAAAGCAAACGGCTAGATTAAACAGAAGAAAAACTCAAAGGGTTAAGCGCGGGAAGGCTGAGTGCGCGAGCGCGAAGGCTGGCACAACAATCCTTAGCGTACTGCGGGAAGAATCACAAATCCTTAGCGTGCTGCGTGAAGAACAAGAATTCTAAGCGCATCGCGGGAAGAACATACATCCTTAGCGCATTGCGGGAAGAACATGCATTCTTAGCGCGCTGCGGGAAGAGTTCTCTTCACGCATCGCAGGAACAAGATGTCTTCACGCAGGCTTCCATGTAAGGAGTCTGGCGCGTGAAGCTGCAGACATCCTTAGGCGGGAAGAACCAAAGGACAAGCAAAGAGTTGAGGGAAACAAGGTTTAAGGGCGGGACGGCGACAAGAGGGAAAAGAAGGCGGAATGAGAGAAGGAAGAGGGAGGGGACGGCGGAAAGAAAGAGAGAGAAAAAGGCGGGAAGGAAATATATATTATTATTAAAAGTAAAATATAAGTATAAATAAATATTAAGTCATAAAAGAAAGAGATCGGGTCAGAGAAACGGGTACCTGGGTCGGGTCGGATCAGGGCAGATGTCACAGTCTCCCCTACTTTAAGAAATTTCGTCCCGAAATTTATCTCGAAGTAGGTTGCGCAGAGAACAGGTGCGGGTACTTGATCTTCATTTGATCTTCCCTTTCCCATGTAAACTCGGCTCCGCGCTTGGACTCCCAACGAACTTTCACGATAGGGATACGACTGCGCTTAGTTTGCTTAACCTCGCGATCCATAATCTCAACAGGCTTCTCAACGAAATGCATAGATTCATCAATTTGAACTTCATCAAGTGGAATGTGAAGGTTCTCGTCAGCTAAACACTTCTTGAGATTGGATACATGGAACGTTGGATGCACATTACTGAGCGCGGGCGGCAGGTCAAGTCTGTAGGCAACTTTTCCCACACGCGCGAGAATCTTGAATGGACCAACATAACGAGGAGCAAGCTTACCCTTCTTCCCAAAGCGGACAACACCTTTCCAAGGCGACACTTTGAGGAGAACAAGATCACCAACTTGAAATTCGAGAGGCTTTCGCCTACGATCTGCGTAACTCTTCTGTCGGCTTCTGGCAGTCAGCAGATGATCACGGATCTTGGCGATTTTATCGGTTGTCTCTTGAACAAGTTCGGGTCCTGTGATTTGAGCTTCACCCACTTCGCTCCAACAAATCGGGGAGCGGCACTTACGACCGTAAAGTGCTTCAAATGGGGCCATACCGATACTGGAATGATAGCTGTTATTATAAGAGAACTCAATCAAAGGCAGGTGCGAATCCCAATTACCTCCAAAATCAAGAACACAAGATCGGAGCATATCCTCAAGAGTTTGAATAGTTCGCTCAGACTGACCGTCAGTCTGAGGATGATATGCCGTACTCATGTCCAAGCGAGTTCCTAGCGCAGATTGGAGAGATTTCCAAAAGCGAGATATAAAACGGCCATCGCGATCGGATATGATGCTCAAAGGAGTACCATGGCGGCAGACAATTTCCTTGACATAAAGCTGCGCGAGCTGCTCAACACGGTAGTTTTCACGAATGGGCAGAAAGTGAGCAGACTTAGTCAAACGATCCACTATTACCCAAATGCTATCATGTTTGCTTGCTGTCAAAGGTAACTTGGTAATAAAGTCCATCGCTACACATTCCCATTTCCACGTAGGAATTTCTGGTTGTTCGAGCAAACCAGATGGGCGTTGGTGTTCAGCTTTCACTTTAGAACAAGTCAGGCACCTAGCTACGAACACAGCAATATCCTTTTTCATACCGGGCCACCAATAAGTTATGCGCAAATCCTTGTACATCTTATCAGCGCCGGGATGAATAGAATACCGAGATTTGTGCGCTTCACACAGGATATCAGCGCGAAGATTCTCATCAAAGGGAATCCAGATGCGATTAAGATAGCAGAGAATTCCACTCAGATTAGGGACAAAGAGTGCTTCCGCGCCACACGCTAACTCGGCGCGAAGATTACCATTACTGATGGATGCGCGCTGCGCGTCACGAATACGCGATTCAAGGTTGCTTTGAATCGGCGCGAAGTGAAGATGCGTGCGCGGCAAAATACAGTTAAGCTGGCAGGGTTTTCGGCTGAGCGCATCGGCTACCACATTAGCCTTACCAGGATGATACCGGATCTCACAATCGTAATCGCTGATGAGTTCGTTCCATCGGCGTTGCCTCATGTTAAGTTCCTTTTGATCAAAGATATGCTGAAGGCTTTTATGGTCAGTGTAAAGGATACACTTAGTACCATAAAGGTAGTGTCTCCAGATCTTCAAGGCAAAAACAACTGCACCAAGCTCGAGATCGTGAGTTGTATAATTCTTCTCGTGAACCTTGAGTTGCCTCGATGCGTAAGCGATAACCTTGCCTCGTTGCATAAGAACACAACCGAGACCTTGGTTGGAGGCATCGCAGTACACGACAAAATCATCATTACCCTCAGGTAGCGCAAGAACAGGAGCTTCACACAACAAACGCTTGAGCGTCAGAAAGGCTTCTTGCTTCGAGCCCCAAATATACGGTTTACCTTTGTGCGTCAGAGCTGTTAAAGGCAAAGCGATCTTTGAAAAGTTCGAAATAAAGCGCCGGTAATAACCAGCTAAGCCTAGAAAGGAACGGATCTCAGAAGGAGAGGATGGCGTAATCCAGTTCTTGATTGCTTCAATCTTGGATGGGTCGACATGAATACCCATCTTGTTTACAACATGACCAAGAAACTGTACTTCATCAGACCAGAATTCACACTTGGAAAGCTTAGCATAGAGCTGCTCGGTTCGAAGCTTCTGCAACACTAACCGAAGATGTTGCTCATGCTCGGCCTTGGTCTTAGAATACACCAGAACATCATCGATAAACACGATCACGAATTTATCCAAGAAAGGCCTACACACCCGATTCATTAGATCCATGAAAACGGCGGGTGCGTTGGTTAGACCGAAGGACATGACCAAGAATTCAAAATGGCCATAACGAGTTCGAAAAGCAGTCTTCGGAACATCTTCATCGCGGATGCGCAACTGGTGATAGCCAGAGCGGAGATCAATCTTCGAGAAACAAGAGGCACCTTGGAGTTGATCAAAGAGGTCGTCAATACGCGGTAAGGGATACCGGTTTTTAATGGTGAGTTTGTTCAACTCGCGGTAATCAATACACATGCGAAACGATCCATCTTTCTTTTTAACGAACAACACCGGAGCACCCCAGGGCGAAGAGCTAGGGCGAATGAATCCTTTAGCAGTCAACTCTTGAAGTTGGCTTGCCAATTCTTGCATCTCAGCGGGCGCAAGACGGTAAGGAGATTTAGCCACGGGGGAAGCGCCAGGGACAAGATCAATACGGAACTCGACTTCACGAGCGGGAGGGATACCAGGAAGATCATCAGGAAAAACTTCAGGGAAATCACGCACAACAGGGATATCGCGAAGCTTCTTTCCTTCATCGGGTTTAACCACATGGGCTAGAAATGCAATACACTTCTTCCGCAAGAGTCTTTGGGCTTCGGCGCAAGACATAAGTTTAAGACCACTGGAGGGTTTTTCGCCGTAGATGTGAAGGTCACCATTTTCTCGAGGAATGCGAATCAACTTCTTGGCGCAAATAACTTCGGCGCGATTATGCGAGAGCCAGTCCATACCAATAATAACATCAAAGCTTCCAAGAGGCATAGGGATGAGGTCGATCAGAAAATCGTTTTCGTTAAGATTAAGCGTACAATCTTTAATCACCGAGTTAATTAAAACAGTTTCACCGTTAGCCAATTCAACTGAAAAATCTTCTTTTAAATCGTTGCGCGGTCGCGCAAGCTTCTGCTCGAAGGCGCGAGAGATAAAGCTTCGATCGGCGCCAGTATCAAAAAGCATAGAAGCATAAAATCCGTTAAGCAAAAATGTACCATTAACTACGTCATTATTCGCTTGCGCTTGGTGCGCGGTTATGTTAAAAGCTCGTCCGCGTGCCACTTGGTTCGAAATCTGGTTCACCGGATTCGCTTGTGTGATTTGCACTTGCAGTCTCGGGCACGCGTTCCGGAAATGACTGGGATCACCGCAGTTAAAGCACGATCTGGGTCGTGGGT
The DNA here is from genome assembly GCF_021521415.1 of Bidens hawaiensis. Lineage (NCBI taxonomy): Eukaryota > Viridiplantae > Streptophyta > Magnoliopsida > Asterales > Asteraceae > Bidens > Bidens hawaiensis. Next base: position 115,303 of record NW_027491051.1, on the reverse strand, counting down.
TTTGGTAGGTTGGTTGTGGGTTCTGCGGGTAGACTGGTGGTGTTGGCGCAATCGGATTGGCGAGAAGGACTCTACAGTTCTCAGCAGTGTGACCAGTACGGCCACATCGGTTACAAAGTCGACACGGGGTTTGGGTTGGGTGGTGAAATCTACAGGTTGGGCAAAAGGGATGGTTTCCTGTGTAAGGTTTCTTAGGAGGCGGGGCAGGGAGTGCTGGATTGGTTAGGGCATAGTTGTGAACTACAGGGGGAGTTGGGTAGGCTGACAGAGGGTTAGGCGCGTAAACTGGGGGTTGGTATGCGGGTTGCTGGACAATGGGCGGGTTGGTAAGCGCATAGGCCTTGCGCCTGCGCTTGAGGTTGTTACGGTTTGAGGGTTCAGGTTTGGTTTCTGCGGGTTCAGGGGCAGTTTTGGTGAGTTTGGTCTTCTCAGTTCCCCGCAGGAACAGGGTTCCTGCTCTGACATGGTTGTCGCTGAGCACAGCGGCCAACTCAATGGCGTCAGAGAGGGTAACTGGGTTTCTGGCCCATACAGAATCTTGAATTTCCATGGGGAGACCCCCAAGGAATTTCTCTATGGCTCGGCGGGAAGGGGTAACAAGGTGAGGGACAAGCAAACTTAGTTCGTGGAAGCGCGTCGCGTACTCGCGCGCTTCACCGCTGTACTGCTTCAAGTTCCAGAATTCTTCCTCCAGGCGCTTAATTTCGTTGGGAGGGCAGAATTCTCGCGTAAGAATTTCCTTGAATTCCTCCCATGTCATGCTAGAAGCAGCTTCTGCGCCACGCGCATGGGCTACTCCATTCCACCATGTAAGCGCTCTGGATTCCAGGACACTGGAAGCATATAGGGTTCGTCTTTCTGAGGGGCATTGGGTGTGAAGGAAAGTGTTTTCTATCTTCTCGAGCCACTGGAGCATCACGGTGGCTCCTTCGAGACCTGTGAACTTTGGAGGGTTACCCGCGTTGAAGGATTTAATGTTATAACTGGAGGTATTGGTATTGTTTTGGCTCAAGGCTTGGGCTATTGCGGCGGCCATTTCCTGGGAACGTTGCTGTCTACGCATGCGCGAGGCTTCTCTTCTCTGAAATCGGCGAGATAGCGGAGGCATTCTATAAAAATTTTAATTTTAGTTAATATCTTAGTTTTAGCACAAAGTTTAACCTCGAAAAGCTTGGTTTCACGGAGTTAGATACTATCAAAAGTTAAAGTAAAATAAATGACCCTAAATGCAGACTTAATAAAGGTAACAAATTCGAATCAGAAATCGACAATTCATGTATCACCATGACTTTCCGAATTCCCAATTTAAAATATACGAGTAAACGAGTATTGGAGATTGACGATTCATGTATCACCATGACTTTCCAATCTTCAATATAAAATATACAAGAAAATGAGTATTGGAGGTTGACAATTCATGTATCACCATGACTTTTCAAGTCTCCAACCTCAGAACATAATCGTAAATGGAAATTGAAAATCAACTATTCATGTATCACCATGACTTTTCGGATTTTCAATCCCAACAAACGAATATGTAAGTAAAATCAATAAAAATCGAAATTCACAAAAATCGAAATATCGCGGAATAAAACATAAAATCATATACTGCGCAAGTGCGAGCATATTCATAAATAACGAGTAATTAACAATAAGCGCGCAAACATGAGATTTCTCTCATGCGCGAGAAGGGACTCTTAGGTATTCTAGGCCGTTACGTCTAACCACCTATCCTAAAGTCAACGAGCTCTGATACCAATCTGTAACACCCCGACCAAAGGCGGATTATACATCGGGGCGCCACATATTGTTTCATTACTCGTGACACTATTGGTGTCAATATTTATTAATACACATTTTATCGCGCACGCGCAGCGGGGAAAATAAAGAACATAAATCAAACATAAATCAATATATTATAAATTATAACATTCAAACAACATTAACTTGTCTTGATACATTTTAATTCTAGGTCCAAAAGTAAAAACGTCCTACGTGTCCACAAGCTCCAAAACAGCTACTGCAAACCTGAACATGTGTTAAAATAAACGTCAAACACTTGCGTGTTGGTGAGAAATCAAGTTTAATACAATACATAGATAACAATAAATCTGCGCGCAACATGTGTATGTCTGGTTTTCAACAAGGGTGTAATCTGATCGGGACCAACTCTAAGAGACAAGACTGCCAGTGCTCACAATTGAGCTCACAAACAAGACTAACTGTGCAAGTGTAACAAAAGAGAAATCATAAACGAATGTTCTCCCGTGTTCATCTAATGGTACCATGAAAACTGCGGAATAGACCGTCCATACGGTTAATGATCCACACATACAAATAAACAGCCAAGTCTACGTCCTCAACACATGGGATACTGCGCGACTAAAGTTCATAAACAAGTTTGAGACTCTAAGTTGTATGAACACATGAACATCCCAAAACATTAAAAGCAAAAAGGGATTAGATACGAGATAACTCACTTGATAAACGATGCGGTGTAAGATAAAGCAAGAACCAACTTTAAACAAGCACAAGTTAACCTATAAATAAGATTATTGTTTTAATGATTTGTTTTAAGTCTTGATTATAAGTTAGCATAATTAATAAGTAAATTATAATATATATTACCGGAAAAGCAGGAAGAACAAGGAGGAAGACGGAGGCAAGAGAGGAGACGGCAGGAGGACAACGGCAGAGAGCAAAAAGGGAGGAAGAGATAATAAGAGAGATTAAGTGTTTTGTGTGTGAAGTGTTAGGAAAATATTATTATTATTTATAGAGAAACCCTAGGAGACATAAACCCTAGAAAAAGGGGAAAAGATCTCAAAAAGTAAAAGAAAAGATATCAACGGTAAAAAGTTCTGAAAAGTAAAGATATCAAAAGATATGGCAGCTGCAGGGGGCAAGATAAAGCTGACAGGAAAACAGTAAAAAGCATGGGCGGGTCAGATAAAGGTACTGGTCAAGCATGGCAAAAGCAGATCTCAAAAGATTATGTCAGTCACTTTTTCTATCAACCAATGGGGTTGGTACGCATGCTGCGCCGAAAGTAACTATTCAGACATAAAGCAGATTAGGTCAACAACACAAAAGATAAGACAACACAAAAGCAAACGGCTAGATTAAACAGAAGAAAAACTCAAAGGGTTAAGCGCGGGAAGGCTGAGTGCGCGAGCGCGAAGGCTGGCACAACAATCCTTAGCGTACTGCGGGAAGAATCACAAATCCTTAGCGTGCTGCGTGAAGAACAAGAATTCTAAGCGCATCGCGGGAAGAACATACATCCTTAGCGCATTGCGGGAAGAACATGCATTCTTAGCGCGCTGCGGGAAGAGTTCTCTTCACGCATCGCAGGAACAAGATGTCTTCACGCAGGCTTCCATGTAAGGAGTCTGGCGCGTGAAGCTGCAGACATCCTTAGGCGGGAAGAACCAAAGGACAAGCAAAGAGTTGAGGGAAACAAGGTTTAAGGGCGGGACGGCGACAAGAGGGAAAAGAAGGCGGAATGAGAGAAGGAAGAGGGAGGGGACGGCGGAAAGAAAGAGAGAGAAAAAGGCGGGAAGGAAATATATATTATTATTAAAAGTAAAATATAAGTATAAATAAATATTAAGTCATAAAAGAAAGAGATCGGGTCAGAGAAACGGGTACCTGGGTCGGGTCGGATCAGGGCAGATGTCACATCAACCATCAGGGACCCGTTGCACAGATTTGTATATGTATATGTTATTATATTATATTAAATTATATTATAATAATATTTTATTGTTTTTTATAGGTACCTACACAGGCTTATAGCACACACCGTACAGGGTCGTCACAGGGGTTCAGAACACTGCAACCTCCGTGACCTGCTTTATTTGCGATGCCTGCTTACGGGGAGGCACTGCAACCTAGCTCGGGGTTTCGGCAACTACTTCGCCATTTACTCGCACAGGCAGGGCCGCGGGAAATTGGTTGGTGGCACGTTCGTTACGTGGATTGCCGTTTTTTTAGGCTACGGGAACCGACTGCGGCACCTACCCATTTAGCCGCCGCTTCCGCCGCAAGAGCTGGTACGTGGACGGGCACAAGGCATGCAAATCGTCAAGAAGATTAACCGCCAGTATCACCTGGTCACTAACTTCAAATCTCCCCCATACGAAGAGGTCTCGCTTGTTGAGCCTCCCCCAATCGAGGAGCCGGAGGTGGAAATTCAGGGCCCCGAGGTTGACGGTGATCAGGTACGTTATATTTTATCGTTTAATTTTCCTTTTTGTATCCTCGTCTTATTAGCGTTAACTTATCGTGTTAATAACAGCCACCGCATCAGCACCCGCAGCGCGTTCCGCGTACACATCGCGCGGTGCGTTTGGATCCGGGCACTGACTCCAGGCTACAGAGACTAGAGACTCAGGTGAGCTGGATGGTTGGTTATTTGTCTGCCCAGCAGCATGGAGCCCAGTACATGGTACCAGCGCCACGTTTCGACGAGGAGGTAAGCGATGACGACGCGGGTGGTGCCGCATTTTAGATTTGTTTTTTGTATGCTGTTACTTTTTCCCGAACTCGTTTGTTTTTTTTTTCAAACTCGTAATGTATTAATTATTATTATTTTATAAATCTGGTCATGCGTTATGCTTATTTTGTTTGTTTTTGGTTTTAAAATTGTTGTTTCGTTATTAGTTTAAAATGACAAAAATTCTGTTACACCCGACATACAAAAAAAGAAAACAAACATAAGTCGTTATTATTATATAAATATCGTTCCTTTTCACCCGACATACAAAATTGTTGTTTCGTTGTCACCTCCAAAACCGATCAAGAAACGGTTACACCCGAGCCAAAAAAACAAACCAAACAAAAGAAAAATAAGGGCTAAATAAAACAAAAGACAACAAAAAGACAAAATCATAAAAAAATAACACAAAAGACAGCTACATGACAAAAAAAACACAACTTTCAAAAACATCCAAGCCATAAGCGGCGGATCAGCCGATCCGTGGCTTAGTGGGCGGGTGTTTCCTAAACACTCCATGGTGTATCTAAAAAACCCCTAAAACAAATACCCCAACCCTGACTAGCTACCTCTACGCCTCTACACAATAATGATTTATCACGTGGTGTCATGTAGCTTTTTGTTGATTACTGAATTTGTTAAATACTACTCCCCCTTATAGCATGTTTGGGATTGAGTTTGAAAATACCTTATTGGTTTTTTCAAAAAACCAATAAGTTAAATGGTGTTTGACAATCACAAAAAAACCTTTTATTTTAGCGTTTTGAAAGGATTAAAAAGCAGTTTTCTAAAACCCCCAAATCCTGGCTTTTCAAAATGGTTTTTTGAAAAGCCATAAGCACTTTTCAAACTCAATCCCAAACATGCTGTCCATATTTCTTTTTTAGTTTGTCCCATTACAAATGTTCACTTTCAAAATTTATTAACTAATTTCAAAGTTTACACTTACACAAATCAATCATTCAAACTTTCTTAAATTTTGTCTTTTTATATATATTAAGGGCATTATAATAATTTGTTAATCAAAAAGTACAACATTCAAACTTTCTTAAACTTTGTGTTTTTTAAACTATGACACTTGTAGAGGGACGGAGGGAGTACCTCATAAGTAACCACGACTCCACATACCCAAAACTTATATTACCAATTTACCATTCATGGTTTTTGCCAAATACATAAACGTATTTGCGAATGTCTCATTTTATAAGAATTTATTATTTTTGTATTCAAATTAAGACGGACGCCATACAATTAGTTTCTTAGTCGGTTTTCATCACTAAGTGAAACAACTCTATGTTAGAAATGTTGTGTGTAGAATCACAGGTTAAACAACCATAAACATGGAGTGTTGCATCAATATATGGTATTAGTAAGCTATAAATTGAAGCCCTTAACTCATATTTTTATTTTGTTCTATTCCAATCATTTTGCTTGTTGAGATTTGACTAATGGGTAGCTAGTGTTGTAACCTTGGCTTGATAAGTAGTGTTCACAACAAATATAATAATATCATATTATGAGTTTCAAACAAATATGCATTCATGACGTACATAAAAAACATATATAGAAGTGATATCACTATACAACTTATCTACGAAAGTCAATTTTTATTATTTATTTTTTATTTTCTAGGACTTCAATCCAACACTTTTAAATATTTAAGAGTCTACCGTGGGTTAGAATATGCAGGTTACGGATCAGACATGTTGAACCAGTTTACTAAAATTAGTTATAAGACCCGATAACTGAATACTGATTGGGGTCTGGTTCTGGTCTTCAACATTAATCGAGGTTCGGTTCGGGTATGTATTCAAATCAAAACCATGAAACTTGTAAAGCTTAATCGGTGGATGCGAAAAAACTTTCAAAATAAAGTATGAAGATTAATCAAAGGAAGAACTAGATCAGGCATAGCTTCGTAGACCATGTTACGTGATGCAGATGCAACGGATCATCAAGTTTCCACACAGAATTATGAATATACGAGTTTGCGACTGAAGAATTAGCCTCAAATTTGGTCAACTTGCATTCAGTTTTGCAGACATGACGGGGATGGCGATAATGAAGACCACGTAACTAAAGTGAATATGTCGGAACCTGCATAACCCATTTGTAATCAGTTTGATTCCTGATTTACGGTTTAAATCGGGACATGTCATAACCGTTGCACGGTCGGGCCCCACCTAACCCCTTGACAACAACTACACAACTTACTATCTTACAATCTTTCACTAAGTTTGAAGCACCTTACCCATTGATTATTAAAATGGGTAAGGTTTTATAACCTTACCCATAACCTTACCCATTTTAATAAGAATTTGGGTTTGTGAGTTTGTTCACAAGGTTTTATAACTATTATAATAATCACATTCCCATAACCTTACCCATTTTAATAAGAATTTGGGTTTGTGAGTTTGTTCACAAGGTTTTATAACTATTATAATAATCACATTCACTCATTGATTATTAAAATATTAAAAGATACTCTCTCTCTCTCTCTCTCTCTCATTTTTGGCAAAAGTTAACGCCAAGCTTGAGTTCCCAACCAACCCACCAGTAGGGCCCCACCACTGCAAACAACCAGGCGCCAATTTCCGTTGATTTGTAATTAAAAATAAAAATTGCCGATTGATCCTGAGAGTGTGTTGGATCAATGGCGATCGACGATTCCAGAACCTGCGTGGTTCTCGGGGGGCGTACCTTCATCGGCCGGTGCCTCGTCGTCAGGCTGCTAACACTGGGCAATTGGATCGTCCGAATCGCCGATTCCGCCCAGTCTCTGCAATTCGATCCGGCCGAGTCAAAGTACGACTCGCCTCTCAACCGTGCTATCTCTACTGGCCGTGCTTCCTATGCTCACGTTGATGTTCGTCACAAAACTACAATTCTTAATGGTATCTAATTATACTACTCTACTCTTTATTTTATTTATTTATGTATTGTTTGCTGCCCTAATTCACATTCTAACCTAATCTTCCTTCTTTCGCCTTTTTCCCCTCTCTCTTTTTTTGTCTTGAGTTTTTCGGGTTTTTTGCGTTCCAGGTTTCAATTAGTTTTTCGGGTCAGGGTGCTCAGATTTTTTTTTTTTTTGAGTTTTCGGGTTGGGTTTTTTTTGGGCTGTTCGGGTTTTTGGCGATATGATATGATAATGTTTAAAAGTCCCAAAACCCTATATACCAAATATTAAAGACTCAAAACCAAAACGCTTCTATAAGAAATAGACGATAAATGTTCGTTTTTTTTTTGTTTTTCGGGTTGTGGGTTTCAGCTAGAAATGACGGCCTTTACTTCTATGTGTATACTTTTGCAGCTATTGAAGGTTCCGAAGTCCTGTTTTACATGGATGATATTGATTCTTGCAATCAAGATTTCTATTTTGCTTACTCTGTTATTGTTCAAGGTTAATCACCACTTCACTTCAAATTATATAATTTGGTCCTTTGACTTTTGATTTATTTAAATATGCTCTTTAGGTGCCAAAAATGTTGTCAATTCTTGTCGGCGATGCAAAGTGAAGCGCTTAATATACACCAGTACGGCGGATGTAGTGTTTGATAGTTCACATGATATATGCAGTGGAAATGAGACGTTAATATACTCTTCAAAAGTATGTGATCGTGTTTAAATATTCTCATCTTTTAAGCTTTATGAACGCATATCATACATCTTAGTGGTATGATTTTTTGTTGTTACGCAGTTTAAGGATTTGTATAGTGAACTTAAAGCTCAAGCAGAGGCATATGTTTTGCTTGCTAACGACATTGATGGGCTACACACGTGTGCTATTCGCCCAAGCAATGTTTTTGGACCCGGAGACACGGTTCTTTTGCCATCTTTTATTGAAGTTGCAAAATCCGGTTGGGCTAAGGTTTGAAAACTTGATTATTTTTTTATTTCTTATACATAAACTATGTGGTTATTCATTATATAAGTAATAGAGTCTCTCATTCCAGTTCATTATAGGAAGTGATCAGACGACTTCTGACTTCACTTATGTGGAAAATGTGGCCCATGCACTTATCTGTGCAGAAGCTGCTTTGACTTCGCACATGCTGATTGTATCTGGAAAGGTATCATTAGATCTTCTTGCAAGCTTAATAATATTTGTTTTATGCGACATTAGTGAATGAATGATATGCTCGGATTATTGTAGGTATTCTTCATCACTAATTTTCAGCCTACAAAATCGTGGCAGTTTGCCTTATGTATGCTGGAGGGCTTAGGTTATTACAGGTAATCGATGATGATTTGTTATGATAGGTATCTACTTTTTATATGTAGCATTGTCATAAATCACGGTTTTTGACAGATTTAGGTTATATTTATGATTTGTTATGATTTATAGGTAAGGCTGTCTACATCTTACCCTCCTCAGACCCTACCATAGCATTGCTATTGGTGGGATATACTGAGTACGATGATGATGATGATGATGATGATTGTCATAAATCACGGTTTTTGACAGATTTAGGTTATATTTATGACATAAATACCCTTCTTTTGTCAGTCTTGTGTAAGATTTAGGTAAGGAGAGTTTAAGTGCAAGGACAAGAAGAAGAGTATTATTTGTATTTAATGAAAATTTTTTGTGAGTGTTTTAAATGTATATTTTTAAGGAAAATGGTATTTTTTATAACAGAACGAGCATGGTGGTTGAAAAAGCTAATCACTCTTAAATGTTTTTATTTAAGACACTTCCAGACAGATTTTAATTTATTTTGTATTATTTTATTTGTAAATGACTGCAGACCTTTCATCAAACTTCCTGCTGCGGTTGTACGGGGCATTGTTTTACTCATAAAATGGATGGATTTGAATTTAAGTTCAAGAGACCTTAAACACGTTTCAGTTCACAATACAATCCAATTAATGTCACGCACTAGAACTTATAACTGCTCTGCAGCTGAACGACATCTTCAGTACTCGCCAATCGTGCCACTTGATGTAAGTTCTACACATTCAGCGAATCCAAATGTTTATTTTTTTTAAATCTAGCATGTGTATTGTCATTTATTGATGAATAATGTACAGGATGGTATCACATTGACTGTCAAATCATTCAAACATTTAGCTAAAGATTGGTCTACTACAAGATTTGGAGACATAATTGAACAATCCAAAATTGAGGAACTTTTAGGGAGTGGGGATGGTAACAATCATGTTTCATGTATTTTCTTCTATATGAAATTACTCTTTTTAAATTAATATTTTAGTGGATGAAATACAAGTTGGGCACGTTCATGATGGAAACTAAGGTTACTTCAGAAAAATGTCATATTTATTATTATTATTATTTTGTGGATGCAGTTGCAGATATTTTATTATGGAGAGATGAAAAGAGATCATTCATATGCTTTCTTGGAGTAGCTTTTCTCTATTACTGGTTTTGTGTATGTGAAAGAAGGATTGTATCCTCTACTGCTCAGCTTCTGCTGCTTATTGTAGTCTTACTTTTCGGATATGCTAGAATCTCTCCTAAAGTCTATGGGTATGCTAGATTTTCATCTAAAATGTAAGCGTAATTCATAATCCCTTTGTCAACAATAGCATTGAAATTTTTATATTTTTTGGATATCTGATTGGCCCCGCTTTGTAGCTCGAGGATGTTACCATTGTTTGAGTTGTCTGAGATGAGTATGAGGAGTTTTGTTAGAAGCATAGTAAACATATGGAATGAAGTAGATCATGTAGCTAGATCTTTGGCAGAAGGGAACGACTGGAGTTTGTTTTTTAAGGTATTTACCAGTTTACCGATATCAGTTTCTTAATATTTAACACGTCTTTCATTTGTACATGAACTTAGTGGTTCTTTGCAGGTAGTAGTGGCAATTTATCTTTTCAAGTTGCTGGTGGCGAACAACTTTCCCACATCAATGGGACTAGGTATGTTTTTTGTGTTTTTTCGTCATTGCTTCATGTTAAGGAAAACCGCCAGTTATCAAAGAAACAGAATCTCTAACCGAAAAAAAAACAAACTTAAATAACTGAACCCACACAAAAAACCGGATGGTTTGGTTTTATGTTTCCGTAAAAACCAAATTTTCAGTTAGGTTTTGCATGTAAACCAAATGTATGGTTTTTTTTTTTTTTTTTGAATGTTAAGTCAGTCAATCAATCAATCAATCGTATCCAGTGAAGTCCCACCAACAGCAAAGCTATAAGTAGGGTCTGGGAGGGTGGGATGTAGGCACACTGTACCTCTATCCAAAGGGATAAAGAGGTGGCTTCCAGAGAGACCCTCAGCTCTAAAGTGCATATGTATAAAGCAATACAAAGGAAATCAAAGTTCAACAGTAATATAAAATACTAATAATACTAATAATAATTATAATAGTAATAATAATAATACTATATATATGTAAAGAGAATATCATTCTGGTGTGTGACCAAAATTTAATACAATTTTAATTTTAATATAAAATTTTAATATCATTCTGAATGTTAAGTAATTCATACGATTTTAATAAATAGTGTAACCCAAATATATTAGCCCAAATGTATAATGATTAGTTAAATTTTTAATTAACAAAAAGATTTAGGCCCAAATTCCATTATCTTGGGCCAAAAAAATTTCTGGCCCCAAATTTTAAAGTCCAAATGGTAAAACCGAGACCACATCGAACTCCAACTGAAAAAACCAAAGCCGAGCAGCTTTCAAAAACTAAAAAACCAAATATTCAGGTTTTGGTTTTGGTTGAGCCCATAACAGACCTATGCACACCCCTAGTCATGGATAAAGCTAGCAATATGGGCGGGTCAGGCGGGTTGTGTTACGGGTCAAAACGGGTAAATCTGGTATGGGTAGGCTGACACAAAACATGTTTTGTATGGTTTTTATAATTAACTAGTAATTAGTGTGCCCAATACGAGTACAAGTTTTATAGTACTATAATAATAATAATATACTCCCGAGTAAATTCATTTAGAGGTTTTACGTTTAAAAATACACTTTGCACGACTATTGCCGTTTGACTTTCTTGCTTTCTTTTTTAGCAAATCTTTTCTAAGTGACCCGTTTGACTCATTAATTATTTACAGTTAAACTTAACCCGAATCGACCTGTTCAAAAGTATTTGACCCGTTTGATCCATTCATCTTTCTTTTTTTGCTAACTTTGTTTATTTCAATTCTATTGGTTTGACTATTTCCTTCATTTGACTTTGGGTTGACCTCTTGCTGCAGGGCTGGCCTTTTCGTTTATATTCTGCTTGATATATGAGCAATATGATGTTGAGATCGATGGGATTATAGGAATCATATTTGAAATCATGAGGCAGTCCATTGTATGCGTGACAAGTCGTCTACCCATTCCAACACCGTCTCCGTTATGTATCAATACCACGAAACCCACAAAATCAAACGATCAGTGACAGGCATTATGGTACTAGGTTTGCAAACAAAAACAAAACTATGTATGCCGGTTAGACTTTAGCACGTTTGTGTATGGAAATTTACTTGAACATAGTCTTAACACCATTTCAACATAGAGGGAATTATGACCATATATGTTAAACGAAGCACTTCCATTCATGAGCCTATTGACGAGGGGGGCGAGTTTATATTAGTAAGCATGCAACTTTTTAAAGAAATAACATGTAACTATTCTTAACAGATGATCGAGAGTGAGAGGAAAAGTCGAACGGGGAATCATTTAAACCGAACGTGTAAAGATTTGAGCTTTTCATGTTAAATAATGTTGAAGTTTGGTTTGGAATTTTCACGGTATGGGAGTAACATTTGCCGTTATAGGTTATCAAAATAGGCCCAAAAAAAATGTGGGGCAACGGACGATGATGTTTAGTTGTACCAGATAAACGGTGTGAAAGTATTGGTTTTAAGCCGAATTAATTAGTGTGTTAAAAGTAGAGGGTTTGGTACATAACATAAATTATGTTTAGAGTCATGTTATGTTTAAACAACAATACAAATAAGCAAGTCATACAGTTAATTAAATATGTCTAGACTTAAAAGTTAGCTTTGATTATAACAAGTTAAATAAAAACATATTAATAAGTTAATTAAGCGTATAAAAAGTATAAATAGAAAAAATATTTTGTTAAAAAACAAATATGCTAAACTAACTAAGGATAGAAACGTAAATCATTTAATAATAATAATAAAGGTTTAAATAACACTATTAAATTTAAAAGGTAGAAAGAAAAAAAAATATAGAAGCTTATGGGCATATAATTAGTGTATTAGAGTTTAGGGGCCAAACGCATACTAAAAGACTTAGAACCTCGTCACGTAATTTTGTTACAGATTAAAATTTTGAAGAACTAAAGTATAGGATGTCATGTCTTCTACTCTTGCTAGATAGTCGAGAGATGTCATTTCACTACTCGCATGGACTCATCTAGAAACATGTATTAAAACGTGTATACATGTACTAAAACGAGTATATTTTTTAAAAGTGTTCATACTCTTTATCAAAATAAACATTTCATTAACTCATGAAAAGAAACTCATCAATTTGATATTAATTTGCCAGTTTACTCCCTAGTAACATGTTTATTCATTACAAACTTAAAATCTCAACAGTTTATCATCACGAAATCTCATAAATGATAAAACATCAATGCTTAAAGTCTAAATATAAACATTATTTAAATTCAAACTCTATGTCGACTAATGAATAACCTTGAAACCCGACTCGTTGTCTATGTGAAGCTTATATCTGGCGTGTACGTGTAACCATGCCACCTCACGTGGACTTGGACTAGGCCAATACATAATCCTGTGCGAGCAACAACTCATCCCAACAATATTCAGTCACACACTTCATACCAAATGTATTTCAAAAACTTTAATAACATCAACTGACGGAACATATTTTCACAGGAATGCATTAGAGTTTTTATCTAATCTAGTGTCATATCATCATTGCATATGTCTTTAAGTAATAAAACAAAACAAGTCTTTTACAAGATCCAATGATGATCTCTCAAGAAACCCACAATTGTTTAATTCGAATCATTTGTGGATGTTCTGAAAGTCTAGAAAGAATCATTTAAGGAAAGTATCGTCTCTATATATGTATCCAATGTATAGTATGGAGCTCACTAAAGGATTTACGAAACACACTTTTCAGTTTGAATTAAACGTGTTTATTCCGTGAAACATGTATATTAACTCACTCAAAATGGCACGCAATACCAATTGTATATGAGTTAAAAGAAAAAAGTGCAATGCCAATGGCCACGTAAAGTTAAAATTAATGGTAAGATCCCAAATTGTTGTATCCCATATTTGTTCCATGCGACCCCAAATTAGATAATGAACAAAAGTAAAAGTGGGCAAGGTGACAAGTACATATTTGTATCCCATATTCGGTTTTGGACGGATTTGTGGTTGGGTTCGGCGCCGATTATGGACAAGTATCCGTTCTTATATGCGGTAGAAAAACATAAAAATGTCTTGTTAGCAGATCGGTTGGTAGTCACTGGATCTTCTCGTCGCATTGTGTGGGATTGGCTTAGAGCTCCTTGCTCCCAACATGAGGTGATCGAGAAGCAGGAGTTGGAAGATCTCCTTCAAGGGGTGGTGATGGTTGACCGTGAAGATTCATGGTCTTGGGCGGTTGGTAGCTGCAAAGAGTTCGAGGTTTCGGCGATTAAAAGATGGATGGTGCGGTCCGTTGTGGATGCCGGGAGTTCCAGTTTCCAATGGAGCGATTGGGTCCCGAAAAAATGTAATATTTTTATGTGGAGGGCCGTTCTGGATAGTCTTCCAACCAAGCAGGCTTTAGCTAGACGTCATTTGCATTGTGATGATCATAGTTGCGCTTTATGTGAGAGTAATGAGGAATCGCTCGAGCACTTGTTAACCGGGTGTTTCATTTCTATGGCCGTTTGGAATGCGATTGGTTCATGGTGCAACATCCCTAGATCTTTTGTTTTTCATGTCAATGATTTGGTGGAAGTGCATAAGGTTTGTGGTGCGACGGGGAATAAGAGATTGATTATTCATGGAATTGTCATCATTACTTGTTGGAGGATTTGGCGGGCTAGGAATGAAAAGATTTTTTCGGGCAAGAACACCAAGGTGGCAGAAATGGTTGCGGATATAAAATCTTTGGGTTTTCTTTGGTACAAAAATAGATCTAAGATAGGGGTAGTGGATTGGAAAAGTTGGTGTTTATTTGATGTAACGTGATTGTTGGTTTTGGTTTTTGGATTTCAGCGTCTTTCTCCGTCTTGGTGATAGTCGTTGGTTGTGTTTGTTTTTAATGAAAGTCAATTTTCAAAAAAAAAATATATATATATAACTTTCTCAAAATAGGATATACATACGTAGATCTTTCTTAAAACAAATAGATGCATAAACACTTTGTTTTAATAACTTTTTCAATTAAGTGATTCGTGTTCTTGCTTGGGATTTATGATTGCTAGCTGCTTGTATGCCATGTGTTGCGGTGGATGACATGTATATTGTATATGTAGATTGAAAGAAAGCCCGCATGTAAACACGTTGTAACGAGACTTCGGTTGGTATGAATTTAGTATCATATTAAAAACTTAGGTTACTATATATAAAACTTGCGAGGTTGTTTGTGTAACTTAATAGAACTTAGTATTACCATATTAATAATTTGTTAGGTTAGTTGCGTAACTTAATGAAAGTTGAGAAATACCATATGTACAGAGGAAATTGTACCGTACCGATAAAGTTGATACCCGCTTTTTCATAAATTTAGTATAACTATTTCTGATATATCTCTTTCCTACCAATATAATAATAATAATAATAATAATAAATTATTATTATTATTATTATTAGGGGTGAGCAAGATAAGGGTCGGACCCTTGAAACCCGGTTACCGACTCGCAAAACCCTTAATTAGACCTGAATATATAATATGGGTCGGGTAAAGGGAATTTAATTTTCACCTTATAGGGTAAAAGGGCTTTAAGGGTCTAACTCTTTTTCAAACCATTAACCCGTTTACTAGTTTCTAGATAGATATATATGAGATTCGCGATTAATTTGAAATTTATGAGAGATTTGTATTTCATATATGATTCATCTGAAATTTCCCAATTACTAAGAAAAACAAAAATAAAGGCATACAACTGATTGGAAACATATATATGGGTATCACTAAATTGTTCTCTGCATGTAATTTGTAAATGTTACTGTTATATGCATCAATTCAAATGGATGGTTAACGTTCAAAGTTAGACTTTACTATGCTATTAAATCAAAGTATAATTGTTTTAGGATTTATATATTAAACTCATATATGATATATGCAACTAGTAAATGCAGAAAAAAAGATGTGATTACTGCCTTAAAGGGTAAAAGGTTAGACACTTAACACCTTTATTTATACCCGACCCTTTTATTGTTTAGAGGGTAGGGTCTTGGGTCCACGATACTTTTTAAAATGGTAAAGGGTCCGGGTAAGGTATTAGGTAAAAGGGTAGGGTCTTACCCTTTGAACAGCCTTAATTATTATTATTATTATTATTAACTTTTTTATAAACCTACCACTTGTGGCCTAATGGTAGGAAGACTTGAGTCATTCAGTGGAGACTCAAGTTCGATCCCCACTTGTGTCACTTTGGATGGATATTGACAATGAATAATTTGAGCTAGACTTTGCAAGATTGTCAGTTCAGATTTTGAGCCCATCCAACCGCAACAACTGTTAAGTGACAGCCGATGGTATGATTTCATAAAAGAACGCCCAATCCAAACTCTAAATTCATGGTAAACCCAGACAAGACAAGATAATAGTCTGAACGAACGAAACTTGAAATAAAATGAAATTCATTATTCTAAAGAAAAAGATAATTAGTTTTTTATTAAAAAGATTTGTGCAGGGTGGGTCGTATATATATATATATAAGGTACCCCGTCAAGGGCAGGCAGGCAGGCCCGTTCATCCGTCCGAACATATATACTTATACTTTCTCACTCACTCACTCACTCACTCGATCGGCTTCCTTGTTTCATTCACCCCTCAATTCAATTCAATCACAAAAACCTCTAAACCTAATTCTTCTTCTTCTTCAATAAATGAGGCCGCCTCTGAAATCAAGCAGCAATTCCTCCGATGGCAGCAAGCTGTGGGTCGGCAATCTGACGCCCGATGTAACCGAGTCCGATTTACGGAACCTCTTCGAGAAACACGGCCCCGTTGACACCGTCACCAGTTATCCGACTCGGAGTTACGCCTTCGTCAACATGAACCGCCCAGAGGATGCCAGGAGGGCTAGGGATTCTCTTCAAGGCCTTCTCCTACGTGGCGCTTCCCTCAAGATTGATTTTGCCAAACCGGTTTGTATCGCCTCATTATTAGGTTTTTATAATTATTGTTGTACATGTTTCTTCTTGTTATTAGGTTTTTTTAATTCACGAATTTCTTATTTGGATCCAGTTTCGTTATATGTTTTTATTGTGGATATGCTATTCCGACACAGTGATTTTAATTCACGCCAAAAATTGGGGGGGTTAAACCTAGGGTTTCAGAATAATTCCTCTAAACACTCCATATAGATAAGTAAATCAGGACGGCAATAAGCTATGCAGCCAGTTTTGTAGAAATCACTAGGTGCTAGTCAGGCAGTGATTGGAATTTTATATGTAATTTTGCAAATATATATATAAATTTTGACCGATCTGAACCAAATAGCAATTAATCGGTGACTAGTTGGTGGGATATCGACTAGCCATTAACTGGTGATTAATCAGCGCCTAGTCAGGACCTTTACAACCATGACGTAGCGATGGCGATGAAATGGTGGGCGCTATTTGATGTTTAGCGATAAGGTATTAGAATATATATATTTTTTAAATAGGGATTTCATTCACAAAATTGAGTCTTTACAGTGGAACTGGTTGACTTTCAGCGCTGCTTAATCGATTTTAATGTCTAAAAATTCGGTTTTTGATATTTAACACAAAAAACCTTAATTATCGCTGTATCACGCTATTGAGGTGCTATACATCAGATAGCGGGAACGTACAATTTTGCTATGAAGCGCGCTCGACAACTATGGAGTGACTTTAAGGTTTCGAAACCTAGAAATTGTGATACTGCTAATTAGAAAGCAGAAAACACATTATAAACAGGACAATTTTGCCTTTGTTTGCTATCTGACATTATAAACAGAGCATATCAGAGCATATAATTGTATGATACACGTTAAGGTTAAGCTATTATAATTCTTACTCAAGTATCTCAGCTTTACTACATTGGATGATACTGAAAATAATGGTGTAGGCGTCTGATTTAATAACGGTTTGTAATTCCCAACGGCATTTCACTAATCTTGATAAACTAGGGTAAACAAATATATAGCTATATAGCAAGCCTGTTTGGCTTTGAGATACACGCGATGTGGTTGGAGGTGAAGGAAGAGAATGATTTTGTTTATGTTAACATAATTTTACACTCCAGATACGCATTTATGGATTTTGAGTTTTCATCAGTTTAATGTAGTAGGCCACTTTTGTTAAATAGGTTTTGGTAAGCAACTAAGCAGATGGATTAGTTATAGAACATTTACAAAAGATTAAAATACAATGAAGATATAGTTTGAATTTAAAGTAAACTTACTGGATTAAGGCCAACGAAACCAAAAGTACAACTTGCAACGTATCCAGTCCCTAAATGGTTTTGTTTTTAGTCGTGATGGAAAGTTAAACACTTAGGGTGGATAATATTTGAATTAGTTTTCTTAAAATAAATGTGTAACAAGTGCGTCCTTGTATCTTTTGGAAAGCTGCAGCTCTGTATTTTTCATATCAAGTTGATTGATTAGATTGCAGGCAATGTTCACTACAGCTCCTTGTATCTTTTGGAAAGCTGCAGCTCTGTATTTTTCATATCAAGTTGATTGATTAGATTGCAGGCAATGTTCACTACAGCCTGTTGTTTCTCGTTACAGCTGATTAATAGGACACCTAGGATTTTGAGTTCCTTCAATGGCCAGTTAACATGTTATTGCCAGATTAACTATTTAAAAATTAGTTAAACAAGATTAACTGATTTAGGTGGGGGATCAGCTGGGATTAACCTTGTAATTAATAAAGAAAGCATGCCACATGCTATTAATTAGTCGGTTGCCAAATTCGATTCAGGCCAACTCAGAAATATTTCTCTTCACATCAAAATAAGCGCTCCATCTTCTATATTCTGTTAATTCCTGCCTAATTTTAAAACAGTTAAACATTGCTAAATATATGAACACAAATTAGGTTTCTGCGAATCTGCAATTAGAAATAAAAAAACTTACAGGCGTCTTCTGAATCGTCTAGGATCTGGAATTGTGAAAAAAAAAACTGCAAATTGTTGGTCGGCTTTTCTTCCCTGTTGGCTTGTGTTAATCATTCCAATTGTCTCCAATATGAAGTTTTTCTCAGACCCATCGGTGGAATTGTAATGCTATATACACAAAACAATATAACTTAGCAATTTTGAAAAACAATTGTATTAAAGTATTACAAACTATAAATTAAAATTTAAAATGGCCATGTATTCTGAAACTAATTATAAATTTATACATCAAAATAACCGCATCACTTGCCTGCATAAAAGTCACTGGCTCACATAGCTGTCAGGTTATTTAACTAATCAATGGATTTTGTTAAGGACATAATGTAAGAACCGATTGCTTTATTAATACTAGGTCATGGGCCACCACCACTCATCTATAAGTCGTCTGTGCATTTTCAGATAGAGCGTGCTACGAGTATATATTTCAAATTAACAATTAGAACTGATGGTATTACATCATTATCTTCATGTGATATTTTATAATTTTGTATGCGAATGTGATTAAAGTGATAAAGCAGCAGCCAATGTGTACTAAGAACATTTCACCCCTTTTTCTATTATTTGGTGCAAGTTCCAGAGAGTTGCAGTTGATCAATATAAAATTTTAAAACTTTACATTGATAAAACACAATCAAAATTTGATACAAAAACTTCAGCTCAGCTTATTGTTGGACTTTGCCTATTGTAAATAGCTGAAGGTTGGGTGACAGAGGATTGCTACAAAACAAATTTCTAAAGCCCAAATGAACAAAATGTTTAATTAAACTCTTAATTTAAAACATGATAGTTTTCCTTTTCTTCTATGTTAAGTCTTGCTATCATTTTCTCTTAACTAACATGTTCTGTGTCATTGTGTATTAGTTTAATATTATCTATGGCTCATTTGTTGGAAAATTTTGTTAGTACATAATTATTCAAGGTCTACAGAGCACATTGTCACAAATGGTTTTGGCTAATAACCTCATTATTTGTAATTTTTGTTACATTCATTTTGTCTATTATATATATATTTCCTTTTGGTGATCCAACAGTCATCCTTATAAGATATTGTTACATCAATACTTCTTTAAATGAATACAGTGGTAACTGGTTTGTAAATGGTTTATACCATGGCAAGTGTAGTTTAATTTTTTAATTTACTAAAGTTTGTTTGCTGATAGTTTCATATATCTAAACTTAAATCGGGTAGTTTTGTAAATGTTCACTGTGACAGTACGTATATCTGGTTTTATATTTATAAAAAGCTATACAGGGTTCACATTTTTCTATGTTATTCGTCCTTAGTTTACTTGTTAACTTGCATATAGGGTAGTTTTGTAAATGTTCACTGTGACAGTACGGATACCTGGTTTTATTTTTATAAAAAGCTGTATAGGGTTCACATTTTTCTATGTTATTAGTCCTCAGTTTACTTGTTAACTTTCAGGCTAAACCCTGTAAGACTCTGTGGGTAAGTGGCATCAACATGTCCACATCCAAAGAAGATCTAGAACAAGAATTTTCCAAATTTGGGAAAATTGAGGATTTCAAATTTATTAGGGATAAGAATACTGCATATATTGATTATGCCAGGCTGGACGATGCATCAAAGGCCCTTAAAATGATGAACGGAAAGTACAAAGGTGGAAGTGTGCTTCGTGTGGACTATCTAAGATCCCAGTCAAAACGAGTAAGTTACTGTTTATAAAATATAATTATTACAACATATTTTAACCGTTTTTTCCTGTTTGACTTCCCTCTGTATAACAGGACCCGGGTCCTGATTTTCGTGATGCGAAAGAAGGTCAATATTTTAGAAATATGGTTCCTCATGATTCGCCTTGGTTACCACCTGATGCTTCATATAATGGTGCCAAAAGGCAACAGGTTATAACCTACTTCTAATTATGCTTTCTCTCTTTCACAGAACTTAGGCTAGAATAATTGCTTAAGAGGTGTCAATATGGGTGGGTTGGCTAATGGGTCAAAACGGGTTTGGGTTGAAAACTGATTAGTTTTTAATATTGGTAAAAAAGATGTTATAATTTAGGCATTTAGTATTCTTTTTCCTTTTAGTGTTCTTATTTATAGTGGGGGTTTGCATAGGTTAGTTTTGCGCTTAAACCGAAACAAAAACCGAAGATTTGGTTTCTGGGTTTTGAAAACTGCTCCATTTTGGTTTCTACGGGTTTCAATTTTCGCAATGGGTTCAGTTTCAGATTTTCGGTTTTGCCATCTGGGTTTGAAATTTTTGGGCTAAAATGGTCCAAAATATCGAATGGTGGGCCGATTTTGTTTTAGTTAATCATTAATTGATTGTTGCGCATTTGGGTCTAAAAATTTGGCCTACACTGTTTATTAATTTTATATATTACTTAACATTTAAAATTCCAAAAAAAGAAAAGAAAAAAATTAGAATTCATAAGTTTAAGAACAAAAGTTGGTATTTACGGGTTCGGTTCAGTTATAAAAGGGGGTTTGGTTTTCATGTGGTTTGGTTTTCACGTGTGGTTTGGTTTAGGTATTTCAGTTTACCAATTGTGGTTGAAATTTTTTGGCTAAACAATGCCCAAAATAATAAAATTTGGTTTAAAGTTTATTGTTACTTAATGATCAATTGATTATAACACATTTGGGTCCAAAATTTTTGGCTTATACGGTTTATTAATTTTCTTTTAAACTACTTGACCTTCAAAATTCAAAAATTAAAATTACAATCCATAAATTCTACTATAAAAGTCTTTTTGTGGGTTCAGTTCGTTTTTTATTTTTTATTTTTTGGTACATGCAAAACCGAAACCGAACTTGAAATTCAGTTTTTGAAACAAGCATAAAACCAAACCGTTGGTTCGGGTCGGGTTCAGTTATTTCAGTTACATGTTTATATAGGTTCATGCATTGTTGTAATCTTTGTTTGTGTTCATTTTACAGCATAACATACCCTTAGAAGGAAATGAAGTGCAACCGAGTAACATTTTAATAATTTCATATCCACCCATTGTTCACGTTGATGAACAGATGTTACACAACGCCATGATATTGTTTGGCGAGATTGACAACATCACAAGTTTCCCTTCAAGAAATTACTCAATCGTTGAATTCAGAAGCGTTGAAGAAGCACAACTCGCAAAAGACGGGTTACGAGGCCGTCTTTTTAACGATCCCAGAATATCAATCATGTTTCTAAACAACGAGCATGCACATCATCCTCATGGAATGTTTAACGAGTTCCCACCCCCGGGCCCACAACTGGACCCATATGGTCATCCTATGTTAATGCCAGCTAGACCTTTCGGTCCTCCAGATGGATTTGATCCTCAGCTTCACGGTTCAGAGTTTAACATGCCACCCGGCACTAATTCGATCAATCCAATGGGTCTCCCAAACTGGAGACGGTCTTCACCAATCCCGGGGCCTACCAGGACATCTCCTGGGACATGGGAGGTTTTTGATGGAAGCCAATTGCATAGGGAACCCAAAAGGCCGAGAACCGATCAGGGTCTGTTGGGTCCCGATCCGTATAGTGGGTCCACAAGGTTTCCGAACCGTGGTACTGAAACGGGCCGACCCGGTTCTGACTATATTTGGCGAGGCGTTATTGCTAAGGGTGGGGCTCCGGTTTGTCATGCCCGTTGTGTTCCTATCAAAGATTGGATCGGATACGATATGTAAGTGATTTTCTTTCTTTTTATTAAATGAGGGTCAACCCGTTTGAATTCCAGGTCAAAACAGGTTCAGGTTGGATTAGTCGGTTTCCTTTTTTATTTTATTTTGTCATTTGCGCTTGACATTTTTTGGGCAAAAAGTGGCCCAAAATCATAAATTTGGGCTTAAAATGTTTGTTAATTATTAGTTGATTACTACATATTTGGGCCTAAAATTAAACGAATTGAACGAACACAAACGGAGCATGTTCGTTCATTTAACAACAAACGATCAGTGAACAATCAAATGAACGAGGTTTATTGTTCGTGTTCCTTCGTGCGCAATATAATCGAATGGTTCATGAACGTAAACAAACACAATCGAAAATAGATGGACGAACATAAGTGAGCTAACACCAATTAAAAGTACACGTAAACAACAATGTGCGCGGTCTAAAGATTTGTTGAGACGAAGTTGTAATGGCCTAAAATTAATATCAATATATTAACAAACTAATTGAACACATTAAACATATGTAAACTAACAAACATAAAGGACTTTAAACAAACAAGCGTTCACGAACGTTCACGAACATTAATGAACGAACGGGACGTGTGTTTATGTTCGTTTGTTTAACTAAATTAACAAAAAAAAATTAATCATATTTATTCTTTTATTAAATAAATGAACTTCCTGCCAAACGGTTCACTGAACTTTTGATTCGTTTACGAGCCTACCTAAAATTTCTAGGCTAACCATTTATTAATTTTTTCATAAGTTAGTTAACATTCAAAAATAAAAAGTTATAATTTATAAATTTAATAACAAAAGTCAGTTTTTCGGTTTTCAGTACATGCAAAACTGAATCGGAAATTCGGTTGAAAAAAAAACATAAAACCAAGCCGTTGGTTTTGGTTTGGTTATGTCGATTATTTTGGTGTAATGCACACCTCTACTTATGTTGGTTTTAATGTCTTTATAAAATATCATGCTATATTTATGATTACCAAAACCATATCAATATTCTTAACATTTATGAATTTGACCCTGCAGACCTGAAGTTGTTAACTGCTCAGCTAGAACAGGGTTAGATACGCTGGCAACACACTACATAGATGCTATTGGATTTGATATTGTTTTCTTCTTGCCCGATAGTGAAGAAGATTTTGCATCTTACACAGAATTTGTACATTACTTGGGCGACCGAAACCGGGCCGGGGTTGCTAAATTTGATGACGGGACCACTTTGTTCCTGGTCCCACCTTCTGACTTCCTTTCAAAAGTTTTGAACGTATCTGGACCGGAACGTTTATACGGAGTCGTTCTAAAGTTCCCTCAACATGCCTCTGCCAGCTCATCAACCCAACCTCAGTTTATTGATAAACAACAAGTTCCTTCTCAAAATGAGTACAATATTGGTGGTGAGAAGGTGCTGCAAGTTGATTATAGTGGGGTCCCACATGATGACTTGAAGTCAAACCCAAAGTCAACAGGCCCCCCTCCCCTTCCTCCTACCCTTCCGCCACCTGTCTCCACACCGACTCCTCAAACCGGGCTTTCTTTAACCCCTGAACTTATTGCAACTTTGGCTTCTTTAGCCAAGGGTAAGGTTAATGGTCAGCAACAATCAGTGGGCCCCACTAATGAGAGACAGTATTGGGAATATGAGCCCGAACAGTCCAACAATGCATTTCATGGTCAACCACATATCCTACCCGAGCATCAGGGTTATCAGTCAAACATGGTCAACAACTTACCTCCTGTTCAAGATTATTCTTTTAGTATGCCACATCATGAGGTGGTCCCACAAAGCGTGCAGGTCAACCAGCAGTATCTACCAAATGTTCCACAGGACACGCACCCGGGATATGGATTTGAACAAAAACCAGATGCAGGGTCGGGTTTACAGGCTGGGGCTAATGCTTATGGTGCTAATGTTTACCAGCCACAAAGGTTGGTGCCAGGTGGACCTACTGAGAATCTACCAGAGCAGATGCAGCAGCTGCAGTCCGCCTTATATGGTGCTGCAGGTCAGCAGCAACCGGGTGATTTTGATGCTGATAAGAATGAAAGGTATCAGTCAACGCTGCAGTTTGCTACTAATCTTTTGCTACAAATACATCAGCAGCAACCAGGACAGGGGAGTGGAAGTGGTTCTGGTTCTCTTCATTGAGGTATTTATTACCTATACCTAGCCCATGTATTTTAAAAAAAAAAAACTTTTTTTTAATTAAAATGCAAATATCTTTTTTAAATAGAGAAGCTTAGATTTGATTTCTTTGTTGATTTAGAGGTCCTTATAATAGTCGCATAGAGTAGATTTAGAGGTGTCTCTTAGGGGGTCAGGCAGGTTGGGTAACTGTCGAGACGGGCTGGGTTTGATCGGCCCACACGCATTTTTTTGTTTTGTTTTTGTTACAATGATTGTCTGAATTTGTTTAATGAAAAGTGATATAGGTGGTATTGTCTGTATTTGAATACATGACTTAAACCTGTTTTCTTTTAAGTTAAATTTTACCAGCTAAAATAAATCGATCTGTTAGTGATAAAATGTAAACCAAATCATTCATGTATATAAAAGGATCAAAATCGCCACCTTCGTTCCCAACTATTGCTTTAGAAAGTCGACTGACAATGTTACTTTTTTACTATCTATTTTTCTTCTGTTTCTGAATTTGTCTGTCATCGTATGTGCGTTTTAAAATTAAGAAACTTTTTTACTTGTTTAATTCTGAAAAGTTATCAGGCTACAAAAAACACACCTTGTTATGTTATTAAAAGAATAAAAGAACAGCATTTATTTACTCTTCTTTGGTCAACCTAACTTGTTCTCGCTGGTTAATGGTGGTTTAAATGCATCTAAACTAGAGGTGTTAATGAGTCAGGCCGAGTCCAAGCCTAAACTAAAGCTAGGATCGCCTAAATAATTATAAAAGCTCAAGCTTGTACAGTTTCGAGTCCGTCTAAAACTTGAACATAACTTGTAAATAATTTTACAAGCTCTACATTCTATTAACAGTTACATATGAGCAATATATATTATTTATTTCCTCTTGTTCGTAATTGATATTAAGAATATTATATTTGCTATGCAATTATATATTTACATTATTAATTTATCTAAGAAATTTGCATGCAAGCTTAAATCACAACTCGTTTATTAAATGGGCTTCAATTTAGGTTTGAACATGTTTAAGATAATCTCGATTATAATTTTTAATAAATTGATCTTTAGGAGCCGACGAGCAATTTGATTCAGTTATGCCTATAAACAATATGTTTGTAGAAAGCAAATGGCAACTATGGAAGATTGAGGGTTATTCAGTGTAATGAATTTATTATTAGATATATATTTAGCAGACAGTGGTAATAACAAGTTTGACAAAGTGGCTATCGACAAGATATATAACAATATAATATGTTTCTCAAGACGGGCGTGTGTTGGTTACTCTTATCATTGTCGTCTCACATAAAATAAATTGGATTTTATGTCCCCTTTTCAGGACGAGTTTAAATAATCTATAAATTACGTGCTCATTAAAATTTACAAAAATCTATAAATATAATTAATACTTGTGGATTAACAAATTATATTTGTCAGCCAATTCATGTTCTTATAAATAACTAACATGATTAAGGTGCAAGTGTAGGGTCAAAACCGGAACATTTTCTTTTGACGTGGCGCTTTCATGGCATATCTCAATTTGGTCAACGCTCGAAGTCAAATATATAATTGTTTCTTTGTGATGTTGGAACTTGAAAGAGAATGGTGTGATCGTTTGTAGTCATATAACATGAGTAAACTGTTATGGATAAATTGCCTACAATGATTTATGATTGAAGTTAAAGTTGAAGTTGATTTTGGTTTCTGAATTTAAGAAAATTTTGGGGTTTTTCATGATTAAACTTCATATGGCATGGTTGTTTTGTTCTACCGGTATGTTTAATAGTCTTTTGAGTACACCACTGAGAAATGAAACAAGAATTAGGGTTAAAAGAAATCATTTTCTAATTATCATGAAATGGTTAAAAGGATGAAGTGGGTTTTAGACTATCAATGCTTACAACCTAGACGAATCCAACCTCTCAATAAAAAATATCTTTTTTTTTTGTCATCCATCTATAACTCAACTCAATTTAAATTTTCACTCACTTTACAACCCAGCCCAAATCAACTTATTATTATATTGTTGATGCTTATTTTAATATATAAATATAGAGTAATCTAATAAAATATATTTTTTTAAAAACCTTATAATACCACCATGTGCTATTTTTTACATTTTGCAATTTGTTTATTTTATTAGTATAGTAAGAAATGTTAAAAATACAAATTTAGATACGATTGATCCATTGTAAAAGATATGAAGATTAGAAATAGAGAATTGAAAGTAGGTTTGAAAAAAAGCTTATGAACCCATTTTAAAGATATAATTTTAAAAGAATTCGTTAAATCAGAACCTTCCAAAAAAAATGTTATAATTGTATAGTTATATTTTTTTAGAAATATTAATATCAGAAGTTATTAACAAAAAAATGGATTTATAAGTAAAACTAATTGCTAGAAGAAAAAAGAGAAAAATTGAACCAATCATATTTGAGAATGTGTCATCTATAAATAATAAGAAATTCAATGACTGTGACGACCAACATTTAAAAAATTTCACCAATAAAAGTGGGTATAAGGAAGAAACAATGGTGATTTATGAAGAGTAAGACACGGTCTTAGTTATCCGTATAATACCAATAGTAATAAAAATATTTATAGTAAACTGAGTTTTTGCTCATATAGCGTGCAAGATTGAGCTCACTCAAACGATTATATTTTTGAGTTTTATTTTTCATTTACTATAACGAGTATACTATGCTTTACTTAAATAAGAATAAAATTATGGCCCTCTGTTTTTGGTATTATTTCAATGTCGATTAGCTTAAACGAACATGCAATGGCGGAGCCACACCATCACCACCAGGTTAGGCCGAACCCCGTCCTTTTTCGGTTTTATATATAACCTATAGTGTTGAATTAACGAGTGAACCCATTCTTTTTCGGCGAGCGAACCCATTATCGTTTTTAAAAAGTATATTCGAACTCATTGCTTATAAAAAGTTTAGTTAAAATAAATAAAAACATCAGCCATCGATTCAGCAACCGATCAACTTTTTTCTTCACCATTCGCCTCAAGGTTTCAACCATCGCCAACAACCAATACCTGTTGGTCTATCGTTTGAGAAGTGTTTTTCTTCAGTGAAGCATGTAAAGTCGGATTTGCATAATCATTTGGCTGACGATTATATAAATGATGCTTGTATTTGTTGTATTGATAATGAGTTCTTTTACAAAGTCGCGATTGAAGATATTTTTCAAAACATGAAAACATGTAAGAAAAAATTAAAATATGCAATATCTTATATTTAATGACTTTGTATTTTATTGAACGTTAACGATATATATTTGTTATGATAGTGATATTGCATTTTATTTATCTAACCGAATGATCAACCTGACCCGACCCGACCCATTCAGGCACGAAAACTTTGACTCCAGGAAAAAAAATCAAGTATCGAAAATTCCGAACCCATAAGAAAAAGTTTCTGGCTCCCCCACTACGTACATGGTCTGTATGAACCTATGGATTTACAAATAAGTACATCCTGTCAACATCTCTTTAAGTCTCCGTCGCAAAGCGTGGGTTGTATCATTAGTTTGTTTAAATTGTTTCAAAATCTAAACAAACAACATTAAATGTACTATTAAGAATACAAAGGTGTTTACGTGTCAACATACCACAGTATTGTTTTTGTAAAGTTGGCCATAACTTGGACTATGTGATAGATTGGCACATACGAAGACATATGGGCTATAACTATGAGATTAAACGAGCTACAACACTAACAAGATTACTTTTGTTTTCGTTTAGAGTAAAGTTTCAAAACCGTCTCATGATTAATCTATTATCCATACTTTCGTTCAAGTGGATCATCAAAGTCTCTCACTTCTTGCTGATTACGTTAAAGTCTTTAAGTTCAAATCTATTATGTATTTTATTAATCTATCTGTACTATTAAAGCAAAACCATTCTTCAATATGTTATTCAATTAAAGTAGACAACTAGGATGCCAACTAATATTATTACCATTTATAGAATTACTAACAAAGTTACAAATATAACTTTAAATGTTGTTTTTAGATTATAAATTATAAAATTTTATATATCGTTATCTATTATGTATTTTAGGTGTTGCTCCCACTGTCGTCTCGTACACATATATTTTGTTGTTGCATCATCACTCTTTTGGTATTCATGTGGATACCATTCGGTATAATTTTACCATTCATGTAATGTGGTCTTACTACTATATGCACCTACTTCCTCTATTGAAAGTTATAACTTATGTTCCTTACATGTAGAATGAGACTTGATGCATTCAGTTGCCAACTAAAGATTAGTACAGGAAGTTATACATGAGCTAAATCAAATACGAAAGCTTGAAATATTATGATATAATTTTAGTTTTTGTTAAATTTAAAGGGATGCTTTGAGAAAAGATCAGTAAAAATACATCGACTTATAGAATAAAATATTCATTAAGCCTTGGCATTAACGTATAATTTTTTTAACTGATATTCGATTTTTTCAAATTATTTTAATAAATGTGCATTTTTCCAAAATTGGTTAATTTTACAAAAAAAAATCCACGAAGTATCTACTATTATAAAATTTGGGAGAGTTTTATCATTTTGATTACTTATTTATAATGAAGAATTCTTACAATATTAAATAGGGTTTAGGAAAAATAAATAAGAAAAATACAATCCCAAATCAAATATGAAAGTACAGTATTAGTAACTAGCTTTTAAACCCAGTGTATTACACGGGATTTGTCAAATAATAAAAATAAAAAGATTCATTATATGAAAGAAATGAACAAAATTAAAGGTGAAAATAAAATATATAGTACAAACAATAAGAAGTTTAGAATCTCAAATTTACAAAATCGGTTTTTTATATACAATATTTGCATAAATTGTTTTGACCAATTACCCGTGAATAACTATGATGAATGAGATGAGAGATTAGAGAATTAGAATGAAAATTATAACCCATTTCTCAAAATTGTTTTGTCTTATGACCCATGGATTGTTAGAATAAATAATATGAGAAATTAGAATATTATAAATGAAATTATAACTCATTTGCCAAAATTATCTTGACCCATGACCCATAGATTGTTAGGATGAATTAAATGAGAGATTATAGAATTAGAAAGGAATTTATAACCCATTTGTCAATATGGTTTTGCTCCATAACCCATGGATAAGTAGGATGAATGAGAAGAGAGATTAGGCTAAGAATAAATGTGAGATTGCCACATCATCCTCATTATTTTCTTTTATTAGTATAGTTAGATATGTTTTGGGATATTGGTTTTTAATACTTCCAACTTTCCCTCATTGGTAGATAACGCTCCCAACTTTCGATTTGTAACTCACCACTCCCAACTTTCACCCTATTTTCCTGTACCACTCCCCGTCTAAATGATAACCCCGTTAATGTTTTGAACTAAAAATGTCATTCAAATTAGTTGAGGGGGTAAAACAGAAATTTTAATTTTAACACATAACCTCCATTTCCGGTGACCTCGTTTTTCCGGCGACCTCGTTTTTTCTGGCGAATTTGAGTTTTCCGGCTATCTCGTCTTTCAGAAAATGGAGATGGTTCAAAGGTGTAAAAAGGTGATGGAGATCATGAAGATTGTGCACCGATGGATGAAGATGGTGCTCGCCGGAAACCTGCAACTTGATTTTCCGGCACGTAGGCGATCCCAAAAGGTGGCTGGGTGAGACACTGGTGGTGGTGGGGGGCAGGGGTTGCGGTTTTGGGGCGGTGGGCGGTGAAATGATGGATATGGTGTTCTGAAAGACGAGATAGCCGGAAAACTCAAATTCGCGGGAAAAAACGAGGTCGCCAGGAAAATGAGGTCACCGGAAATGGAGGTTATGTGTTAAAAATAAAATTTCTGTTTTACCCCCTCAACTAATTTGAATGACATTTTTAGTCCAAAACATTAACGGGGTTAGTGTTCATTTAGACGGGGAGTGGTACAGGAAAATAGGGTGAAAGTTAGAAGTGGTGGGTGACAAATCGAAAGTTGGGAGTGTTATATACCAATGAGGAAAAGTTGGGAGCATTAAAAACCAATATCCCATATGTTTTTAATATCTTCTTTACATTCTCATATGGTTAATTGTGTCCATTTACACACGTATGAGCAATCTAGGTCTTTAATAATATAGATAAAGGTGTTTATACAAATATTATAAATATTATAGGAAAAGTTGTGGTTTTTGATGTCACGTACATGACTAACAAATTTAAGATGCCATTTGCACCATTTGTCGGGGTTAATCATCATGGCCAGTCTATACTCTTTGGTGGTGCACTATTGGAGAACGAAAAGCAAGATACTTTTGAATGGTTATTTCAAACTTTCATAAAGTGCATGTTTGATAAGCATCCATCAGCGATAATTACATATCAAGATAAAGCTATTTGCAATGCAATCAAAACAGTTTTTCCAAACACTCGACATCGTTATTGTTCATGGCATATTAAGAAACATGAAACCGAACATCTTCGAGGTCTTATATTTCATGCCTAATTATCGATTAGAGGATTTAGCTTGTATGAATCGCTATTGGTTTGACACCAATAATGGGAGCCGCTTTAGTATGTTAAGGATATATATGTATCCATAATAGAAAATTTTGAGTTTCCTATATATTCTGTTGTTCTATCAATCATCTTTTTTCATTTTTTCTGCTGTCCGTGATCTGTAAATATCCATGTTATATGCAAGTAACCCGATGCACACATGTACTGTCCTATTAGGATAAATAATAAGGAAATGGCGTATCAATTCAAGCTATAAATAAATAAAAAGATAAACTATTTGGTATCGTCTTTTTGTATCACTAGGCAAATGAACTCAAAAATAAGTTAATGTTAATTGATAAAATGAATATAAAGAAATTATGATTGTTGTGTATACTACATGAAAATTTATGACATTATTATTACTGATCAATAAAATCAATATCTGCAAAAAGGGGAGTATCAAATTATTTTATGGTAAAAAATTCATTTATTTCAATTCTTTTGAAAGAACAAGAAGAAAACAAAGAAAACAGAGGATCTGTTGAATTTCAAGTAGTAAGTTTCTAAAAAGATTGGGCTGAATCCAACATGCATATATTTTACATACTTATATAGATATAGAAATACTTATATAGATATAGAAAATTTCAAATAAAAACTCGAAGACTAAACAACTCAAATCTTTCTATTTTTGTATTGGATCCACAATGAATCCTATGGATCCTTAGGATTGGGATATTCTTTTAGATCCTGTAGTTTCCCTGGATCGAGACAGGTATCACAACTCTTTCTACCCATCCTGCATATTGTCTATTGACTTTGAGGAGGATCACAATCAATGGAAAAAAAGTGATACAATTGAAGAATTTGAAACTCGTTGGGAATCTTTATATGCTAAATATAATTTTGAAAGTGGAAGTTGGGTAACAGAGATGTATAAGCAACGCAAATTATGGGCTAAAGCCTTCTGGAAACATTGTTTTTTTGCTGGCATGACATCAAGCGGAAGAAGCGAGAGCATTCATTCTTTTTTTTTTTGACGGATATGTGAATTCAAATACCATGTTGAATGAGTTTGTAGTACAATATGATAAAGCTGTTGAGGCTCGAAGGGCCGCCGAAGAAGATGAAGACTTCAGATGCATGAATTCTAAGCCGAATTTTTGTTCTGTGAATCCGATAGAGTCAAAAGCAGGTTCACGTTACACTAACAACTCTTTAAAGTATTCATGAATGAATGGACCCAAGCTACCTCCAGTTTAACTCATGAGACAATAAGCAAGAGTTAGAAGAGGTCAGCTATAAGGTTGGACAACTGAATATTGATAAAATATATTGGAGAAATGTTAAGTTTCGTCTCTCTGATAAGTAAGTTAGATGTTACTTGCTCATGTTAAAAGTTTGAAATAAATGGGATGTTATGCAAGCATATCTTATATGTATTGAAGAAAAAAATGTCCAAACCCTCCCTGATCATTATATTTTACAACAATCCGGAACCCTTAGTAAACGATACGATTTCCGACACAGTATCTATAGATCAACACCTCGTGTTGTATGTTTTGACAAGAAAACACTTTATCGGTGTTGACTTTTTACTGAAAGATATGATGGACAAAAACGTCTTTTTGACTCCCGGTATTGTTTAATCAGTTATTGACGCGTGCGCTGCTCATGAGAGACCTCAGGGAGCTGTTTTGTCGTATGAGTTTGGCAAGAAAATGGGGATCAAATATGAGAAGGCTCTGAATGTTTCTTTGGTTGGTTTGTTTATCAGGACGAGTTATTTCTCAAAGATTGTGGATGTTGTTGAAGAAATGGTTAAGAATGGGATATTTGTTGGAGTTCGTCAAAGTGCATTGTTGATATACAAGCTCGGGTTTGCTAATAAGCATGTTTTAGCTGCAAAAGTATTCGACTTTTTGCCTGATAATGAGAAGAACACGACAACCTACACTGCTTTGATGGCAGCCAGCTTTGCTTCAAGAAACGCTTCTAAATGGATTCAGGTTCTTAAGGAAATGAAGGATGCTGGGATCGCGGTGGCTGTTGGAACTTATAATGTGTTATTGGGTGGTCTTGAAAAAAGTGGGAGACTTGTTGAGTTTGAGCATTATAAGAAAGAGAAAAAACAGATGACGCAGAGCGTTCATTTTTCAGAAAATCAACAATCTGTAGAAGAAATGAATTGTAACTTGTTGTTTGGCAGGGATTATGTATCTTGAAACTTGACATAATCTCACATAAGTATTTAATTCTCTCCAGATAGAGAGAAAAGGGGAGAAAATTAATGAAGGATTTAAATTTTGAAGACCATGATAACAAGGCTCCAACCAAACTACAATACCAGGTGGGATCCATAACAAAAGGGTTAGACGGACCAAGTTAAATTTTTTATTAGCATGGTCTGCAAGTATATTAGCTGGTAAAAAAAATTCATTTCAAGTGCAACATTACCTGACGCTAGTAGGTACGATCTCATTTTGTTTATTTCACAGTTTCTATCGTTCATCAAAATATATTGGTACAATTTTTCTTGTTCATGTTCGTGTCCGTAAACGGTTCACGAACATGAACATAACTGAGCTAAAACAATGTATGGGGTCTAAAAAGTTGCTGAAACTAAATTGTAATGGGCCTAAACAATTTAATTGAATATATTACAAATGTAAACGAACTTCCCGCCGAATAATTCACTGAAAATTAGGTTCGTTTACAAGCCTACCTAAAACTTTTGGGCTTACCATTTTTAAAATTTTTTTAATAAGTTACTTAACATTTAAAAAGAAATAGAATTACTATTCATAAATCAATAACAAAAGTCAGTTTTTCTGTACATGCAGAACTGAAACCAAACAGGAAATTCGGTTTAAAGAAAAACATAAAACCAAACCGTCGGTTTTGGGTTGGGTGTAGTTCTTCGGTTTCATTGCCTTTATAAATAATCATGCAATATTTATGATTGCCGAAACAAAAATAACATTTTCGAAAGTAACAGTTACTTGTTACTAACGTGTTTAACGTTTGTGATATTGAGCCTGCTGCAATGAAATTGTTAAGTACTGCTCAACTAGAACAGGACTCTCATATGCTTGCAAAACACTACACAGATGCTATTGGATTCAACATTGTTTTCTTCTTCTCAAAATGAGTACAATATTGGTGGGGAGAAGGTGCTGCAAGTTGCTTATAGTGGGGTCCCACATGATGACTTAAAGTCAAACCCAAAGTCAACAGGTCCCCCTCCTCTTCCCCCTACCCTTCTGCCACCTGTCTCCACACCGACTCCTCAAACCGGGCTTCCTTCAACCCCTGAACTTATTGCGACTTTGGCTTCTTTAGGGTTATCGTCGGGAATACGAGCCCCAACTGTCCAACGATACATTTCATCAGGGTTATCAGTCAAACATGGTCAACAACTTGCCTCCTGTGCGGGCCGACCAGCAATATCCCACAAGATACCTGAGTAGATGCAGCAGCTGTAGTGTGCGTTATACCAACTGACCAAATCAAAGACAGTAAGCAAGGCTTCAGTTTTGGTTCTGATTCACGATTCAAGTTCAGTACTTGAGGTTTATGTTTGCAAATTCATTTAAAAATCGTACTTAGAACATTCAGTGATTGATAGCAATTTTTAGGGTTGTTGAGTTGACGACTATCAAATGCTCTATAGACCCTAGCAATGGTTGTAGATTTCTTCATTCTGATTCTGTTTGTGTATTTTGCTTATTGATTTCTGTTTTCGACCGTATTGGTTTATATTTAATTAGTATGATGCGTGCAGATCTCTAGCTGTGATTTTTAGTCTAAGGATTCATGAGGACCTTTGAAGGCTCTAGCAGTTGTGTAAAGAAATGGTGTGTATATTGATTGATAATAAACAACTAGATAGTACACCTATATATACAAGTAACAAACCCTAATTTTAACCCAAACTAGGCCCATGGGATTTCTAGCTAGTTACATGATGAATGGGCTTTTAACCTAATACATAAAATACCATTAACACTCCTCCTCAAGTTGGAGCATAGATGTTAATCATGCCCAACTTGTTACAAATAAAATCTATCTGATTATTCCGAAGTGGTTTAGTTAGAATGTCTGCTAGCTGAAAGTTTGTCTTCACATGAACTGGTTGAATGGATGGAGGATCTGTTTGAGTGCCTACTACTCGATCTCTGATAAGGTGGCAGTCGACCTCAATATGTTTTGTCCTCTCATGAAATACTTGATTCTTGGCTATGTGAATGGCTAATTGACTATCACAGTATAACCGCATCAAGTCATTAGAAACAACCCCGAGCTCTATGAGAAGATGACGTACCCATGTCATCTCTGATGTCACATCTGCCATGGCTCTATACTCTGATTCTGCACTCGATCGGGATACCGTGTGTTGCTTCTTACTTTTCCATGATACAAGATTTCCTCCAACAAACACACAATATCCAGTAGTAGATCGTCAAGATATCGGACAACCTGCCCAATCTGCGTCTGAAAAACCTGATATCCGACCATCTCCTTCTTCTGTGAAGGCACCCACCCGGCAATGACCCTGATCAGAATATAATATACCCAAACCTGGTGATGTCTTAAGATATCTTAAGACTCGAAGGGCAGCATCCCAGTGACTGGTGTGTGGTGCCGCCATAAATTGACTCAGAACACTGACAGTAAAGGAAATATCCGGTCGTGTGACAGTCAAATAATTTAGTTTACCAACCAAACGTCTGTATCATTCTGGATCCTTCATCGGATCCCCTTCCTCTGGGAGGAGCTTCCTTGTAGGAAGCATCGGAGTATCAACTGGCTTGCAACCTAGTAAGCCATATTCAGTCAGCATATCAAGGACATACTTCCGTTGAGAAAGAAGTATTCCTTGTGAAGACTGAGATACCTCTATGCCCAAAAAGTACTTCAGTCGACCTAAGTCGCTGACCTGAAACTGAGTCTGAAGAAACTGTTTGAGTTCGGTAATCCCAACAGCATCATCACCCGTGATTATGATATCGTCCACATAAACAACAACAATAATTCGTTTGCCTCTTTGGTGTCTAAAGAAAACAGAGTGATCATAAGCACTACGAGTCATCCCAAATTGTTCCATAACATTAAAAAATCGACCAAACCATGCCCTGGGAGACTATTTAAGACCATACAGGGAACGTCGTAACCTGCAAACTTTCGAGGCCGCCTCCTCGATGATAAAACCCGGTGGCTGCTCCATATAAACCTCCTCCTCAAGAACACCATTAAGAAAGGCGTTCTTTATATCTAGATGATGGAGCGGCCACTGATTAATGGCATCTAAGGCAATACAGATACGAACAGATGGCATTTTAGCAACCGGGGAGAAAGTTTCCTCATAGTCAATGCCATATGCCTGAGAATACCCCTTAGCAACCAACCTCGCCTTCAAGCGATGTAATAAACCATCCGGGTGTAGCTTAACCGTGAACACCCAACGACAACCAACAATACGCTTCCCCACAGGAAGCGTCACAAGATCCCATGTATGATTAGATCTGAGGGCCCCAAGTTCCTCTTCCATAGCCTGTCGCCATCCTGGGTGAGCGAGAGCTGTTGTGACATTCTTGGGAATCGGGTAGGAATCAAGGGTAGTGGAGTAAGCAAGAGCCTCAGGAGATAAGTGAGAGTAGCCAACATAATCCTGAATAGGGTAACGGGTGCAGTGTCGTGGTTCTTTGCGTAAGTTTCCACAAGATGGCATTTTAGCAACCGGGGAGAAAGTTTCCTCATAGTCAATGCCATATGCCTGAGAATACCCCTTAGCAACCAACCTCGCCTTCAAGCGATGTAACAAACCATCCGGGTGTAGCTTAACCGTGAACACCCAACGACAACCAACAATACGCTTCCCCACAGGAAGTGTCACAAGATCCCATGTATGATTAGATCTGAGGGCCCCAAGTTCCTCTTCCATAGCCTGTCGCCTTCCTGGGTGAGCGAGAGCTGTTGTGACATTCTTGGGAATCGGGTAGGAATCAAGGGTAGTGGAGTAGGAAAGAGCCTCAGGAGATAAGTGAGAGTAGCCAACATAATCCTGAATAGGGTAACGGGTGCAGTGTCGTGGTTCTTTGCGTAAGGCAATAGGTATATCGGGAAAGGGGGCACCGGGAGGGTCATAATGAGAAGTGGTGGTGGTAGTGGGTTCGGGAATGGTGGGGGCAGGTGGAGTAGGTAAAGAGACGGTTGAGCCAGAAGGTAGCGAAGTAGAGGATGGTTGAGAATCAGAAGAGTCTAAAGTCTGATTCTGCCTTCGCCTATTATATGTAAAAAGTAAAGGTGGAGATCCGGTCGGTGGGTCTATGGTGGGAGAATCAGAAGCAGTGGAGACCGGAGGATCAGATGAAACGCTCGGCATAGGAAGAGTGGGAATAAGTGTAGATGTGGGTAGATCAGGGTCGGGGAATGGCTCAGCAACGGGAGTGGGCTGTGTAAGAAAGTAAGGACATGACTCATCAAAAGTGACGTCGGCACAGGTAAAGTATCGATGAAGTGAAGGACTATAGCACCGATACCCCTTTTGAACTCGAGAATAACCAACAAAGACACAACGAATTGCTCTAGGATCGAGTTTAGTAACTTTCGGACAGTGGTCATGAACATAGGCAACACAACCAAAAACTTTAGGTTCGAGTGGAAAAGGAGTGCCATTAGGAAACAAGATCGAGAATGGTGTTTTACCATTAAGGACAGGTGTGGGCATGCGGTTAATCAGATAAGAGGTAGTAAGAACGGCGTCCCCCCAGAATCTGTGAGGAACATGGGACTGGAACATGAGTGTGCGAGCAACATCCGGTAGGTGTCGATTTTTGCGTTCAGAATCACCATATTGTTGCGACGTATATGCACACGAGGATTCATGAACAATTCCGTGGGATTTTAAATATGAAGAGAAGTCTGTGGAAAAATACTCTTTTGCATTATCGGACCGTAAAGTCTTAATTGATGTATTAAATTGATTATTGACATAAGCATTAAATTCACAAAAGGTGGAAAACACCTCACTACGAGATTTTAACAAATAAACCCAAGTAGCACGAGAATAATCATCAATAAAGGTAATAAAGTACTGAAAACCCAAAGTAGTCTTCATAGGGCAAGGGCCCCATACATCAGAATGCAAAAGTTCAAAAGGAAAACAGACTCGATTAGACACTCTAGAGGGATAGGGATGCCTGGTATGTTTACCAAGTTGACATGACTCACAATGAAAATTAAAAGACGAAAAAGGTAAATCTGGTCTCATTTGCTTCAAAACCGCTATAGAGGGGTGTCCCAACCTACAGTGCTCCTCCTTGATTCTTGAATCACATATATTTGCTGTAGGTTGTGACGGAAAAGATAAGCGGTAGAGACCTCCTGATTCAAAACCTGTGCCAATCAGACGGTTCGTCCCTAGTTCCTGAAAAATACAGTGAGTAGGATAAAATTTAGCCGAACAATTATTTTGTTTTGTGAGTTGGCTAGCTGAACAGAGGCTATCGGGAAATTTAGGGACAAACAAAACAGATGAGAGGTTTAGGTTTGTGGAATTATTGATGGATCCAACGCCAAGGACAGGACATGAGGAACCGTCAGCGAGGCGTACTGGTTGGTGGGAAACGTTATGGAGGTTGGAAAGGATACCCGAGTTCCCAGTTATGTGATGAGTAGCTCCAGAATCGATAACCCAAGATGGGTAGAGACTAGGAAACGTACCTGAATTGGCAGCTTTGGCGCTTGGAGCAGGGGGAGTTGTCTGAGAAGCTAGAAGATGCTGGAGTCGGCAATAATCTTCTTCGCTAAACGTGTAGGCTGGGGTAGCATTTGGATCAGAAGCCTCACCGGTAGTAGCTATGCGAGCTTTGGGTCTAGGAGGTGGCTGACTTCCAGGAGGACGATTAGGACAATCCCATTTCGTATGACCGGGTTCCTTACAATAGTGACAGATAAGACCACTACCTCGTCCGATTCCCCTTTTGTGAGTTTGATGAGAACCTCGGCCAATACCCTTACCAGTGGATGTATGCATAGCGGATGTATCAGTAGAAGGGCGAGTTTCATTAGGACCATACATCTCACGTAGTAGATGGTACATTGATGCAATAGAAGAGGTGGCAGCAGGGTTACTCAACAATAAAGGGCGAGCACTTGAGTACTTAGGTGATATACCGGCAATGAATGTCATGACATCCATCTTAGCGTTTCGCTCCTCCTGGACCTTCAAATCGGTAGTGGGTGGAAACATGGAGCGAAGTTCATCTCGGATTGTTGAAAAACGGGTAAAGTAATCAGTAAAAGAAGAGTCTCCTTGTTCAGCCCTGATGTAGGACTGGACCACCGAGTATGCATGGGAGAGAGATTCCTTATCAGAAAATGATGAGGAAAGGTGTTCCCACATATCTTTTACGGTGGGGAAATTTTGGGTAATGGTGAGTATTTGTGGCTCCATGGCATTCCACAATGCCATCTGTATTCCGCTATCATCAATGAGCCATTCTTGGGAGATTGGATCAGCGGGTCGTTTAGTGAGATGGTCTTCTTTGCCTACTCTTGTAAGACCCTTCCGAACAAAGAGGCTCCATGAACCCCAATTACTTGAATCAAGTTTGACCGGAATGCGAAGAACAGCTGAATAATTAATAATACCTAGAGCAATCTGATTTTCTGAAGCCTTTTTTTCTGCCATTGGACCTGATAGTTTCTTGACCGAATGAATACAAACAGTCGTACCGAAACAGAAAACAGAAAGTTGCCGGATCGAAAAACCAACAGCACAGGAAGGTCGGGAAAGTAATAAAGAAATAACCTGGAAGAAAAACGGTGACCGGAGGTGGTGTCACGCGCCGTCACGCGGCGGCGCGTGGGTGGCAGCGGCGGACTTCGGGTGGCGCGTGCGGCAGCAGATCGGCGTCGGATTTTCAGGGTCGGCTAATCGGAGGGTGGTGGTGACAGTGGAAGAGGCGGTGACGGCGGAATATATCTCGAAAAAGGATTACGAGATCTGGACAGGAGGTAGACGGGTTTGTTTCAGATCTAGGGCCGGCTGGTTCGGTTCAGATTAAGTGGCGGCTAGGGTTTGGATCGAGAGCCGTAGCTCTGATACCATATAAAGAAATGGTGTGTATATTGATTGATAATAAACAACTAGATAGTACACCTATATATACAAGTTACAAACCCTAATTGTAACCCAAACTGGGCCCATGGGCTTTCTAGCTAGTTACATGATAAATGGGCTTTTAACCTAATACATAAAATACCATTAACAAGTTGCAAGTGCTATCAATGGCATTGGTGATGTGATCCTCTTCTTATTTTTAGCCTGTGGTATTGCTGGAGAGCATGGGCCACATTGGAGTCTAAGGTATGCTAAATAAAAACAGTTCATCATGGTTTTGCTAAGTTGTATTTTCTTTTTTAATGCTAAATAAAATTTGGTTAAATAAAATTTGGTTAAATATATCGATGTTGGATGCCTTACTGGTTCGTCGGTCAAGCCGGTGGATCGGTTGGACCGAACCGGATGATTCTAAAATAAATCTTAATATTTAAAAGTATAAATAAGTTAAAAAAACATCTAAAGATAAGGATTTATCTTATATATAAAACTAACGAATCTCTTTCTATAATTTGAAATGCTTAGTAGAGTTATATTGAATTTAAGAAAAAAGTTTAGTCATGAGAATTAAACTTAAGATACAAGTAATATACAGTATAGTGGAATATGACTTGTCATCTTCGATTGAATGTACTCTAAATACTTTATAATGAGCTATCTTACAACGTCAGTCAACCTATTGAAAACGGGTTATTAATGGCTAACCGGACCGCTTGAGTTTACGAGTTCTGTCAGATCGGTCCAACCAACCAGTTCGGTCTGGGTTTGATCAGTACCGGGGGTAGGAGCAAATAGTTTTAAAAAAAATACAAAACTCTTAAGTGTTTTAGTGATTTTGTCTCCTGCCCTTTCTCACACTTTTTCATTTTCAAGGCTCTTGATGACACAGTTTGCATTGATGGCGGTTTAAGAGCGTGGGCTTATGAGTATGGTTCAAATGGTACTCTTCATGATATTCTACACAAGTGTCTTTTGGTTATAATCAGTTTATGTGAAAAACAAACAACATATTTTACTTTTATCGGAATGTGACGGGTAGGAATCAGGTTGTCACACGGGTTGATCGGCCATCTAACTTCTATACTATTTACGTGCGTGCAGTGTTGAAAAGAGTGAAAACGGAGGCTGATATATTCATGAGGTTTCTGTGATTTGAATGGCTCATGCCGAGAATTCCCAAAAGATTACAACAAGCTCTGAAGAAATATGAGATATTGTTGCTGACCGATTTCACTGGAGATAAACGTTGTGAACAGCTTTGACCAGACAAAAGAGGAAAACCTGTTATACAGGAAGTTCGTTGTTTTTTTTAAATCTATTTAATGCTTTCAGTTGTTAATTTAGAATTACCCTAAATCAGTCGAAATTAATTGTAATCCTTTGAGTATAGGTGAAATTTTGTGTAGACAATATTGAAATGTGGTTAATGACAGACATTTATATAACACTCATTACTGAGTTAACTGTGACACAAAATTAAAAGATAATGGGTGTGAACTAACAAGTTGAGTTGCTTGTAAGTTACTCAAATTGACTTGCTAATGCCAAACAGTGTGAATGGAACGAAGTTTATACACGCTCAACTGGATCTCCTTTAGTAAACCAACTCGCACAAGCTTCATTTACCGAGTTTGACTATATATGCGTGGGAGTCTAACTAAAAAGTATTATTTATATGTGTTTTGCTATGGGCTAAAACACGTAAGGAGAAGGCCTACATACCCAAAACGTTGCTTGTTCCTTAGGTTCCAAGGTAAGTCAACATGGACAAAAGTTCCTTAGGTTCGAAGGTAGGTCAACATGGACAAAAGTTACCAATGCGTAGATTGCTATATCATCATTTTGAATAAGTTTCGTTTGCCTCGAATCATCTTGAATAATTAATTTTAACATGTTAAAGCTTTTATTGAAAACATGAGATGTTAATTACAACTTACTAGTTACTACATCAAATGAACAGACAAAAACCAATGCCTTGAGATACATGTGAAAAACAGATCAATATTTAAGCTCAAACATGTGACAGATTTTCTTTATTACACCAAAAAAAAAAAATTAAAAAAAATCAACAACTATGACACAAGTGTAAATTCGGTTTTCTTTAAATTTACCAAAGATGAAACTCTCAAGCCTCCATGCTACAAGAAGTCATAAATTAGAAGGTGCTCTATGCTTTCAATGCAATAACCATGAAATTACGGTGATTAAGCTTCAATGCAAGAACTCGTTCTTAAATTCTTTGCCACCTTGTCGAGATTCCGGTATGACAACTATTAATTGGTCGTCTTCAAGCTTCTAGCATGCATATGAAAAACGGTCAAGTGTTGAACCTAAAGTTACAAGTTGGTTGCATTAGTATTCCTCCAACTTTTCCACCAAAATTAATCGTCATCATATGTACGTTATAGAATTTACTGATTGCACTTTAGTGCACTCTTGGCTCGAAAGGTCTGGCTTGCATTGCACACGCGCGTGTATGGTTGTACCAATAATTGGTGCCATTGGCACAATGATTGGTGCTACCGTATAAGCGAGTGTGCAATGCAAGCCAGACCTTTCGAGCGAAGAGTGCACTAAAATGCAATCAGTAAATTCTGTAACTACATATGATGACGATTTAGGTGGAAAAGTTGGAGGAAGACTAACGCAACCAACTTGTAACTTTAGGTTCAACACTTGACCGTTTAAAATGGTAAGGGATTTGGTGCACTTTCTAAGAGAAGGTACATCTGTGAAGGTCTTGGTTGAAGTAATTAGTCAATTAACCAAGACTAATCACAGTAGTATATTATATTATTGCCCCTTTTTGGTTGGGGCATAGATCTACTACCCTGGGGGATTATTAATCTCCTCAACAAAGAGCCGGTTGAAAGATCCCCCGAATGGTTTAAAGTAAAGGGTCATGTTAAGATTGTTTTGTTGTGGTAGGTGCTGTTTCTTGAGAATTAAGTTACCATTAAGGTAACATGATCGAGTTGGGATAATATTCAATCATCGGTCTTGGATTATATAATATTACTATATATCCTTCTGTGCTGATCAATACACAGCCACGTTTATCAGATATGATAATAGTGTTGAGCCCTAACATATATAATCAAATCCAAAAAGATTGATTGATTTATTATGTACCAGCTCAGCTCAGCTCATATTAAATTAAAATAAAAGGCTCTAGTATGAATGAATGAATATTTGGTGACACCTGCATGCATGCATGCATGCCAACACATATATATATATATATATATATATATATATAGGATTTGGTTCATTTCAGAAATGTTCTTATGGTGAGAAGTGTGAGAAAAGATTTTACCCAATCAAAATTTTTCTATTTCATTTTGGATTATTTAATTATAGAAGTATATTAGTAAAAAGTTTAATGAGTTTTCTTTGGTAATTAATACTAATTAATGTTAAGTTACAAATAACTATACATTTATTTTTATTTTTTAATTTGATTTAATCTTTAAAAAATACATAAAACAAAACCACCATACTCATACTATAAAAAAATTACATTAAACTATCATAAAAACAAATGCCTACACAAATCATAATATTAACCTACGCATCAAAAAACTAGTTCATATTATCACCTACACATATCACAATATTAATATACAAACACATAACTAGTTCATGGTAACCTACACAAATCACAATATTAACCTATATATACAAATTTAATTACTTCATGTTATCACCTACCCATTTGTATTTACCTACGTGATCAATTAATTACAATTCAACTACATATACATATATTTTCATATGTAGGTACGTAAAAGAAAATTCATATAAATCTTATGAAACCATGAATGTAAAAAATTTTCTCTTGATTATATTTCATTAAAATTATTCTAGAGGAATTTTTTATGTAAAAGTCAATTTATATTTTCTAAAATTTGTAACTTTCTACAAGATTTAATATGAAGAATAATTTAGGAGTAATTAGGGGAATTCATGCTTTAAACTAGGGCTGTTCAAAAAGCTCATGGCTCGAAGCTCGCTCGAAAAAAGCTCGGAGAAAACTCGCTCGAAATTGACTCGACTGTAAACGAGCCGAGCCGAGC
The DNA here is from genome assembly GCF_021521415.1 of Bidens hawaiensis. NCBI lineage: Eukaryota > Viridiplantae > Streptophyta > Magnoliopsida > Asterales > Asteraceae > Bidens > Bidens hawaiensis. The sequence goes on along the minus strand of NW_027491051.1, from coordinate 71,034 downwards.
TCGACTCGATATCTAAACGAGCCGAGCCTGAGCTAGCCCCGGCTCGACTCGAGCTCGCTCGATAGGCTCGAATTATTTATTTTAATTTATTATATACTTTTATATGTATACATAGAATTATCTAGTCCAAACTCCAAATATCCATTATTTAACATATGGGCTTCCTTTCACATTTAAAGAAACCAGCCCAACACAAACCCACTTAAAAGAAAACCTACCAAATTGCAAAACATTAACATAACATATTAGGCTGAGGGGTGTGGGGCGCTAACCTGGGCGCGTGAGCCCCTCCGCTCGCGCCCCCAGGCGCTAACCCCACACCACCGGGGCGCGAACGGGGCGCGAGCGCGAGCCCCCAGGCAGGCGTGAGTGTGGTCGCGGGAGAAGAGAGAGAAAGAGCCGTTGAGCTCGCCCAAAAGAGCCGTTGGAGCTCCGAATTTTTTTAAAAAAAACCTTAAAACCTCTATATAATACCCCAAATTACTCGCATTTCAACCATATCAAAACACAATTTCACCTTACAAACTCTTATATAATATCCCAAACTCCTATATAATACCCAAAAATGTCTGGAAATTGGTACCCAAACCTAGATTCAGATTATATTGACGACGATTTATGGTCGTCACCAGACCAACCGATGTTTTATTCGGGGCCGCAAGAAACATCCGGCTTTCAACCATCCAACATACAACCGTCTCCTAACTTTGTTGTTCCAGAGACACAAGAATCACACGGTGATGCTACGGGAGCAAGAAGACGCGTCCACCGGAAAAAACAACTTGCAACGGACGGGCCGGGACCGGCTTCGACTCCGAGGACGAAACGGAAAACCACTCCGTGGTCATCGGATGAGAAGGAAGCCTTGTGTTGGGCTTGGATAGTCATTTCTGAGGATCGGCGTTGCGGTAATTGTTTTAACGTTTTTAAAAATGATTTTTAATAAAAAGGTTAAATAAAAAAGTTAACTGGAAATCTAATTTAATTATTCATTTTGCAGCCGACTACCAAAAAAGCAAGGTTTTTTGGACAAAGGTTAGGGAGACGTTCTATACGCTCGTTGGGAGTACAGAGCGAAACGCCGATATGATTTCGGGTCGGTGGTCCGAAATCAGAAAATTTGTCGGCTTGTTTACTAATCTTTTCAACAGGAACGCCGGTCGTATGAGACAAAGTGGCAGTGATGATTTGGCGGTTTACAATTTCACTGTCGAAGAGTGGAGGCAGAAGTGTTTGCGGAGGTATGTGATGGTGAAGACGTGGGACGATTTAAAGTTGTGGGAGAGGTTGAAAAGGTGTTCCAAGTGGGTTGAGCTGGTGGCGCCGGACCTTGATGCGGAAGTAGGGCCGAAACGGACTAAAACTAGTTCGTCTGGAGTGTATAGCACTTCCGCCGGGTCGGATTGCCGCGTTGGATTCGACCTAAACATTGCGGGGGAGGAAACGTCTTCACCGCCGAGGAGGCGGCCATTGGGAAGGGACACCAAGGGGAAAAAACCGGCTGAGGGGGGAGCCGTAAACATCGTCGATCTTGTTGAATCCCTCAATAAATTCAACAAAACCATGGAGGTGGTCTCTAATGACAAAAAGGAAAAAAGTCGAATGAGAGATTTGGACTTCCTTACAAGAGACTTCAGTAACCTAAATCCGGTCGATCAAATGCTGATGGAAAAGCAAAAGGAACGTATCTGAAAGAGGTTGATCGAAGAAGACCAAGCCGAAGAATAAGAATAATGTTTTTTTAGTACTTTAATTTTTATTTTATTTTTAGATATTAATGTGTTTTTTTTAATGTGTGTTTTTTTTAATAATTTATGAGTTTTTTTAATAATACGTTTTTTGAATATATTTATAAAAAAATAAAAAAAAAATCCGCTGGAGCCCCTGCTGGAGCCCCTCCACACCAGGGCCAGGGGCTCCAACGGGGGCTCCAACACCCCCCTTATCCAGTTTCTCTCTCTGCCACACGTCACAATATTATTGGCCGGAGCCCCCACTCGCGCCCCCATTAGAGCCCCCCACACCCCTGAGCCTTAACATCTGCTATTTTGCTCTGCGCCTCTACTGCCACTCCATCGTCCACAAACCCTAATCCCAATCTTCTGCTACGCCGCTCAATCACCAATTCACCATAACGTCGATTGAACTTGTTTGTTGCTTAATTATTTGATCACAGGTAAGCAAACTCACAGTGTTAGTGTTAGTTTTCTTTTAATTCGTTTTGATTGATTCATTAGATTTTCTATTTGTTATACATTTGTTTGGCCTAATGGTTATGTACACGAGAAACATGAGTGAACATATGAATCTGATAGTTATTGGCTTATTTGCTAACTTATTGGCCTAATGGTTAAGTTACTAGAAGAGTTTACTAGGGTTTGGTCATTCATGTTGTTAAATGGAAAGGATAGCAAACAAATGGTCTCTAACAATCACACAAAAGAATTATAAGCCAAAATTTCAAAGTTTGGAACTGCCATTCGATCTGAATTGTTTCAATCTCTAAACATTTTGCTAACTTATTTGCTAACTTATGATTTCAGTCAATGACAATTATTTTAGTAAAAATTACCATATGAGAGATAGATATTGTTAAATGGAATGTATTATTGTTTGTAAGCTGATTATCTATAATTCCTGCTTAATACGGTTATTTATTTGTTTTGACCTGCAATCAATTGAACTTTTTACTACTTCTATTTATTTTGCTTAAATTTTTAGAATGTCTTCTTACAATGAATCAATTGGTGGGATTGAAAGTCATGATCATGTTGTTTTAAGTGATGGAGAAAGTGTGGATTCAGTTGATGAAGTAAGACTTGAGTTTAATGATCTTGAAGTAAATGATGTCAATCGAGATGGCCCAAGACGTAGGACTCTATTTGACGTCTGGGAGCATTTTGTAGCTGTCGTAGAAGAGTACAAAGGCAAAATTGTGAAGAAATCTATGTGCAAACATTGCAAACAGAGATACCTTTATAGTGTTGGACATACTACGACATCTCTTAGGCGACATGTGGCCCGTTGTCAATTTATCTAATGAATGGTCTTACAACCAATTAACAAAAGGTATATCGTGATTATGCTATGTGTTTTACTAATTTTATTTAGGTAAAAAAACATTAATATTGGTTTTGTAGAATTCTGATTGTGACGCTATGAAAATTTACATTTATATTCAATTTAGTATTGAAATACATGCTGTAATTTCCATTTGTAATCAATTCTAAAAATTTCTTTTCTTTTCATTTTTTTAACAGGAAACATATTGTTGATGGCTTGATGCGGGCTATGCTGTTGAGCTTATGTAGTTTTTGATTTTATTTTGAACATTTTGAACTTATTTTGTTTTAAATGGTGTTGTTTGGACGTATTAAACTTATTATGTATTAGGTTGATGTTGATTTTAATGGATTGTTTGTTCAGTTTACTTGAATGCCACATATTTTTTTTAAGTTCGAGCCAATTCGAGTCGAGCCGAGCTGGCTCGAGTTAAAATCGAGCCGAGCCTGAGCTCATATTTCCAGCTCGATTGAATTTCGAGCTCGAGCTGAGCCAGCTCGATTGAACTTCTGGCTCGGGCTCAGCTTGGCTCGTGAACAGGCCTACTTTGAACAACTAGAAGATAATCAATGGTTTAGATCAACTTCTCGCACTTCTCGCTATAATATCACTTCTCGCATGATCCATCCCTATATATATATATCACTTCCATGGACGCTGCTTGCATACCTACCTGTTGACGTTAAAAATGAAAAAAACATGGAGAGAAATATTTGTGGTGGGGGTCCATGGCAGTCAAGCAAGGCGGCCAGGAAAAGAGTGGTTGACAGATAGAGACAGAATTCTATAGTGTACTGTGGAGGTTAATTATTGAATGTTTTCAGATTTTGGATCATGTTGTGTAGGAGATGTGCTGATTTCTTTTTCTTTTTATAAATTTTGACTATCTTATTCTTGATATTTGTTTGTTTATTTTCTTTTCATTTTTATTTAAAGTTAATGTTTATACTTATTAGTTTAATCAATGCTTTTAGTTGGTAATATTTGATGTGCTATTAATTTAGTTATGTTAAATTTTAATTTAATTTTTGTTATATAAGTATTATTATTTTTAATTAAAAACATAGAGAAGTGTAAAAATTGGTGATCATTTCCTTGATATTGTGAAAGAAAGTGGAGTTGAGTGAGGTAACACTGACATGACAGTGTGAAGTGGGAAGCAAAGATGCATCCATACCATATAGTCTGGTTCCGCTAGCTCTTCTATTAGTCCAAGTGGTACCACACCGTTGGTCACACCAACTTTTATGTTTTTTTTAATATTATTTGAGTTATGATATCGTAACGAACTTACTGAAATTGATCAAATTCGCGATAACTCACTGCTACAGTCCGAGGCCGACAACGTTCGAATTTTACCAACGCCCGGGTTTATTGACATTTTTTTATATAACGAACGTAATAAAAACCAACCGAATTTACGTTGACTTACCGCTGCAACGCCTTGGACCGACAACGTTTGTGTTTTACCAATGCCCATGTTTTACCAACTCATCGCCGCAACATCGGGGACCGGCAACACTCCAATTTTACCGACCAAATAGTCATTTTAAATATTTTGTTTTTTATATGTTAATTTGACGATTTTTTTGGGTTTTAACGATTGGTTTTACCAGCGTTGTTAGTATTGTAACGAACATAATTGTTATTTACGAAATTCGCATAGACTCGCCATCATAACGCCCAGGTTTTACAAATGCCCGATTTTTATTAATTGAATCAACATCAGTATAAATATTTTACTTTTTTATGTGTTAATTTGACTAGTTTATTTTTTGTTTTTATTTAAGGTACTATTAGGAACATAAACGATATTGACCAAGCGTTCGTTACAATATAAACAACGTTGGTAAACACGTGTATACGACTTGTATAGGGGCTATACTACTCGTATAGCCCCTGCATAAATGACAAATGTGACTTTATGACATCATTTTCAGTCTATATTGCGGCGCAGTTTGTTGCCCGCTTACCTGCCACTTCATTGTAAATTGTGTGGATGTTTTTATGAAAATTATAAATCATCGTATAAGGTCTATATGACCCTGTATAGACTGAAACACATTCCAACACATTATGACATAATTTTGGCATATTTGGCTCGTATAACACATATACAACTTGTATAAGGGCATCCGTGTTTGAATAACCTATGTGGTATGAGAATAACCTATGTCTTTCTGTATTAACTGAAACTTTTAAATTTACCCCTAAAATTTGTGTAATGTTACAATTTAAACCATTTAATTTGATTTGAATTTTTAACCATCCTAAACCTAAACATTTCTCACCATATATTAGTGATTCCTAGTTAAATTGTTTTGATAGTTAATGGGTTTTATTGATAGATTTTCAAATTTTTTTTAAATATTTTATTAAGTTCATGCAAGATCAACTTCTCTAAGTAAATGCGTATTAAATGTTTTTACCTTATCCATTTGACACGAGTTTTCAACCTGTCCCATGACTTAAAATTTGCGTCAACACAAATTGTGACATATCATACAAAAAAATTTTGTATTTGCCTCTAAAGGACTCCATGGCAACCCAACAACAAAATGTGAAAAATGCCCGGGAAGAAGAAGAAGAAGAATAAAGTAAACCCTAATACTTTTTTTGTGGGCCAAATTAAAAAAAAATTAGAAAAAGGAAAACCATCAACTAAGTTATATAAAAGTTTATATGAATTTAACTTAAGTTATTTAAAAGCTCCAAATAAAATTAACGTCATATTTTACTGTATAGTTTTCCAAATACCTTGTTTAACTACCTCACCTTTTAAAATGAATCAAACCTTTCCTTTTTTGAACGATTTACTTTTATAAACACAAACCAAGAACACCAAACAGATCTCCACAAGCCAGAGGGAACACAAAACCTACATGAAGCTAAAATTATATCAATTTAACCATCATATCATTTTATATTTAGATATATGTTTATACCAAAAAAAACCTAACGATTTTAAATCTCCAATAAAATCTTATATATCTAATCAAAGTATATTTATTTTTCCTGATAGGTCTTGGGTATCTATTGAGTTTTTACAAAATATAACTAATCAATCACATCAGTTAACTATTGATCGATTAAAAATATATTATCAAAGATTGATCCTTAAGATTAATAAACCACATTTTATAAACACAATTATATTGTATAAGTTATACACAATAAAAGCATAACAGAATGAGAGAGAATTAAAATTCCAACACTGAGATCTAAAGTATACCTTACAAATTTAGTTTACAGAATACCGGTTTAGAAACCAATGTAACAACATGATGGATTTGAAACTAATATATATAATAATTAAAGTTGACGAATTAGAAGGAAATTTTATCTACGTGTTACATTATTTTTCTTTTCTATTTCATTCTTCTTTAGGTTAAGTTTGATATAAAGAAACATGTATTTAGGATTTTAGGGTATATATACACTTTAGATTTTTAAAATAAATAAAGTTATGTCAGGTTACTCCGGTATATAATCAGGTAAATGAGGCTAATTGAGTCGGGTAAACGAGCATATTACAAATCCATACCCGTCTTAAACACACGAAAAACTTCAAAATAATCCGAAACCCGACCCCTACCCTAGTGGGGCGAGTATTACCCGTCCCAAATATTTCGGCTATTCTCATTAGGTTCAGGTTTTATTGTCATCCTTAAATTTATAGAAATGTTCTCCGACTTTTAACTAATTTAAAATATAACTTTACATTGTTTTTAATATTTAAACTATTTATCATGTTGCCTGGCTTTAAACCCGGCTCGATCGATCCAACATTGAAAACCATAGAACATGGTTTTGTAAGATGGTTTTACTCCACCAATGGTTTAGTAAGATGCGTTCATTTGATTTTGACTCCACCGATCTTTTATTTAGATGCATTCATTGATTTGCCATCTCCACTTTGGTGGGATGGTAAAGGCTTTGGCCTTTGGGTGAGAGGTCCAGGGTTCGATCTCTGGCAATAACGGTTTAATGTAAATAGTAGGAGGAAAGCATTAACATTCAAAAAAAAAAAATTCATTGATTTGACTTCACAAATGTTGCATTCATTTGATTTGATCACACAAATGTACCTTGTGAGCGCAAGTAATCAATGAAAATCATTCCACGCTTAACAATACACTATTTATAAATATTTTTTACCGTCAACAAACAAAAAATTGCCTAAGTATCTCGTACGGTGTGACTCAATAGCAAAATGTCACCGCCAGCTGGTCCAACCCAGCCGTACGGAGCCCTTAAAAGCCTCCAAATTATCTCAGTTTCGGGAAAAATCCACTCGCCCGAAAGCCTATTGGCTGTAAAAGCCGGACGCCGTCGAGATCGAACTGGAGATCACAAAGATCTCAGTCTTTCTTTATATACTCATACTCCTTCCAAAATGTTGTTTATAGAGATTGAACATGAGTCTTCATTAGAGACCCAAGCTTTCTACTACTATACCACATCGATGATAACAATTATCAAATTTAATAATAAAATTGAACTCTTAACATAATTAAATCCAAAAAGGCTGACTTCTTACTTACCTCATATTAACTTAATTCCTTAATAGGGGCGTAGCTTATGAGGAGTTGGGAGTGTCCTTGGTTACCCATGTTTTTCGCTTTATGGGGTAAATTTTCTTGATTTCATTTGAAATTTTTTAAATGCATTGAGTTCGGTCACTGCTCAGTGACTTCGGTCACCCCTATGACTCAGCCTGTCACACCCCGACCAAAGGAGGAACATGTCGGGATGCGACGCAATTGGACAAATACACAAGACACTATTAAAGTGTTTAATATTTAATCAACTCATTTAAATTCCACAAAATCAAAAGATGTCACATAACAAGTTCATACAATAGTCGAAACAAAACATAGCAAATAATATATTGTTCATTTGTGCTAATATCCTAAAGGTATTTGTGACGTTTTTCTTCAAGCTTCATAATCAACCTAAATGCAAACCCGTAACATTTCATAAAATAAAGTTTATCAACACAAATGTTGGTGAGCAGTTCATAAGTTTGAGCATATAAGTATATAGTGATAAAAAACCACAAAACTTGTATACGAAACGATAAATAAAAGCATGAACTTGGATAAATAGATATCTCTAATAGAATTACGTTAGCGACACCTAGCTATAAGGGGATGCCGAATAGTCTAGGATTTAATAGTTATCGTTATTAGCATACAAATATAACGACACCTTGCCATAATGGGATGCCAAATGATCTAGAATTTATAGATCAACCAACCAAAAGCGGTAAACACGTAAGCATGTAACTATGTAAGCATAGAACACAAAATCGAGCATTTATTTAGGTAAAGTATACAGTAACGTTTGTGGTTTAAGACCCAAGTGTAAAGCATTTAGTTTAGATAAGATGAAATGTCACCCCAAACCGAAAGATGGAAAACGGGGTATGAAAGTACTCACATTCAAGTATAAAACTTGGTCGGTAAAAGTCGGGAAAATGGAAGAACGAGTCTAACGAGCAAAGCCTAAATAAAAAATAAAAGTCTTGAATTAGAAGGGTTGTTTTGGGAAAGCTTTAAAATAAAAGACAAGAAATGTAAACAATTAAAGTTTAAGGTTTATAAGGTAACTATTAGAAATTATAAAAATAATCCTTTAAAAACGTAAGTTTGCTCGAAACCGGGTTAAAGTATCTAACCTTAATATTTACTCAACCTATGTTTAGTAATAAGGTGGGTAAAAATGCAAGAATGCAAGTCCCTTTATAATAAAGATACTAAAACGGGTTTTAACGAGTGTTCGGGTTGTTGGTTCGGGTCTTGACAAATGGTCAAACCCAAAGTCAACTTTCCAAAATATTAAATGTTATGAGATAACTCATAAAAATATAATAACACTTAACCAAGTATGTAGTTCTATTGTTTTAGAACTAACAACGCACGTTAAGCGAGTGTTCGGTTTTGTCGGTCCAACTTTGTTATAAGATCAAGTTGGATTCAACATTCCAAGTACTTTAATAACATATTTAAAATTAGTTTGTAAATGATTTTTAAAGAAATATACAAGTACTGCTAGCTAAAAACACACTTGTGTGTCTTAAGCGAGTGAAAGTCGGTTTAGTTCGGTTTGGTTCGGTTTCCATCTCACATATAGTTCATAGATGGTTTCCACATGCCCAACTATCATAGAACTTGTATAATAATTTACAAATGAAGATACTTAAGTTTTACAACCAAAAAGTTAGCAATAAAGTCTTTAAATGGTTTGGTTTTCACCTAACATATAGTTCATAGATGGTTTCCACATGCCATAATCATGGAACTTATAAAAATGATTTTATAAATTTAAATCTAACAAAAAGCATTTTTAAACAATTATTTTTAACAAAACTAGTAAACAAGTTCGGTTTACGGTTTGGACTATTTATGGTTAAGTCGAGGAGAGCCTCTACAAACCCATAACCATGGAACTTCATAAATATGATAAACAAACTAAAATGAGTAGAAGTTAGTCATGGTTAGTATGTGCAACAAGTTATATAAGTGTATATATATCAAGGACCACGAAAGTCCTATATGAAGCCTTGCCTTACGAAGTTCGAAACTTAACCGTCCGGGGTCGAATAAATAACTACCAAAGGTAACAAGGGGTGTGTATTATATATATGTTGTGCCATATGTTTCAAGGATTAATAAGAGTTAGTAAGTTAGTTAAAACGTAAAAGCTACATAAATTTGACTTTGAAAGTCAAACCCGACATAAACATGAATATAACCTTGAACGATTCTTGAATTTGAGTGAGGAAAGAGTTTATGAACAAGGATTTATGTTAGAGATGACCTTGTATTAATAGGAAGAGTTAATTTTGGTTAAACAAGTGATTAAGAGTTAAAACTTGGATTCGTTGGACAATAAAACCAACAAGGAGACATAAGGGAACATAAGGAACATGTTGGTCTAATGATACTTTACAAAGTTTCAAAAATGAGAGTTTGGCCCCCGAAGTTCAACTTAAGTGATTTTTTACGAGTTTTAAGGACCGAAAAGAATGTTTTCAAGACCCAACACGTGTAAACAATATTGTAACATAAAATCCATCATTTTGATTATAACATAAGCTTTGGTTTACAAAACGGGTCGGTTTACATAATAAAAGATTACAAAACGAATACGAATCGAGACCCGAATTTGACGAATGTCACACAGCCCAAGCTTCGCCACTGTTTTTTAAGCAATGTGCTAGACAATAGACGAGATAACGGTGAAGTATGAAGATATGCCCATATATATATATAGGGTAGGGTTAACGTAAAAAACAATAGTTTTGTGAGAAGCATAAGAATAGATGTAGACCCTTGGATCTAGGATCTAGTGGTTGAGATTGGTAGTTTCTAAAAGTTGTATAGTTTCCTATTTACATAGTATAGTGTCCTATTTACGTGGTGTATTTTATTTTAAAGTCTTCTCACACTTCTCACAAAACAAATGTTTTTTATTTAAACCCTTCACGTAAAAAACAATAGTTTTGTGAAAAACATAAGAATAAATCTAAGCCCTTGGATCTAAGATTTAGTGGCTGAGATTGATAGTTTTTAAAAACCGTATAGTTTCCTATTTACATGGTATAGTGTCCTATTTAGGTGGTGTGTTTTATTTTAAAGTCTTCTCACACTTCTCACAAAACAATTGTTTTTTATTTGAACCCCTTTTCTATATATATATATATATATAAGGAAAAGATCCGATACAATAATCCCTTAACGTACAATAGGTACACGAATCCATTTATTCACGAAATCGATCTATGAAATCATATACAAACATCTCGGAATCATCAATACATATCCAATTCCGAAAAAAAACAGTTTTGAATGGTTAATCGATCAATTTTTCACTTTTTTTTTTCACGAAAACCGTTTTTGAGCGTTTTAGGTTTTTGGCTAATCATTTTAGTTTTTTGTGAGCGTTTTAGGTTTTTTCCTTTGAGCGTCTCGCGTACCTATCGTACGTTAAGGCATTAGCATACAGTAACTGCACTATATATATATATATACATACATACATATAATGCAGGATTAATGGTCAACAGTAAGAGTGTTGATTCTAAGAGTTTTACTACTTATAAAGCACATGATACAAACTTAAAGAATGACAAAATAGTCATTGTGACATTAAATATCACGTGTTTTTTCATGTATTTAAAATAGTTATAATTTTACTATTTAGCATCAGTTATCTTTTGTAAATTTCAAAAATTCTTACAAGATTGCCCTCTCATTTTTAACCATTAATGTGACAACTTTATTTGAAATTCTTATACTTTCTATATCTTTTAATATATTATGATATAAAAAAACAAACTTAATGTTGCGACGTACATATTTTTGTCGACATTTTGATATAAAATTTTCTCAATGTCAACTTATCAATTACAATGCACACGTCTACTATGCATCAAAGTACAAGTTGTTGATGCTTATTGTATACGTTATAAAAATAACATGTTCTCTACAATCTAGCAGTTAGGCTTCATTAGCCTTTTCTACTCAAACCACCCTTCTATGACCGTAACCCCCTTTTTTAAGTTAGCATCTTAAAATAATCATAATAAGGCTTGTTACAGTAATGGTTGTATCATAGGTAATAAATATATGGTACTGTTATAAGGTAAAGAGCCAATTTATTTTAAACAAGTTTTGTAGTCGTTACGTTGCAGCAGTGCATCAACATGCGTTCGGTTGTCATGAGTTAAATTCATTATGATATCGGCACTAAAAAAGTAAAAGTCAAGTAAAAAAATTGAGCGCCCAAATCGGTATCGTCAAGATTCATAAATCAAAGTGGACCGAACCAATGTTTTAAAAACCGGTATTTTACTTGTATCGGATTCGACTAAAAAATGATACAACCGGTTGAACCGGATTATACCGGAAGGTTCAACCGGTTGAATATTTTATCTTATAATTTCCTATAAATGTAACTTCAATTCAAAAATAACTCAAAAGTAAATGATTCAATAACAAAAAATAATCAAAAAGTTAATTCATATTAAAAAAAAATGCAAAAGCACTCCATTTTAAAAAAAATAGTCCTAAAGGTTACACGTTTGAATGTTAATTGTTGGGTTAAAAATAAATTTGAAAAAATATGGGCCGCAAATATCAAAAATATCTCGGACATAAAACCGGTTTGCCGGTAAAAACCGGTATTTTAGACAAAAACCGACGGTACGATGTTATAGCAAACATGCCAATAATACCGGACTCAAAATACCGGCATGTTATTCGAAATCCGGTTTAACCGGTTCAACCGGTCGGTTTGAACCGGTTTTTAAAACAGACTGAACACTTAGCTAATCATATACATAGGATTAAACAAACGAAACTTAGGAGTTACAAGTAAAGTGATTGCTGAAAAATAAAAAATGAGAACTAACATAATAAAATCTAGAAAATAACCACCATTGCTTTTTCAAACTTTTTGCCGATGATAATGATTAATGGGTCCAATGTCCGTACCCACATGACTAATTTATGTTCACAGAAGCACTTTGTCCAACAGATAACACGTAGCACATGAAATAAAAAAGTAATCATGATGGACGCATACCCAACATGGAATGACCTGACACCAATAATTAATTATTGTACTTCAAAAGGGTCAAAGGAAACAACGAACATGCATTTAATTGTGCCAAAAATTTAGGGTCTTGTTAACCACACCTTACACCGCACCAGACGCCGCGTATAGCACTAACCGTGACGGTTTATTTGACGTGACTGATTTGATCGATGTCGTCGGATGATTTGATTGGCGAAGGCTGTCGTTGACCACATTAACGCCACGTAAAGACCTTAACGTGGCGTATATAGTCCTCTCAATTATTTAGATTGGTTCCCAGACTTGTGGTAGTATATATTAACATGCAAAAATAAATATGCATATATACAAAGTGTCCAAATCCCCAACTAAAGAAAATGTCGTGGATGTTCGACGATTATTTTCCGAGCCCGTCGAGGACAAACGATGAGTCCAGTATTCCGGATTTGAATCAGGTGCCGCCGGGGTTTGTAGATTATGACCGGGGGGGGGGGGGGGGTTACCAAATTTGAACCAGGTATCGTCACATGTTTATTTGGTTTATCCGTCGTCATTAATTTCTGAAATTGGATTTCTTAACAATATATTTTGTTAGGAATATTTTGTGCACGACCATCCGCATTGGGATGTGGCGCCTAGCAGCAGTTCGTACTGGTCACAGCCTGAACATGATTACGGTCAGCCGTCATACCATTTATCAGGAGACCCGCATTACGTTGCCCAGCCTTCGTACCATTTTAATACCGAGGAGCCGTATTCATGTAGTCAACGTTCGTACCTATTACCAGTAGGCGACTCGTATCGGTCACAACCGATACCAGACCATATTCTTGAAACCCCTCACGTGACTAGTGACGAAGATTACGGCAGACATAATTCTGGTTACAAAGATCATGACGACGATGGTGATAATTACATTCGCGAGGCTAGGGTGTCATATAAAACGGATAACGTACGAAACCATATGTTTTGTTTAATAAAAATATTTTGTAATTAGTAGTAGTTTGAACTTGTTTTAAATTTGACGTTATAACTGTTTCAGTTATTTTCTTCCCGTGAGGAGCTGGAGGAGTGGGCGAAGAAAAGTGATCGGGAGCATGGGTATGTTGTTGTTGTCCAGTGGTCTAGGGCAAACGCCGTGGATCATGGATGCAATCGCGGCGGCGAACCAAAACTCACCGCCACAATCAGGCGTACATGCAGTATAAAGAAGGGCTGTCCGTTTAAGCTAAAAGGAAGGCACAACCGTGTTGGTAATTTTTGGAAACTTGAGGTCGTAAACGAGACGCACAATCACGACCCGTTCGTCTTTAAGGAGGGTTACGCGTATCTAAGGAGAATGTCCGACGAGATGGTTGATATGGTTGCGAGGTTACACGCGGATGGCTTGAAGACGCAAAAAATAGCTCCGCTGTTACGCAAACGGTTTCCCGGAGCCTGCGTTATTGACAAGGACATACACAATCTTATAGAGAAGTGGAGAAAAGAAAATAGAGTTGGCGATACCCCAATGCAGGTTCACGTTTTTGAATTTGATTTGTTGCAATGGATGCTTAAAAAAATATATTAACGTCAAATAAAACCGGTTGCAGGTATTTGAAAGCTTCCTGATTAATAACGGGTTCGTTTATCACACACGGGATAACCCTGCCACAAACCGTGTAGAGAACGTATTCCTTTGTCATGACACGTCGTATAAAATGTGGCGTGTGTCCCCCCATTTGTTGCTGATTGACACCATGTACAACACCAAAATGTACAAGTGGTTGTTTGTTCAGTATATTGGCGTGACGTCGACGTCGAAGTCATTCTTTATCGTGCACGCGGTTCTACTTAGGGAACGCCAGACGGATTTCACATGGGCCCTCGGGTACCTCAAAGGTATGCTCGAGGATTCTATTGAGCCGCGCATCATAGTCACCGACAGAGACTCCGCCCTGATGAATTCTTGTAAACAAGTATTCCCGAATGCTACCAGAAACCTATGCCGGTGGCACATACGTGAGAGTATAAAGAAAAGTGGAAGGGTATCTATGACAACGAGGCAAGAGAAGATTTCTCTCTATTATGGTCGGTCTTGTGTGAGTCTCCCACGTTCGATGATTACGAATATAACTGCTTAAAGTTGCAAGAAATGTTATGCAATATTGGGAAAGAAAGTAAGTCCTTCTGATTATTAATATACAATAAGTGTCAATCTAGTAGTACATTTCATAAGTTTATTTTTGTTTCCTTTTCAGAGGTATGAGACTATATCCATCATAGCTGGCTATTACGAGACAAGGAAAAGTTTGTATCTTGCTGGATGGCCGATCGGTTAAACTTCGCCGAGACTACAACAAACCGAGTCAAGAGTCAGCACGCGAACTTGAAAAGGCACCTTAACGGGGCCAACAACACCCTCCACGCACCTGCGGCTTATGCCCTTGAGCTTATAGAAGCCAAGCCCCAAACGAAGAAACAAGCAAAAAGACGAAGAAAAACAGAAGAAAACACAAGAAAACAAAGAAACACGTCCCCATGCCTCAAGAAACACGCCCCCATGCTTCTAAACACAAGAAAAGACAAAATCTGGAAGCAAAAGCACGGGTCCGTGCTCATCAAGCACGGGTTGCGGACGAGAACACAGAAAAGACAAAGAAGAATTGAGCACATGTCATTAAAAACCACGGGGCCGTGCCTACCAACCACGGGGCCGTTGCCACCTCACAAAAAAGACAAAACAAATCTGGCACATGTCATAAAAATGCACGGGGGCGTGCTCATCAAGCACGGGGCCGTGCCTCACTGTCCAGATTGCCTATAAATAGTGGCTCATGTTGCACTCATTTGGTGTGCCTTGAAAAGAAATCTATTCGGTTCTCTCTTATAAAAACACACACTAACACTCACTTTGAAGATCTAGTGAAGAGTTTGAAGGCTTGGAGATCATTACCATCAACCATCATCATCAACCATCATTACCATCATTAAGAAGGAAGATTCATCTATAATTGGTTAGATTGTTCCAAGTTTAATCATGTATTTGTTATCATCAATCATCTTAATGTCTATCATCATGCTCATTATGAGCTAAACTCCTTTTACCATCTAAAATCTATGAAGAAGCTTTGTTTTACTAGATAATCAATCAAGACATGTGATGTAGTCTAGTAAAGTACATGGTTATATTACAATTATCTTTTGATGAGAAATGTTTCACCATCTTAAATCACTAATTCAAAGTTGGTGGTTGTCAATTCCATTGGCAATCGTTCATGATCGATTCATGTTCTTGAAAGATAGAAATACTTTGATACATTATCAAAACATGGATCCTTATATTGTACTTAGAAATGATGAGATATAAGTTATGATGTATTTTTCTAAACCTTGGTAATCCGAAAATGGATTTGCTTAGGATATCAAATTAGTTAAAGAAATCATATGTTAACGGAATGTGTAATTATAACCTACATAAATCAACCAAGGGGAGGTTGTGTGATGAACTACAACCACTCGAAGTTGTTAGAATTGGTATTTGAGAAATCGAAGTTAATCCTTATCTTTCTACTTTACGAAACTACTTGCCAACTTACATTGACATCATTGAGATGGTATGACATTAGGAAAGGGTGGACTTTAAAATGCGCATGCTATCTCCTTAGTGCCAAAGATGCTCACTTAAGGTTTAAGGAGCTATCTATCATATATTGCTATGGCAAGTTTATCACATGTCCAAATATTAATTATCAATGTTAAAATGGAGTGGATTCTTGATCTTAGATGGTAACCTTCGCATAATTGAACAACTCGTTTAAAATTTCTTGTCTTGGTCACTTATATATTATATAAGTATTTATATTTTATAAAAAGTTAAAAATTAACCCTAAAATGACTAAAACCTCCGATTAAAGCAAAACAATGATTCATTATTAGAAACCTTTGTGTCAACGGATCGATACTTGGTTCTTACCAATACTATTCTACATATACGATAGGTACACTTGCCTATTTTGTGTGTGTTTATTCTTTGTAGACATCACTTTTATAAATTTAAAACGCGATCTTGTGCGAAAGCTAAATATCCAATCTATCATATTTTATACAAGCTACGCAGCACGCACATCACGTCACCTTAATACATGCGTACTTATTCCACTAATATCGATAGACCCGTTCTGGAGGAAGCTTGACTTCGATCCAGTGGTCGCACAGGTAGAAGAAGAAGACTTTGAGGCAGAAATGGAAGAGCTTAAACAGACGGTTTTGATACGTAAAGATCGAAAACAGAAAAGAAGTCTTTTATCGAAGATTTGGTCCGTTCTTCCCGGCAACTCAAATAAAAAAGAGCCATAGAAACGGGAGGACCCTCACGGGCGTCCAAACATAAACCAGCAAACAAAAAAGCTCGAGGCCGCGAGGCACAGCTCGTATATCCCTTCCTCGTGCCCCACTTCGTCCTCACAGAACATTGAGCAAACCCCTTCATTCTTGGAGCGTTCGCGGTCTCAGTCCCATTCACAGCTTAAGATGCCCCCTCCTAAACCTTCAAAATGGTCGTCTAAGAAAAAGGAGACTGGAGCTGCCATAGGTTTTCCGTTAGTGGTTTATCCGAAAGATGTTGCGGCGGTAAATCTGTATAAGGGCCTTGTTCCCAGCTGGAGTTATCCGTACATCTCAAGGATTATAGACGTAAAGCCTGACGGTAACTGCGGTTTTAGGGCAATTGCGGAGGGTTTAGGAAACGGTCAAAAGAGTTGGAGGGAGGTTAGGGTTGCCATGAAGAATGAGATGAATAGGAACCCAGATTGGTGGAGGGTAAGATTAAATACGGAGCATCCGAAGTATTTTAGAGGGCCCGTAGCCAGTTAGATTTTTTTGAAACGGTTCGAGATGCGCCTCGCAACCGTTGGATTCAGTTACCCGCCCACGGATACGTTGTTGCTCAAGGATTTTATTGCGTTCTGATACTTCTCGAGCTGCATAGTAGCCAGAACTTTTTCCCGATGAGAGAGGGACCAGATCGGTTTCGTGATCATCCGGTACTGGCCATTGCTAATGTTACAGATACTCATTGGATATATATACAACTTGAAGGGGATTTCCCGGTGCCGTTGCCGGTTTATACTTGGGCGAGATTTGCAAAAGAAGAGGCTTACGGATGGAGGTCGTTTTATGAAAATCGTATAAATGAGTACGTTAGACTCATGTCAAGTTGGCGAGTCGAATGTGATACAGTTGATATAACCGGCTGATTGTATATTTAAATCGATGTATCATAGCCATATGTTATATGCATGTTGCGATTAAGTTAACATAAACATATGTAATTTTATGTACTAATGTAACACCAATCAATAAGCTATTACATTCAGATATATGCACCGTGTTGAGAATGAAATAAACAAACTGTCGGGTCTACAAGTAGTGTTGATATGGATTATATACGTAAATATCCACGAGCTAAACTACTGTGACAGATATGAACCCGGTCTCGCCTTGACTATCATTAAATATGAAGAACAATCGAAGACGATGACAGAGTTGTCCAAAATAGCATCCACACATCCACCATTAGTTCCTTTCCCACCCATCTTACAATGTTCGACGGGTCTAATCTTTTTTTACATAACATCCACACCTAGTTTGTTTGAAATGTTTGGTATTTCTTTTGGTGAATGAGTTTGGGAGAGAGGTGGCATACGCTGTTGTTTTTGGTGATATATGGTTTGTTAGCTGGTTGGGGGGGGGGGGGGGGAGGGGGTTGAGATGCTTTAAATGTAGTGGTGTGTATTTAATAAAAAAAAATCTATATCCGCCACGTTAAGCGGTATCCATGACGGTTTTGTTCCATTATTTTCCGACATGTCATGAATCTTGCAGTACCAATAACCCCACGTAAAATCCTTTACTTGACATTAGTGTTCAATTATTATTCATCATGTAAGTAATCTTGTTTCCCCCTCATTCCCTGTATCATTCCCTCTCAGGCGACCGATTCCCCTCTTCCCCGTATTATTCCATCTTCCGACGACCGATTGACGAATGTCTCAATCCGAGTCTAGTCAACAATCCCCGGGGTCACCTTTCAAGACTTCCCATGCAGATGACCTTTGTGTGAGACGCCCATTTGGAGCCGCGACATGTTACCGGATATCCAGGACCGATGCAAACCCTGGTCGTCGATTTTTGTGCTGTGTAAGTGTTTCATTACTCACAAATTAGGGTTCTAGTCTGTTAATCGACGTTGATTCCTTTAATTTGGCTTGGGTAAATTTTAGGGGTTATTGTTCTTAGTCTGTTAATCGAATTAGGGGTTTTTTTTGTTGATATATTAAGTCCATTACAGAAGGGGAGTTGTGGATGGCTAAAATGGGCCGACGATCCCACATGCCCTAGTTGTGAAAAGGTAATTCAAGCAATGGTGAATATGATGAACAAGAAAGATGAGTTTGCGAGAATGAAAACTAAAGAAGTAACAAGCTTGAAAATGCTGCTAGGAATTAGTTGGTTTTTGTTCTTTGTTTATGTTTGTGTTTATTGATTAGTTGTTAACATCGTATTTGTAGTATGGGATAATGTAATCTTTGTTGTTGTTGTTAAATGTTTAGAGTTTCTTATTTCATCTACTTACTTTCCACATTATTAGTCATGTTGCAGCCATGATGAAAATGAGAAGGATCAAATTGAGAATGTTGAGAATGTTGTGAATGTAGTGAAGTTTGACAATGAAGCAAGTCAAATGGAAGACAAAGAATGTCAATTGGGAGAAGATGAGTTGATGGCTTATTTGGTGCAAGAGGATGAATTATTTAGACCAAGTGTAGAGAATGAAATGGATCCGGGTGATGATTATGACCATGAGGTTTTGAAAGCAGCTTTCAACTACACCAGTGAGCCAGAGGAAGATTACTATCATGATCCATATGAAAACGATCTAGTGTGGGACTCTGACTGGTCAAATGTTGATTGTCATTGGAAGTAGTATTGTACTTGGTTTGACTTGCTTTATGTATGGTAATGTGTTACTTGAATTTGACATGATTAAACGTGCTGTAATGTTGCATTACTTGACTACATACAACACGTTTTAAAAGCATTAAACACAAACTGTCAAAATAACATACAAACCATCATATTCCCAATCAAACATACATGTAGCTATTACATTCCGATATATGCACCGTATTGAGAATGCCCTAAAAAACATAAATAGAGCTATTACATTCCGATATTATAAATTATATTTATTTACGAAAAAATAGTGTGGTTGGGTTGCTAATGAGTGATAAAAGTTTGGTTTGGTTGGGTTGGGTAGATGAAAGAGACAGGAATTGGTATTAAAATAAAAGAATGGTTTGGGTTGTTCGGTGAATAGGGATGATCTTAGAATCATGTCAAGTTGACGAATCTATTGCGGTGATGAAAATATGGACGGATAGGGGGTTATTGTGGCTACGGAACTCATTTTTAAAGGATTTTTGGTTTACCGTCAACCGTTACGTAAGTTCTCTAACCGTTGTATAAAGGTAATGCAATCAACGTAAAAGCTGGCCAAAAAATCTTGTCTATACCGCGACGTTGAGCACTTAACGTGGCGTTTGAGAAACCCTTGATTTTGTCTACGAATAGCCACTCCGTTTCAGCTGTTTTCATAGCAGCAAACTTCATCTTAAAACACACATGTGTATCATATACCCCTCCACCATGTTTGTAGATGTCGTTTCTCTGACGCCGCCGAAATTGCTCAAAACACCAACCTGTTTTAGTCATGTACCCGGTTGCTATTAAAACCAACGTTTGGTTGTGTAGACGCTATTTTGGAGTTACATGCAGGGGTGGGGGTTGCCGTGGCCCAAAGGGAGACCCAAGTTAGTTATGGTTATAAACTTGGGAACCTGAAATGCTATCAGCAGAGGAGGAACTAGTAGGAACTACGCCTCGTTCTTCATACAAGCTGATTTGCTTAGCTACTAGCTTGCCGTTCGACAGACGGGTTCCAAAAGAACCACCCGAGAAGCCCCATAAAGATGAATTCCTTCAGAACAACATTTTGTAGTTGCCAACAACAATTTAAAATGTAATATTTGCTGTGTAAATGCTATTTTTTTAATGTAATATTGTTATTGTGTTTTAAGTAATCTTAAATTTGAAACCCATGTGCGTTCTTGTATAATGTATTATAATGGTTATGTAATGTTTAAAATTTAGAATATAATAATAGAGTTATAATAAACTATCACATCGGAATGGTCGTGTGTTTAACTAGTTTGTTTTGGTTGCACTGAGCTTATAACATGTTAAACTACTCCCATCACCATATTATTGGTTTCCATTTATTTATTTTTGTTTTTCTTTTCATACTAATTAATTATAACACTAAAAATGTTTTTCTTTAATAACTATTAATTAATAAGTTTTTAAAAAAAAATCTAAAAATACAGTATTGTTTAGTTTTTGTTTGTGAACACACTAGTATAATTTTATTAAAAAACATTAGATTGGAAAAAAATATTTTGATAATAAAAAAAATATTAATCAGTAATGATTTTTATTATCCGACACTTTATATTTAATGCTACAATTGTAATTTTGTTATCTACTTTATTAAGTGTGTTTGGTGAATATAGATTTTTTAAAATTTTTTAATATTATATATATATATAGTTTATTTTAAAGAAAGTAATTATTTTTATAATTCTAAACACTTTTAATATAAAACAACAATTATTAATAAAAATAATAATTATAAATTATATTTATTTAATAAAAAGTAATGAAGTTTGGTTTGTTAATGTCGGGCCTCAACGTTGCGTATAAAGGTAAACGCGACGTAACTTTATATAAATCGTATTTGAAGCTGGATATATGTTAAGATGCTGATTTAAATTGAGACACAAAATATCTTTAACCGCTACTTGAAGCACTTAACGTCGCGTATAGAGGTAAGGTAGATATCTACAAACTCTGAAAAGCCTATAAAAGCCAATCGTCTATTCACTCTGAATAATGTTGGCCTTAACCGTCGCGTATGGACATAAACGGGGAGTAAAATAACAATTTAAGAAAATTTTGACCCCTTGAAAAGCTTTGAAAAGGTCTAATTTTTTTTTATTTCTCAATTGTGGTGGATGTATCAAATTTAGATAATCCCTAAATTTGTATTTTTCTTCAATATCGTTCATTGATATTACAATATAAATATATATATATATATATCAAATTTAGATAATCCCTAAATTTGTATTTTTCTTCAATATCGTTCATTGATATTACAATATATATATATATATATATATATATATTCTAACAATAAATGGTGATGAATATGACGTCGTTTCAAGTTGCCACCTTTACGTAATATATAACGATACTGTAATCTTTAAAATGTGAAATGTAATAATAGTGTTATAACATAAGACTACGTGAGAATTAATGATTGCCTACAAAGTAAACACACACAACGAAAAAAATAGTCTATACAAAGTTAACAAATTAAACAATGATATAGACATTGTAGTAACAATTACAAAATAGATTCACACATTACGAAGACAAGCGACAATTGCCTTAAGTTAGAAATCCGCCTGCAAGTTTCTAGTCAACCATTAATAGTTCGGGCACATACCAGTCGTTACTCCTAGCTGACCGAGGATGTTATCATCATGCCTTTTACTTCCTTATTGGGTTTTTTCGGCACTGTTGGGATTTATGATGGGGCCCGCTCTAGACGTTTACCCCCCTCATTTTATATTGATTTTAATAAAAACTGTAAAATAGCATCTACACAGCCACCAATATCCGCTGGACCAACCGCATTAGATTGAACGATGAGACCGTATTCTATGTTAATAATAATGGACTCCAAAATAGCATTCACACAACCACAATTTTTTTCTTTATTTCTGACCGAATTTTTCGTGGCTGTGTATATGCTATTTTCGGGCTCCATCGTTATTAGTTTCCAGGGTGTTATCTTTCGGAGAAAGACTTAAATCTTTGAACGATGACTATATATTATATATATTAATAATAATGGACTCCAAAATAGCATTCACACAGCCACAATTTTCTCGTTTACTTCATACGGAAATTACCGTGGCTGTGTAGATGCTATTTTTGGGCTCCATCGTTATTAGTTTCCAGGGTATTATTGTGCTGAATGGATAGAGTGGTGTGGGGGACAAATGAATATATTGTTGTATGGAGCATATAGATAATCATTTGTTATATAGTTGGTCTCTGGGTCCCCTCTCCGTCACGTAAAAGGCTTTAAGGTGCGTATAAGGGTAAATGGGAATCTACTAAGACTGTAAAAGCCTGCAGCAGGAGCGTGTTAACCCCAACGGTACGCGATTAACGTGGCGTATAAAGGTTATGCAAAGATCTCGCGAAGATCTAGTAAATCTGATAACGCTTGCAAAATGGGCGTGTTATAATACGCCACTTGAAGTGGTTTAGGTGGCGTATATTGAAGTGGTTTATGATGATGATGATATGATGGAGATGATTATATGATGATGACGATAATATTGACTATAACGGGCTCGACAAAAACATATTTTTAAAATTTATACAACGATTACATTAGATAAAAATATTGTTTAAAACTAATGTATGATGTCGGCACAACAAAAACATCAAAGGCAGGTTATCTTAAGAGTTAAGCATATTGTTTAAATTTAATAAACTATTGTTTATTAAAAAATTAACCCAACTATTGCTTAAAATTTATAAACGATTGCATTAGATAAAACTAGTACAACAATATATAAAATAATATTATAGTTTAAAATAGCATCTAAGCAGCATCGTCCCACCACCTTTTTTCCTTGATAATCAAATGGCACGCCAAGTCTGGGTAGTGGCATTGCTCTCTCTGCATTCTTTTTTTCTTGTTGTTCTTCCAACAATTTAACGCCACCACCCCACTGTTGATCTTAATGACAGCTTGTTATCCCCAAGAATGATAACTAAACCAAAATAACATCTACACGGCCAAGGTAATCTCTCTAGCTTGACACTTTTTTTCCTCTTAATCGTGGAAATTAGAGTTGGGGTGATGATAACAATGGTCTATGTATTGGATGGATAGAGGGTTAGTGAGGTTTCAGGGGAATTTTATAATGGAATTTTTTGTGAAACAACGCCATGTATAGTCCTCTACTTTTCGTATAACGAGAAGTAAATCCATTGAAAATCTGGGAAGCTGCAGTATACTGTCGTCCTAAACCGCCCTGTTAAGACCCTAACGTAGCGTATACGACCTCCAATTTTTGCCTACAAAACCCGTTCTTTCAAACACAATACTTCTTCATAAACCACACCCTCATTCATGTTTATCATAAACCCTACCACCGTGTTCCATATTGACGACGTTTCTCTCACGACACCCAAATTGCTGAAAACAACAATTATTTTTACTCATGGGGTCAGTAACTATTAAAACTAATTGTTGGCTGTGTAAATGCTATTTTAGATGCTATTTACGGGCTCTTTGACCTCCATTGAATGATGGAGGGAAGAGTTGAGGCTAATATATGGCCTTTCGACAGACGGGTTCCAAAGGACATCTAAAAGAACCACCCGAGAAGCGCCGTAAAGATGAATGAATTCCTTTAAGAGAACATTTTGTAGATGTCAAAAACACTGTTAAACTTATATTTTGCTGTGTAAATGCTATTTTTTGAATGTAATATTTTTACTGTGTTCTAAATTAAAAGTGTTTCTGTGTTTTATATTTCATAAGAACATATTAATGTGTCATAATCATAATCTAATATTTAAATTATAATCTAAGATTATTTTTGAGCACAGGTTTTTCTGGTCCAAGTGTATCTTGTCTTTACCACGAACAAATTTCCTTGGTTAACAATAATTGTAGTTTTACCAATATTTGCAGGTTTCTTAATTTTCTTCCTTACCCATAAAGGAAATAGGGCAATTAAGTGGTATACTATATGTATATGTATGTTAGAACTTCTTCTAACAACCTATGCATTCTGTTATCATTTTCAATTGGACGATCCATTAATCCAACTAGTAGAGGACTATAAATGGATCAATTTTTTTGATTTCCGTTGAAAATTAGGAATAGATGAGCTGTCTATAGGACCCATTTTATTAACAGGATTTATCACTACTTTAGCTACTTTAGCGGCCTGGCCTGTTACTCGGGATTCTCGATTATTCCATTTCTTGATGTGTTATAATCATAATCTAATATTTAAATTACAAAATATAAAAAAAAGTGTTACAGTAAACAATTACATGAGAATGAACGACTACCTACAAACTAAATACACACAACCAAAAAAGAATGACATACACATTATGGTAACAATTCAAAAATAGCATCTACACAGGACGGGGTCAAACGACAATTGCTTTAATTTCGAAATCCGCCTGCAACCTTTTGTTCAACAATTAATAGTATTGGCGGTGGCATTGCACTCTCTTCGTGCTTCTTTTGTTGTTGTTCTTCTACAAAGTTAATGCCACCACAAATAACCGTTATGATAGGGGTTTTACCCCACTGTTGATAACAATGGAGTACAATCTGAACTCCAAAATAACATCTACACAGCCAACGTAATCTCTTTAACCGAACAATTTTTTCCCTGATAACCATAATGTGATAAATCAAGATGTCGTTACTATTTGCAGACTTGGGATTTTCCTTCATCACCCTTCGGTAATACTCACAGAATGAAAGATAGGGTTGTGGTGATCAAAAACTTTGGATGGATTCGGGGTGGTTGTTGAGCTTGAGGTCGTTTATAAATAATTTTTGGATGACATTAAACCGCCACCTAGAGCCTTCTAAGAGGCGTATAAAGGTAATGAAATCAAACTAAAATCTGCCAAATGTCGAAATATACCTCGTCTATAACCGTCGCGTTAAGAATTTAACGTCGCGGCTGCTGACACACCGATTTTGTCTACTAAAACCCACTCGGGTTCACCATTTTTTATAAACGCACTCCTCCTCCATACCATGTTTCTTGTTATACTTTATCATAAAACACCCCTCCTCCATTCCATGTTTCCTGTTTTAGTCATTGCGTCGGTTAAGATTAGAAAAAGGTTTGGCTGTGTAGACGTTATTTTGGAGTGACATCCAAGGGTGGGGGTTGTCGTGCCCCGATGGAACAGCCAAGTTATCCATAAAATTTGGGAACCTGAAATGCTACCAGGGGAGGAGGAACCGGTGCGAATTAGACCTCTTTTTTCTAACCAAGCTTTCATACTCGGCTAATAACCAACCTTTCATACTCGGCTAATATCTTGTGTTTCGACAACGGGTTACAAACGACATCCAAAAGAACCACCCAAGCAGCCCCATTTTGTAGTTGCCAACAACACTTTTATATGAAATATTTCTTGTATGAATGCTAAATTTTTAATGTTATCTTTTTATTGTTTTCCGGGTAATTTCAAATTTCAAACCCATAACCATTATGCATTCAAAACCAATCACCAAGTGTTCCTGTGTAACGTATTATAATGATAATGTAATATTTAATATATAAAATATAATAATAGTGTTATAAATTTGACTATAAAAGCAACTACCATCAACCATTTACAAAAACACTTTATTCTACCATATCCCCTTCAAACATGTTTCCTACCAACGATATTCCTTCTCGAGCTACAAATTATTCAAAAATCCACGACCGTGTTTAAATCATTCAAGCCATTATTTTTAAAACCATATACTAGTTGTGTAGACACTATTTTGTGGTGACATGTAGTCGTAGGGGTGGCCGTGTCAAGGTGGAACTCTTAATTAGTCCACCATAATAAATCTCATCAGTGCCGATTACTGGCACATTAAACTCCATTCTATCTTGGAGCAGGGAACACCATGCACGGACCGGCTCAAACTACCTACTACTTCACGAAGATGAACCGAGGCTCTTAATGAATTCCGTGCAACCTCAAAAATACAAGCGTGAAGTGATCTCACATGGAATGCTACCATCTTACAAGTTAGAATGATGCGTGTTAGATAGTCAAGGCTATTAAAATATCCAAGTGAAGAACAACATTGGACGGTGTTGCCTCCTGATTTCTACGTTCATATGAAAGATGCAAATTCGTTAGCCGCTAGGGAGATGGCCGGTGATAAAGAACCATACCCTCCATTTTGGGAGGTTGATTACGTTTATCTCCCGTTATGGATTCAACAATCGGACTGGCTCCTCGTTCATATTGATATGCGGACCATGGTAATTACCCAATATTGGACCGACACGAGGTGGAGGAATGAAAAACGACGTTATGTTGCGTACTACATTGAGATTATAACTTTGTTTTTCGCGTGGTTTCTTGATGCTATTCACTATTGGACCAGGTCTAGTCATCACATGAAGTATGACATGTCTGTTGGTTTGGTTGAGGTAGATGTTCCTCAGGATAACGGTAATGTTTCTACTGCCGGGGTTTTTGTTTGCATGATGAAGGAAAACCTTTTTAGAAACAAATCTATGCTGATAGAAGGTGACGTTGAAGCGGCCTGTGTTAGATACCGTCATCACATGACAAACCAACTGTATAGATGGTGTTGTATTTGATTGTTGTATTATGTTCTCATTTTATTGACTTATGTTTACCACCCCCATTCACAAACCAACCCTAAACCAATCTTCAATTATAAAAGTGTTTAATTGTTTTTTATTAATATTTGTTGTGTTTTTTTATAAAAGTGTTTAAAAATATAAAAAATAATTTCTTTATTTAAAAATAAACAATACAGATATAATATAAAAATATTTTTAGAATCTCCAAGACTAAAATAAATATTTGTATTTGAAGGATCCATAGTAGACAATACTAATGGAAAGAGTTTAATTGGAGATGGATATGAAAGTGATATGATACCATATTTATAAGGAAAATGTCGAATTATATAATCAGATGATGTTAGATTGTTTAGATTTTAAGTTCTATACAAAAAATCTTATAAACCAATATAAAGTTGATAAGTGGCGTATAATATAAATCGGTAATGGTTAATTTTTTTTATTGTGATGTTCTTAAAATAATATACAAAATAGTGTCATAATAAAGGGGAGATTCCAATCCAACACAGCAAAATGTCATATTATGTTGCAAGGTATTATGTTGAGTAGAAGTACTTAAATCGTGTTGTATGGGTGGAGTGGTGTGGGGGATTAACCCCATCCACATTCACAAACCAACATAAACCCATATGGATGGGCAATATTTTGCTTAGTAGGGTTGCGAGGCTATTATAGACTTTCGGTTGAAAATATTATATTCGTGGTGATGAAAATATGGATGGGTATGGCGAGTCTTCTAGTTGCTTAGGTAACTTATAATGTAATTTTTAGTTGAACATCCTTCGCCTATAGTTTTCAAAGCGGCGTATAACGATATTGGAATCACAATAGCGCATAAATACGTAGCTTTTAGCTCTTAACGCGGAGTATTGAGACACCTAAATTTTGTCTACAAAACCCCACTAGGATTCACCATTTTTTCTAACACAAAAATTGAACATAAAACACACCCTTACTCCTTGTTTATCATAAAACCCTCCATGTTTCCTCTATACAACATTTCTCTCAGCACCCTAGAATTGCTCAGAACACCTTCATGTTTTACTCATGAAGTTGGTTACTATTAAAGCCAAATATTGGCCGTGTAGACGCTATTTTGGAGTTACATGCGGTGGTGAGGGTTGTCGTGGCCTAACGTAGCAGCCAAATTGAGGACGTCGTAGATCTCAGCTAGTAATGCTACCAACGGAGGAGACCTGTCTATCGTACTTCTCCTCCTCGGTCGTGCCAGTCGTCATCTACTAGTGTTCCAATAGACGGGTCAACGGAGGAGACCTGTCTGTCATACTTCTCCTCCTCGGTCGTGCCAGCCGTCATCTACTAGTGTTCCAATAGAGGGGTTCCACACGACATTCAAAAGAACCACCCGAAAGCGTAGAAGAACCTTTCGTAGATGTCAACAACAATTTTAGATAACTTTCAAATGTATTTGAAATTTGGGAGAAATTTTGTTGTGTAAAAGCTATTTTTTGAATGTAATATTGTTAGGGTGTTATTAATAATTTAAAATTACAGTTACGTAATCGAAACCGATCATCATGCGTTCCTGTGTAATGTGTTATAATCATAATCTAATCTTTAAATTACAAAATATAAATAAAAGTGTTACAGTAAACAACTACATGAGAATTAACAACAACTTCAAAACATCATCTACACAAATTTGAAGACAACGGCCACTGCTCCAATTTCGAAATCGGTGTACCAGATTTTTTCCTTTAATAGTAACGTGGTACACACCAATCGTCGCTCCTCGCTGACCGAGAATGTTATCAACATGCCTTCAATCTCTCTCTCGGGACTATCTTTGACCAATAAACATGTTCATCATTCATGTGTTTGAAGAAAGGCTCCAAAATAGCATTTACACAGCCACCAATACTCGCTGGACCAACCGAGTTAGATTGACCAACGAAACCATATTCTATATTATTTTGGCATGGTATTATGTCTAGGATAAGGAATTAAATCGTGTTGTATGGGTGTGGTGATGTGGGAGATTGATTAGTTTTGCACCGAGCTTGTAGTTTATTAAATGCTTTATAGATGGTTTCTAGGGGTGTTAACCTCTGCGTAAAGATCTCTCCTCGGCGTATATGGGTAACATAGAAATCTACAAAGTGTGTAAAGTTTATTCAACCTGTTATTATTTTTTGACTCTGCAAAGCATGCAAAATTAAAGTCGGTCTTACCGTTGTGATGTGCTCAAAACAGTCAATTAAATATTAACTAAATTAAACAAGTAATAAAAACTAAACCTAAGACTCAACTACACAAAACACCGGCAAGTGAACCGGTCAATTGTATTAAAGCTAAGTAAGTCCGGAATATCGAACCCAAAGGACTCTATAAATTACGTAAATTAACTAATTAGACTCGACTTACGATACGACTATTTATTATTAATGTTTTAATGGGGTTTTTAAAATAATATTAAACTAAGAAAATAAATAAACAAGTAAACTAGAAGCAAGCAATTGAACACAAGTTCGAAACCAATAAGAGAAGGAATCTACCTAGGTAAGAATCCCATGCATCAACAATCATCAAGCAATGGACAAATAACATGATTATGGAAACTGATTTCTAAACATATTCATCTAACAAACCCTAAGGACCTTTGACTGAATCAAACGAAATCCCAAAGAACAGTTATTAGATTATTAAGCAATCAGTATTATTGATTTCCTTACAGTCATCAATTAAGGTTAATTAATAGTATCTAAAGCAAGCAATCTCACGAAACACTAAACCCTAGATAACTTGATAAACTAAACATGACATCATGAACAAGGATCAACACAATAAGCAAGAATATTGTCACTATCTATCCTAGCATGCGATTGACCAAGACACATGAACAACTCCTCACCTTACAACTTTTGGAATTTAGCAAAACATTTAAAATCCTAATCAACGATTAACAAGCTTCTATGATCTAATGGGCCCATTCAACCATAATAACAAAACACCAAGTAATTGATTAAACATAAACCTTCAATCTAAAGAACACAATCAAAAGATAAAAGATCTATGTGAAGTAATAATTAATAATCAATCAAGATAATAAACATTCATATGCATCAAGAAAGCAAAATCAAGTCTTTTACTATTAAATCAACAAAACCATAATCAAAACATATGTCCAAAGCAAGAATCAAGTCAAAACATGTTCATCAAACCTAGGTAGACATGAAGTCTAGCCTAGAACCATTATTAAAAACAATCCTAAACAAGTATTAAAAACAAAGAGGAAAGACATGATAAAAACAATGAACAAGGAACGAAAGTTAGAGCGATAAAACCCTTTGCAATTGATCCTTGAACACCCGTATGAAAGAACTCTCGATCCTCCTTGATTCCTAGCTTCAAAACACCTTCAAAACCTTGGTTCTCCTCTCAAAATCGGCTGCCACAATGCTTCAATTCGTCTAGGTTTGCAATCTTAAGTTTATATATCGAGAAACGGGCTTGGACTTGCAAAAATATGTTGACCAGAAGGCCTAGGCGCCCCACAACGGGAATAACCTCCCCCGGTCGCGCGGCGCGGCGCCCTTTAGGAGGGGAATTCCGGATTTTTTTTATTATTTTGTTATATTTATTGCTAAATCATGCTAGATTTATTCCTTGAACTCCAAGAAACGATAAGAACCTTCTAGGCCTTTTTTTCCTTAACTCTCAAGCCACCATCTACATGAAAACAAATCGAAACTCTAAGTGAACTAATCATGTAATCATTAACGAGCAAAACGAACATAAACTTCGCATAAAATGATAGAAAGAATTGGATTTAACATTCAAGACACCGAACGATATAAAACACGATAAACATATAATACTTGACTCAAGAACCTAAATTAATAAAAGATAAGCGAAACACAAACTAAACCGAACTCAAAACATTAAATAAACATAATTTTACAAGGGATTCGAGATGTATAAATAGATGTATATCACGTTGCGTTGAGGCATTACCGTGGCGTATAAGGACGGCAAAGCCTGTAAAGCCTGTAACGACTGAAACGACTGCAAAGAGTTTGCAAAGCCTGCAAAAATAATGTCGGAGACAAACGTTGAGTTAAGTAACAAACGTGACGTATAAGGATAATGTCGGTAACACTTACCGTCACCTTAAGCCCTTAACGCGGCGCTTAACTTTTGACTATAAAAATAACTACCATCAACCATTTACACAAACACTTTAGTCTACCATATCCCCCTCAAACATGTTTCCTACCAATGATATTTCCTTCTCGACCTACAAATTATCCAAAAATCAACGACCCTTTTTAAATTATTCAAGCCATTATGCTTAAAACCATATAGTGGTTGTGTAGACGCTATTTTGTGGTGACATGTAGTCATAGGGGTGGCCGTGGCAAGGTGGAACTCTTAATTAGTCCACCTTCATAAATCCCATTAGTGCCGATTACAGGCACATTTAACTCCATTCTACCTTGGAGTGGGGAACACCACGCACGGACCGGCTCAAACTACCTACTACTTCACGAAGATGGACCGAGGCTCTTAATGAATTCGGTGCCACTCAAAAATACAAGCATGAAGTGACCTCGCATGGAATTCTACCATCTTACAAGTGGGATATATGTTGGGTGATTTCTATTATAAAACACCCAGCAACGGACGGATTGCAATGTTATGACCTAATTTTATTTGATAAGATGATATCAATGTGCCAGATAGTTGTTGTGTATATGTTATTTTGTAATGTAAAATTTATATTAGAATTCAAAAGTTTAGCCAGTACTATAATGATAATGCAATATATAAAATGTGAAATACAATAAAAGTGTTATAATTTACGATTACATTAGATCGAACGAGCGAGTACTTACAAACTAAACACACACAAAACAAAGTAGTCCAAAATAGCATCTACACAAGACGGACATCAACGACAATTGATTTGTTTGTTGAAATTGTTCGTTTAATAGTTCTAATTGATCTTTTGTATCTCATAGTTAGAATAAATTTAGTCAAAAATCGGCGGAAATTTCACACCCCGACCGACGATAGTAAGTTCACGAACGTTAATTCTTAATAGAATAACGAATAGCTTAAATACAGATTTACTTACCACAACTACTTAAACAATAACAAATTAGTATATATATATTAGACTAATTAACTATTTATATATAATATAAAATCGTATATATGTTTTAAAAATAAATAAAATTACTATAAAATTTTAAACATTAAAAAAAGCACATAACATTAAACATAATCAAACATCATAAGACATAATCACACATTGTGAAGAAAAATCATTGTTATTTAGTCGGTTTTAGTGACATAATTCTTATTTAGTCATTATTATTATTGTTAATATAACTAATTATGGCTTAAAAGAAATAAAAAGACATAAGTTTCCAAAAAAGCGGGGTCCAAAGGGATCGAACCCCGACCTCAATGCCCAAAGTTTCAAGTGTTAACCAGCAGGCCATAAGGCGACGTGCGTTGAGAACCGGTTTCCATTATAAATTAAAAAACAAGTTCATCTAATTATTTGGTTCATAAATCCTTCCAACAAAAAACGGGGTGCAGAGGAATCGAACCCGCGACCTCTACCCCCAAAGTTTCAAGTGTTAACCAGCAGGCCATAAGGCGACGTGATTTAGGTCACAGTTTCCATAATTAATATACATCAAAAGTTCATCACAAAATATTTCCAACAAAAACGGGGTGCAGAGGGTTCGAACCCGCGACCTCTACCCCCATAATTTCAAGTGTTAACCAGTAGGCCATAAGGCGACGTGCGTTAGGAGACAATTTCCATTATTAATATACAAAACATGTTCATCTCAAAATTTATTTCATAAACCCTAGAATTCGATTTGATACAACCTCTTATACACATACCCCGTCTCCTATAACACAAACCACCACAGAGTCTGATTGAGCGATTTCGGTACCATCGAACAATCCCGGCCATCAGTAACCACCGACGTGAACAACGAACAGACCGCGGCACATTATCAACAGGTACGTCAATCGGTTTTGATAATCAAGTTATCTAGGTTAATCGGGTTATGGTTTAGTTAATCGGTTATATAGGTTTAGTAATCGGGTTATTTTACGGTTTAGTTACACCGAGCCTATTTTGTACCATAGCCAAAATGACTGTGTTGACCCAAAGAGCTTTAACCAGCTAGTGGACCCAAACCTTCTATATACTCACAACTCAACCAGCTTTAACCCGTTAATGGACCCAAGGAGCTTATACTGGTTAGGCAACCCAACCAATGTTGAACTGTTAGCCGATGCAGTCAGTTTTGATCCATTAGCCGACCTAACCAGTTTTCAGCTGTTATTTACCACATGTAGCTTTGACCCGTTAAATAGTCTACATTTTACTATCATACAAATTCAAATTTCCCATATTGCCTCTACAGATTTATTTTACAGTGTGCTTATTTGTATGTAATATCCATGAACAACGGTGTTTATTGAGATAACTGAAATGTGCCTTTTAATATATATATAATAAACAGATGGACATCCATGAGGAAGAGATCATCTACCAGTAGGAGGAAGATGAGGAGGAGCAGCGGCAACGACGGAGGCGGCGGAGACAAAAGCCGCCAAAACCAATTGAAGGGGATGATGTTTTGGTGGGTTACCCACACACGCAGTTTGTTCTCGGGACACTCGAGCACGACCGGTACATCTAGCTCAGATTGATGAAGCTTAAGTCGAATATCATCTTAAGCCTCAGTTTTATGGACAAAGTTGGCGGGACCACCAGATTGTCAGAGTATGCCGGGAACGACACGCCGTGGTTGAGGATGTTTACAATGAACTACCCCGCACACCGGGAGCTTACGCTAGAGGTTTACTCAACATTCCGTTTCAGGTTTTTTACTTTTTACTTACTTTGTCAAACTTTGTTTACTCCTACACATTACTTTAATATATTCATAAGAAATTGTTTATTTTATTTTAGGCCACGGGAGGCGGGGACGCAAGATGTGCAGATGAGAGTTCCAGGCCCAGAGGATCATGCGTGGGAGGTTGGCTTCAAGATGTTTGGGGTTGACCGATACTTTTCATTGGAGGAGTTCGTAGTGGCAATCAGCCTTTACACCGAGGAGGAGGTCCGGCAGCCAATCTACACCGCGAGCGTCATCGAGGGCCCGGACGATTATTTGCACGTTTGGTGGCACGCGATTGCGAGTCAGCCTTTCCCAACTGGTACCCAAGAAAAAGCCTCCTGCATCATTGACCCGTTGTACAGGTAGGTTAACCTACGTTACTTTACATTACATTGTATTATGACAAGTTACAATTATATTAAGTTATTTTATATTACATAACGTTACATTGTATTATAGTA
Organism: Bidens hawaiensis; assembly: GCF_021521415.1. Classification (NCBI taxonomy): domain Eukaryota; kingdom Viridiplantae; phylum Streptophyta; class Magnoliopsida; order Asterales; family Asteraceae; genus Bidens; species Bidens hawaiensis. Next base: position 36,462 of record NW_027491051.1, on the reverse strand, counting down.
CATTACATTATATTATATTTACCTTATATTATATTTCGTTGTGCAGGTACCTGCACAGACTGATAGCCTCGTCAGTACAAGGTCGGATTAAGGGTGCTGACCACTGCAGCCTCACAGACTTGTTTTTTTTGCGCTGTCTTCTGTCGAGGATCCATTGCAACCTCGCTCATGCCTTCGCCGACTACATCTCCACATACCAGCACAGGCAGGGACGGGGATCGTTGCTCGGTGGCCCATACGTGACGCAGATCGTGCATCATTTGGGACTGCAAGCACAACTAGCTAATCTTACGATCCCTTTCCCCCCGCGAGCTCGGCCGGGGTGGCGCCCAGGGCATGCGTATTGTTTGCAAGTTTAAGGACCCCGGCGGGAGAAGTGTAGACCGTCTCGTTACGGACTTCAACTCTCCACCTTACATACCGGTGCCGCTAGTCGAGCCTCCGCCATTGGAGGCACCGGAGGTGCACGTCCAAGAGAACCACGTAGAGCCACCGGGAGATTAGGACAGAGGGGAGGATGAGGCGCCAGATGGAGGGGTGCAGGATCAGGAGGTTCAGGTTACTTTTATAACTCGTTTACGTTTATTTGTTTCGTCTAAATATTAATGTTTAATTATCATTTTAATGTCAGCCATGGGTGGCGCAGCACGTCCCACACACCTATCGCGTTGTGCGTTTAGACCACGCCACGGATGCCCGCTTACGGAGAGTAGAGGACGTGGTGCTACGGATGCAACGCCAAATCGATTGGATGATGGAGAGGGAGGCCAGCCGACAACGTGGTGAGGATTACACATTACCTCCCCCACGCTTCGACAACGAGGCTAGCACATCAAGAGCCTGATCCAATGCCTCTACCGAAGGGGACGAAGACGACGACACAGTAGTGTAGATCTTGATTTACATTACTTTGTTATTTTCTATCGAACATTAATATTTTGTATGTTAAAAACTTTGATATTTTGTATGACATGGTATTATGCTTTTTAATATTGTAAGTTTATAATGCATCATTGTATTAGTTTTAATAATATATTAAACTTATGAAAATTGAGTTCAAAGAAGATGTATTTTCCAAACCAAAAGAAAACGCCGAGAGCTTGGATTTCAAAACACCAAAAATCAAACCAAAATAAAGATGTATATTTCATTTAATATTTTTTCAAACAAATAGCCAACACCTCATATTATACACTAAAGTGAGAAATACATAATTTCTCAAAAAGACTTGATACACCTTACAACCTATACCAAAGTAAGAACTATAAAATTTCTCTAAAAGACTTAATAATTAATAGACATATTTTTTAGATAGAAATATAAATATATTATAATAATTAACAGAAACATAAAAATCAAAATCCTATAATTAAAATAAATATTTATTTAAATATATATGATTTTGATCATAAAAATCAAATTCCTATAATTATAATATATATTTATTTAAATATATATTCCTATATTTAAATATATATCATTTTGATTGTTCCAATGATTGATTGATTTGATGGTGTCGACGACGTTGACCATGATTTAATTGATTGAGGTTGTAAACGCCACGGTTAGTCCTTATCATGGCGTCTGGTCCGGTTTTCTAACCACACCGCCGATGTGGTTAGAAAAGCCCAAAATTTATTGGAATACTTTTTTTCTTTTCTCTCATTTTATTTTTTTTTAAAGTGAGACTTTCTTATGTTTAGGCTATCATCCTCCTTAAACTAGAGAGTTTCGTTGTCCCACTCTGACTAGACTATGTTGATTTAATCGGGCTCACGCTGGCTTTAGAGTTAAGCTTGGGTGTTGTTCATACGGGAAACCATACTGCCCGCTGACACTTGACAGACGTTGTGCCACCATAAGAACATAACTCACTGGCGTAACACACAGTGAGACGAACACCCAAGTGAATTCCTGATTCGAAATGACAACCTTTAAAAACCTAGCTCAATCATTTATTGTCATATCCATCAAAGTAACACAAGATAATCGAACTTGAGTCTAGACTAAAAGAACCCAAAAATTTCTACCATCAAGCCAGAAAGTGTTGGGTTGATTAATTGCTAGCATGAATATGAATTGAAAAAGTAAAAGGTAAAAAGAGTATTGGCTTAGAGATTAGTTATTGTAATTCTTTGTATAGGTATTTTAATTCGTTTATCCGTTTAATTTGTTTGTTTCATGATTACCGTCATTTATTAATAATTTTTAATACTGATTACTAATTTATAAATAATAGTTAATCTATCATTTGTGGCCTAGTGACAGAGGCTTAAGTTCTCTAATAAAGATCCAAGTTCAATAGCCACTTTTGTCATATTTGGTGAACATATACAATCAAAGATTTGCGCTACGTCTTGTGAAATTCTAAGTTAAATCTCGAGCCTACTCGAGTTTTTGTTCTACCGTGTGTTACAATTAAGAGTTCTACTCTGACAACAAATGTCAAGCGGAAGCCGATGATATAGTTTACGGAGAACGTCCAACCCAAACTCTCGTTAATAGAATGCATGCGAAGATAATAAAATATAACATATTAGATATGCACATGAAAGTTTACTCTTTGAACCCTTTTCTTCATAGTTTGCAAGTTGGCAGCCGGAAAAAAAAAGGATACGTCGAAAAACTGCCAATGCTTCTAACCAGATAAACATGAGGGCAACCCTTATTAAGTTTCGCCCCGGTAAAAACTAAATAAAGTCGTCGTTTTAAATAATAATAATAATAAAATAATAATAATAATAATAATAAAATGTTTTTTTTCAAAAGTGTTATAAGTATATATCAAAATGGCTTTACTTAGAAAATATATACCAAAATGGTGGGTTTTGTTTACTATCTTTTCCCAAACTTTATTTTCTTACTCCTAAATTTTATTAGATATTAACAATTTTGTTACAAGATACATGTTTTATACATTTCATTAACATGTTTATGATTGAATCTGAAGAAAAAAATTATTGACTTACTGGCTCTTTTAAAAAACCATTTTGAAAAGCCAGGATTTAAGGCTTTTAAAAAAATGTTTTTTAATTTTTTCATAAAGCTAAAATAAAAAAGATTTTTGTGATTGCCAAACACATTTTAACTATTGGCTTTTTGAAAAGACCAATAAGGCAATAAACATTTTTCAAACTTAATTCCAAACATGTTCTAGTAAGACGATTATTACAGGATGGTGTCATGGTGATATCTTTGTCAAGAAAGAACTATGGCATTATGTTGGTTACTAGCCGAAGTAGTTAAATGCAAAATTCATGCATTAGTAAGACGATAGAACAGGATGCTAAACCATTGATACTAATTAAATTATAAAATATAATATTAATAACATTGTGTATTACAATAAATATATGGAATGTCGTTGAGACGTCACACTGTATTTTTGTTAGCTTACATACATATGGCTAGAAACACATTGGATACGAAGCACCCACAACTCGAAACTACTAGCGCACAAAATATATCAGTGAATGTTTATAATAATGACATCAAGACACTTGAAACCAATATTGAGCTTTAACTAAGATTTAGCGTCCCCAATAACCTTAAGGCGTACCTAGAACTCGGGACTTTTGCTCTTAGTACAATAGTAAATAAAACCACACTCCTTATACGTTATATAGTAGCAAATACAAGATCTCCAAATATGATCAACTCATATTGCTTGACTTTCAAATGAGGGCTTTTGAAAAGAAACCAGACGATCAACGCATACATGTAAGGCTTAGTGGGATTTTAAAATGTTTGTCATGTTGGCTAAGTTTTCAATCTTTACATAAGCACACCGGCATTTATGTTCGTTTGTGGAAAGACTGGAAACTTAGCCAACTTGACAAGCATTTCAAAATCCCCAACAAGCCTTACCCGTATGAGTTAATCGTCTAGTTTCTTTTCATGCGTCCTCAGTTGAAAATCGAGTAATCATTTGAGTTAATCATATTAGGAGATCTTGTATTTCCTATGAATTAATGCATAACGAGTATGGTTTTTATTTACTACTGTACTAAGGACAATTGTCCCGAGTTTTGGGTATGCCTTAAGGTGATCGGGAACGCTAAAACTTACTTGAAGCCCAAATCTGGTATCTAAGTGTCTCGGTGTCATTCTTTGAAACATTCAATGATATATTTTGTAGGCGAGTAGTTTCGAGTTGCGGTTGCTCCGTAACCAAAGTATTTGTAGCTATATATATAAGTAGCTAATTAGAAGAATCACCAAAAGACATAAAACTATCAGGGCTATAATCATAATCACTAGTATTTTGGTACGGAGTTTCATACCCGACTCATCCTTTCTCATAACATCCTCAAGCCTCTGTGACAAACCAATAAATAAAATAATGCATGTCAACTTTTTATTATGTATTTCCGTGTGATATAAGCTAAAAATAAATCCTAATTAACACAACTAATTTACTTACCACACCATTAGATTAGGATAGTTGTATATGGCCACAAATTGAAGCCACCACCTTGTTGATGCGATCACTCACAACAGACATGTTTAGGTCTACCAAAAAGAAATTTTTTTGTTAAAATAATTTAATAGGACTCAAGAATATGTATTCATAACTGACACAAACCGAAGCTGTAAGGACCCAAACCCGATTAAGTGTGAAAGGGGAACCCGAGGTCAACGAGAAACATTTCCTACGGGGGCACAAAATAGATCGGGTAAACGGCCCAACCAAACCATTATGGATGCCCAAAGCGGAATGAACTTTCCAGCACTTTTCCAAATTCAATGTTATAAATATACTTGACAAAAATTTAAAAACGGTCGGTTTGGCTATCAAAACTCAAAATTATGCATTTTCTTCATAAATGAACTTAAGCTTTGATTAGTTTCTTTAGTTCAATACATCTTAAACACATAGCACAATTTGTGGAATGATGACCTGAAAGAGAAAGCAGATCAAAAAACAGAGATATTCAAGAAATAAATAAAGAAACCCTTATTCTAACAACAATCAGTAATCCAAGGCCCGACCCTGTTGGGCTATATACTAGTTTAGGATTATACGGGTTGGGGTTGGTAAACAGTGTCACAAAACGTTTGGTAGTAACTCATTATGTATTCTAAAACGGGGATATTATGAAACCATTTATTTAAAGATTGTTGCCCTGCTTGCGGTGCGCGCATATAATGTATATATGTGTGAAATCCTCGGGTGGGCAAAAGTAAAATTGCACTAATTTTAACGTTATTTTACTAATCTCGTGAAAATAACGTTAAAAGTGACAGAATGTTAATCAGGCATCATGTAGTGGCGTTGATAGCCGAAAGACAAGGGTACATGCACCAATCAGCCGGCGTCCCGATGATTGAGTGCTATGTGCCTTATGTCCAAGGCTTGATGCAAAACTACTATCGAGCCGGGGTCTCACCGGAAGCAGCCTCTCTATCCCCATGGGGTAGAGGTAAGGCTGTCTACATCTTACCCTCCTCAGACACTACCATAGCTTTGCTATTGGTGGGATACACTGAGTACGATGATGATGATTTATTTAAAGATTGATTTAACATATTACAAATTTTTTAACGAAAAAAAAACATGATTAATATGAACAAATTACACACAATCCCGATGAAAACACGGACATATAACTTTGAACTCCGTAACTATGAATAGCAAATAATTTCGAAAGTTAATATTGAACTTACGAATGATGAAAATATTATGTCTTTCTTTCTTCCGTTGTAGGAAATTAAGCAAAACAAATTTGTTGGTGGTTGATATTTTGTTTCATAAATTATAATGCATTTATAAGAAGTTTGGAGGTGACTCATATTGGTCTACCGGTGGAACCGGTTATAGTATTACCGGAATAATAAACTTTAATTAAAACATTTAGAAAAGTTAGTAAAGTGTTAAATGTAAAAAACACTAGCCATCCATTTGTCACCATCAAAATGTGATCATAATTATGAATATCTATATATATATTTGTGTGTGAGATGAAATTTATTGTCAGCATATCCATCCTTTTCAACTTTATTCTACACTGGCAATAAATAAGTTGATTGTCTAGTTGGCAATTGCTCACTCTTTCCTGTTTAAACTAAACCTTGTTGCCTAAGATATATCTTTTTTTGGTCGCTTTTTTCATCTTTCTACTTATTATTTTATATTTCATGCAACTTCAAACTTGTTCCTAGCTAGGGTTGGGATTTGTAACCGCACCGGAAGATTGAACCTGAACCAAGGTGACCTGAGATCCAAACTAGAAAACCTCTAATCCAAAAGAATGATAAACCTAACCTGTCATAAAAATTACGGTTTAGTTATTGGGTGAAAATCTCTTGATTCAGATGAACCCGAACAATGAAGTTTGATGTTTCTATTAATTGCTTCTCTTAGTTTACTATCATTATAGTCATATTTTTTTTAATTACTTTTTGGTCTTTTAAGAAGTGAAAAACAGGGAGCTTTTATTAGTTCTATGTTGGCTTATATAATATAAGCTTGTATGCATAAAATATGTATAGAAATGGGTGGGTCCTAGTGAATAAATATACAAGTTTTGAATGTGACCCGAAACCTAACCCGTATTAACCCGAAATTCTCACAACCCACTTATAAATGGGGAGGTGTTTTGGTTAATTTTTATTTCATCCAACCTGAAAAATCTGAAATCAAATAAAAGCACGCAAAGAACACCCCTACAATTGTTGAAGGCTGACGTCCTCCGTTCCTATAAAATGAACCATCCATATCATACATCTCATGTCCCTCCCAATACGATTCAACTCGTTTTCTGGTTTCAATTGTTTTAATTTCTTTTGAATGATGGATGTTAGTTAATCTTTGTCGTATATAGGACATAAATCCAATAACTCCCCCTTCCAAACCTATGTTTTAAAGGCTTTGTCATTACGAACAAACCACCACCCTATTGGTGTTTAGTTTAAATAATTTATAAAGTCTAATTTGTGTGTGTTCCATTTTATGAAAATACCAATGATAACGACCCCATTTTATGGTTTCGAAACTTGTAGAATTCTTTTATATATTTAACGTAAATTCAGTCGGTTTCGATTACATATGTTCAATACGATACATACGATACCAAAACTAAAATATAAAAATAAAAACAAACATAACTTGATGTGGCACAGTGGTTGTCCACCACGTGGCCTAGTGTGTCTTTGCAACACCAAAACTATTATTTAATAAATAGTAATAATTCATTCTTGTTAAATTGTGAGCATCTATAAATTTGATTTTTGTTAATTGTGTTTATCAATCAGTATGAGGGCAATCAGTTTATACCAAAGATCGATGTCATCAATACTAAAGTCATCTTTCATTCAACACCATGAAATTTGAGTTAGTGCACAACCTTTAAATCTTTAATGAATGGGAGTCTTCAGACTTTAATCGAAACTCTTAACTCTTAAGCATTTCTATCTGTGAAAGCAATGCATGTGTTTAACAAGTGGCCGAGTATCTTAGTCACCTTAACAAGTAAACTTCTCATATTCTTATTTATCACATATGCTTCATGTCTTTGTCGATCAAGAAAGAACAATGTCATTATGTTGATTTATCACACTGCCTTATAATATTGAAGTAAAGTTGGCTTCTTTGTTAGCGTGAGTTTAAATAAAGTTGTTTCTAATTCAAATGAAGCTAATCATAAAACTCATTACCCATGAATAAATTACTAGGGACCATAATAAACATCGTCTTTCACGAGGGTTCATATCATCAAGACTACTCCATACGAACCATAGAGTTGAGGAGAAAAAACTCGTTTTGAAAACAACTACAAACTAACATTAAAATTAATTATATTGCAAGTAATATGTACTAATATACACTTAAGACGAATTTGTGCCTTTTGATGGGCCTGTTGTTTTAAAAAATTTGCATTTGTTATGTTTAATTTTTTTTTTAAAGTTAATCTTTTCATTAAAGACTTTTTTTTTCAAACCGGTTTTAAATTAATCCCAACGGGTGACTCATATGTTAGGGTTTTTTGCTTCACAAAGCAGTTTCAAATCTGAATAGGTTTCAACTTTTTAATTTCTGTTGACTGAAACTAATTTGAAAAAAATAAAAAAATAAATTTTTTTTGTAGCTCTGCAAGTTCCTGTGATTTTTTTTTGGAAAAATATATACTAGAGCTATAACCAAATTTCATAACATCTAATATATAGTAAAATATTAATGTCCCTTTTGATCAGAGACGGATTCAAAAATTTCTTTTAGGGGGGGGGGGGGGGGGGGCACAAAATAGAGCGGGTAAAAAATGGGTCGGTCAAAGAGTACATGGTCTGCCCAAAACGGATTAACTTTCCGGGTCTTTTTCTGCATTTCATTATTATAAATATGCATGACAAAAACAATGGGTTGGACCAATTTAAAAATGGTCGGTCTTGCTATCAAAACTCAAAATTATACATTTTCTTTGTGCTCGTTACATCACAAATAAACTTAGCTTTTACTTTCTTTAGTTCAATACGTCTTAAAAAGATGCCACAAGGTGTTAACCAAATCATCAGGAAACAAGAATACTCGAGCAAGAAGGTGAGTACCATACCAAGTTCATTGGCATTTCATCACACAGTTGGAGGGTATCATAAATCAGGGTAAAGTTAAAATACAAAGGATAAGAAAAATGAGAATGATGAGAAGGAATCTAATCCATTGATCTTAGATTTGGATGGTGGAGATTAATTCAAGAATAAAAATTGAATAAAAATAAATGAAAAGGGCATGAAGGTAATAACCCACTTATGAAGACATTATTTCTCCACATGCAAGGCACATGTCAATTCCTCCATCATTTTAAAACGTCTATAACTTTTTCATACGACATTTTTTTTAGAAATTTTTTTTACCATAATAACAAGCGTTTTTTTCTTTAATATGAATATCATATTGTTATATAAAAATAAAAAAAAAGTTGATGGGTTTTTTTATATTGTGTTATTTTGTTGTTCATTGTGTTATTTGGTTGTTCATAGTGTTTTTAATTGGGTTTTTCTATGCATTGTGTTATATATTTCGATCATTGTGTTTTTCAATTGATACTCGTATGAAAGATAAAAATTAACACAAAGATTACGTCATTGTGTCTTTCGTGCGTCATAGTGTCTTTGTGCTCAACATTTGTCTTTATACTCATCTTTGTGTTTTAGTCATTGTGATCAATATTCACTTAATTTGAGAAAAATAATATTGTGTTGTTTGTGTATTACGTTCAAGGCATTGTGATATATATATATAGATTCCATTGTGTCTTAAGTTTCAGCCATTGTGTTATAAGCATTTACCATTGTGTCTTACGTTTCAGGCCATTCTGTTATACGCATTTACCATTGTGTCATACGTTTCAGGCCATTGTGTTATACGTATTTACCATTGTGTCGTACGTTTCAGGCCATTGTGTTATATGCATTTACCATTGTGTCTTACGTTTTAGGCCATTGTGTTATGCGCATTTACCATTGTGTCTTACGTTTCAGGCCATTGTGTTATATGCATTTACCATTGTGTCTTACGTTTCAGGCCATTGTGTTATGCGCATTTACCATTGTGTCTTACGTTTCAGGCCATTGTGTTGCTATATGTATTCATTATTGTATTTTACGTTTCAGGTTATTGTGTAATATGCATTCATCATTGTGTTTTATGTATTAGATAATTTGTTAGTATTTTTCATTATATATATATATAATATTGCACAACGGTGTTATTAGTATTTAAAAAAAAACACAATGATTAGATGGAAGACACAATGGCGAAAAAACACAATAACAAACAGAAAGATACAATGACGAAAAAAGACACAATGGTAAGCAAAAAGATACAATGACGTAAATTATTTTTTATTCTTATATAACAAAATTATACTCATATTAAAGGTAAAAAAACGCTTTTTATTATGGTGAATTTTATTTTTTTTAAAAATATCATATGAAAAAGTTATAGACATTTAAAAATAATAGGGGAATTAGCATGTGACTTGCATGTGGAAAGAGAAAATATGTAATATTACTTTTATACCATTTTTTCTTTGTTCCTACATGACACATTTTTAGAATAACTTGACCCCGTGAATCAAGCTATTTATTAGTTATGCTTATATTCATTAGTTAAGCACAAAAATATAACTAACCATATTATGCCAATCCTAATTAAATAAAGTAGAACATTTGTACTGAGAGAATCATTGATTAGTTGCAAAATTGTAGGGGAGTGATTTTGATAATCAACAGTTGTTGGTAAGTCCCCATTCAGAACTACTGATTTGCAGCAATTCTACTCTAGATGTATGGAATCAAATTACTTGATGGAGGAGTGGTTTTGAATTGTTTCAGATTGTCTTTAAAGCTATTGAAAATATATTTAAATTACTCACTTTAACTTTGTCAATTTTTAAAATGAAGATTCTTTGTGTCTTAAGAAGATCCTTTCGGTTATGGAGGAACAGTTGAAGTTCTTTATGCGGGAAAATCCAATGTTCAATGTCACTTACATATGAATTAGTAAGTTATTTTGTAACTTTACTCATGTTTTATTGTTATTATCTTTAACTGGTACATATGTATTTTATGTTTGTTTTCTTTTTGTTTCATTGCAGATCGGTATTAGCGAGATCTGGTGCATCGTGTCATGTGCACATAGTTAATTAAATTGGTGGACCGGGGTCATAAAATATTTCCAGAAACAGAAGCTGCAAAGCCTCGACGCTCATCTAGGATCGAATCACTTTGCTTATCAATTAGTGTCATTGATAAAGCCAAGTTATTGATTCATGACTGTTGTGAGTCAAATTCGTCACATGTAATGAATCACTAACTGAGGCCGGGGGAAATACGCGAGTGCAGGTTAAGAGACACTTGTATCCCTGGTGAGTTGTTTTAAAAATATTATTTTTATATGTATGTAATGAGAAATATAAATTTTATGACCAAATTGTATCTTACAGGTTAGTTGCAGAGTTCAGTATCCTCGATTCCTTGGGATTACTCAGAACTTTCAAAAGAGGACCAGAAGGATTTCAAACAGATAAGATATGGTACCCATTTTTGGATTAACATTCTTAAAAGTATTTGAACTGTATTTACTAGCATAGTATAGTATACATTTTAATTTTCATTCACCGGCATAATATATAGAGTATACATTCTTATAAAAGTATTTTAATTGTTTTTTTTCTCTCTCAATTTTTATGTGACCACTTCAGAGAGAGTTAAATGAAACAAAATTATACTTTTAAGTGTTTTTTTATTTATTTCATGCTATTGAATTATATGAAATGAGTTTTCATCTCATCTCATTATTTCTAGGCATATAAACGAACATAATGAACACAAACGAGACCTGGTCATCAGTTCATGTTTGTTCGTTTAAGTTGACCAAAAACAGGCAGGAACAATTGAACGAACGTGTTTTTCTTGTTCGTGTTCGTTCGTTAACTATCATCAGTTTATGTTTGTTCGTCTAAGTTGACCAAATTCAGGCTGGAACAATTAAACGAACGAGCTTTTCTTGTTGGTGTTCGTTTGTTAATAACTATTGTGTTCATGTTTGATTATGATTGTTTGTTAGTAATATAAATGAACGGTTCATGAACGTAGATGAACATTAATGAACTTAACTGAATGAACACCAAATAAAGTAATTGTGAACATCAATTTGAAAGGCCCGAAAATGCCCAACTTAGCTGAAACTTCATTTGAAACCACCGAAAATGCCTTTCGATCCGTAAACAAAATCTTTAACATAGTCATTGAGCCAGCTAACAAGCAAGCCACAATCCTAGCTGATCTTGGCTCGGTTTATTTACAAACGAGCTGTTTGAGCGAGTCGCTATCGTTTTGAATAGCCCTATTTCATATTGTTAGTTTTTCTTAGAAACATATCATCTTAGAAGTCAAAACATATTCGTTCTTTTGTTACTCTAAAATAGTTTTTTGTCCGACTGATCTCAACTTATTGCAGGTGTTAAAAAGAATATGGATTCTAAGAATAAAGGTTACTTTGGCCAAACTGTGTTAAATCTGAATTTTTTTTGGCAACGTTGAATTTAGTAAGATGGTTGACTTTTTAGTCATAATTGACCAGTCAAATCTGAATTAGGTGCAATATCATGGGTTATTTTGTTTCTATTGTGGCGGCAAGTGGCAACTGATTTTAGAAAACTGATGATTTTAAAAGATTTACAAGACCATAAATGGGTTCCAAAAGAGCCACAAGTTTAATGTGTTTTTACTACATAAAAGTAACTACCTGTTTTGATTACTTGAAGGCCAAAATTAGGTTGTTAATAACGGCTTATAGAGAGGTGCACAAAAAAACCGGTACTGGACCCGACCTGGTGGTTCCTACACGGAACCGACCCTACCCTACCTGCGGGTATGGACCAGGCTTTGGGTTTCCCCGGAACTGTACCCGGACCCAGTGAAACCGCATCTGCCAATACCCGGTCAAAACCCGACCCGAGCCTTCCCGAACCCCGAAAAAAGTCCGATGGAACCGATCTAATACCCTACTATACCCAGAACCGATTCCTACTCAAACTTGATTTTAACTTTTGTTGACCATACCCGGAACCGGTTCCTAAGAATACCCAGTTTGTGCACCTCTAGCAGCAAAACTGATGTGTTCGTGTTTTGATGTAGTAAATACATTGGCGGATCTACATAGCAAATGGGTGGTTCCGGGTTTCGAAATTATAATGTATGATATATAGAAAATATTATAGGAAACCACCTTATAAATTAGGAAGGAACCACTTTACTAACAATATGAACCTTGGTCTAGTTGGTAAGTTGTTGGTTTTGTAAACTGAAGGTCACGGGTTTGACTCTGCATACCAACAGTTTTTTTAATTCAGGTTTATATAAATTATACACTATAATTGTTCATGTTCTTGATGTTGTTAATTGTTAAGTTATTTGTTAAATTTTAGTTTTAATTTGTTAGTTTGTAATTGTTGATAAAGAAACTGATATACATAAAAAACAATATATAATCCGATTATATGCTTTTGCTAGACTTACTAAAGCATTGTTGAATGGTTCGTTAGCTTTTTTTCGTGGTCATTGTAAAGACTATTGTATTTATATTATGTGTAATTTAATTTCTAATGACGGTGTTTTTTTTATTATTTTATCGTATTTTTATTATGTAATGAACTTTTCCCGAACCATCGAACCGACCCGAACCTTGAACCGACCCAGAATTTTTTATACCCGACTCTATTAAATTGAATCATCTAAAAGTAGCGCACCACCTGTAAAAAATTTGTGCATATATGTTTTGAAGCATTAGGTAGTATAAAATATGTATATGTTGCATTCACCCATTTAAAGTATGTTTTAGTAACTTATATTTATGTACTTATGAGTTGATTATATGGATGGTTTTTAAATACTGTAAGTGCGTTTTGTTTTACTTCCCAGTTCCTAGCAGCGAGTTAAAAAAAGACTTAAGAATTCAAAATACTTTTAAAATTGTAAAATGTATACAAAGTGGCTAACAACAATTTACGAGATCAACACAACTAATTTGAAATGGTTGCCTAACATCATCAAATAATATGTATACTAAATTGAGAGTATGATTTATAAAAGATTACCAACTAAAAAAATATTTTCTGTGTGTTTTTATAACCTTGGATTCAAAAATTTAAACACCTAAATAATTAACAAATAATACATATTTGTACCAAACATAACTTACAAGTGAATCAATTCAAGTTAAATTATTAAAACACTATAAACGATATTAAGTTATAACGTTAATAATTACCTTTAAACTTCTACACTCACTTAAATTATTTATTTATATTTCTAAAATAAGATATAAATGTAAATAATACCTAAAAGTATATACTTATTTTAGCGTATAGAGAGGTGCCCACAAAATTCATAGAAAACACATTAAAGGTTGTCAATGAATTGAGTTAGAGATGCACAAAAGAACTGGTTCCGTACCCGACACGGTGTACTCGGCGGACCCAATACCCGAAAACCCTACCTGGTTCTCTCATTTCTCTCAAAAATCGGTTCCACTGGGTTTTTGGCAATAAATGAGCTACATGTTTGAAAAGTAGGCGTTGGAAACGGTAATTTAGCCGCTTTAAGACCGTTGGAACCGGTTTTGAGGTCCAAAATATATATAACATGAATTCTTATCAATTGTTTTATCACCAAACTTAGAAACACCAAAAAAAAAACTTCTCGGTGTACACTCTTTTACAATCCTGACTTACCTACACCTTCAATTTTTTTCACTTCCACCACCACCACTACTTGTTACTATGGCAAAAGCCAACAAGAAGGCTTCTACATGATGAAGACAAACTTTAAAAATGAAATACCACTAGAGCGTCCAATTCATGATGAAGAGGTGGAAGAATGGCTTTCTTCCGGGCTATCAGGTTAAGAAGACGAAGTCAAAGACTAAGAAGAGTTTGAAGAAGTTTAATTTTTATTTGTTCTAATTTCTATTTGTTTTAGTCACATGTAATATGTAACACGACTACTCGATCAACTTTCAAGTAATTTCTATTTGTTCTATTAGTCTTGCTTTATTTATTATTAGTCATGTTTAATAGTTTAGTAGTGTAATTCAACCGTTTTTAAATATTATTAGTCATGTTTTCTATTATCGGGTTTAATGTAACCGGTTTTTAAAGTGTTATCGGTTTCTTTTAAACTAAGTCTTAAACTAACAAATAACAACCACTTCATTACATTAGCGACGAACATTTTATTATAAAAAACGAGAAAGTACAAACATTAATTAGTAAACATAAAGACTAAAATAACAAACATGGTTCGTCGATTTCATCCCGCTCTCTACGCCCATAAAGCTCTGTTACCGGCGGCAGAGGCTGGAGTTGTAGAGCCGGACGATTCTCCCACTTCCGCTTTCTTGGCGTCCAAACTTTTTTTTTTCACGACAATACTTATTGGTATGCTTTTGGAGAGTGGAGTTCGACCCCGCTTTCAAAAACTTGCACAATACTTGCACCACGCAATCTCCTGTGAGTCGGTCATGACACACAAGTCATAATGAGCCCAAACCTCAGGGCATCTTAGTCACTAGTGTGTCAGTGACCATAACAACATCATCGTTGGTTGCCTTGCCTGCTGGTTTAATCAATATTGAGATTTAAAGTGTATTTTATAGTTATACAAGTGGCTTATCAAGTCCTAAAATTAACATAGCTATTTATATTATATAGTCAGAAACCGGTTCCAACGGCTAAAAAAACAGCTATATAGCTGTTGAAACCGATTCCCAACGGTCAAATTTAGTTTAAAAATGAAAAATTCGGTGTACCCGGTTTTCGGGTATAACCCGTACCCGGTTCCTACCCTACCCAGTTCCACTGGGTTCTTATATAATCCTACCAGGTTGGGTCCAGTTGCTATCCGGTTCTTACTAGAACCGGTTCCAGTTCCTACCCGGTTGTGGGTTTCCAAAGTACCCGATTTGTGCACGCTAAATTGGGTTAAGCCGAGCCAATGCTATCTCAAGATTGAATAGAACTATCAAATATATCATAAAAGAATTGATAGACTAACGGAAAACCAATACAGCCGCCGCATCGCGGGGTTAACTGCTAATTTAACATAAAATACAAATTCGAAAATCAGATAGCATGTAACTAAAAATTAAATAAAACTTAAGAAAAAAAAAGTTTGATCACTCTCTTCATTAAAGTAAAGACAGTATTCCACTTGTCATAAGCTAGCTGCGTCTGAAGAAGGTTAACACCTTATTTCCATCCCTAATGCCTTCTCTGTTCTCAGTTGATCATATCAAATGCAGAAAAAAAAACACAAAATATTAACCAGTATTCAACAAACATATGATAAACCAACAATGTAAGAAAAACAAAAGAAAAATGTTAAACCACCCAACCAAAATTCAAATTTGCCCATAACCAAAATCTTTGTATGAAACTGGGATATTTGACGTTATGATTAAATGATTTTATTATGTATGAAATCATCCCTTCAAACAAAGCACAACAATGTAGACTCTTTTCCCTTTTATAATAAAAAGAATTTTATGTATCGTTGGTCTTATTATGCAAAAAAAAGAATCAAATATATAGATCTTATTGAAGAGAAACAACTTTGGGTGTGCATGAAACCGAAAAAACAGAGCTTTCGGCTTTGCACATAATTAGAACCGAATTTATGAAATTTTCAATTTTTATTTTGAGTTTTATGTAGTTTCAAAATAGGGTAACCCAAATACTTAATAATCCGTTAATTATTAACTAACTAAAAGATTTAAACCAAAATATCATTATTGTGTACCAAGTTTTGTTTGGGCCCAAAAATTTCTAGTCCAAATAGCAAAAGGCAAAAAAACTGAAACTAAAATAACCAAACCGTTTTCAAAACCGACTCATGCACGCCCATAATAGTAAAGGTAAAACATTTAAAACGAAAACAATTTACCAACTTGTTCACGAAAAACAGAAACCATGACAGAAAATGGAATAATTTGGATACCTTGTGTCTCTTAGACTTCCTTTCTCCAGCATCTGAATCCATGAAAGATGATGTAAAACCATCACCATACTCAAGAGGTAAAGCTTTGATATCCTCAGAGAAGCCATCAGCAAGACCAAGAAGCCTACATGCATACAAAAGCACTTTAAAAAACATATTCTGCATAAAAGACTATATTTCAAAAAGAAAAAACAAGGCTGACCCGTTTCTTGATTTGCGCATGTGTTTGAGCTTCTTTTTTTCCTCTTTTGTAAGAGGAGCTCGAGTGAAGAGGTCTTCTTCTCTCCTTGCCCGGTCTTCCAATTTTGCTTTATATTTACTCACCTCTCTATCTTCGGTTCCAATAACCTCCCTCACCTATTATCACATAACCATCCAATCAATCAGGTGTAAAAACAAAAACCAACAAAATGAAAAACAGAAATTCGAACCTCCTCAGGCTTTCCTTCTAGATCATTCAAAAACTCTCTTGTAAACTCACTCTGCATAGCTTGCCTATAAGCTTGTCTCTCTTTCCTTGACGCATTTCTTTCATGTTTTGAGCTCTTACTTTCCTCCATTGATGCTGGTGCAATCTTCGGGGGTCGATACTTGCCATCATTATCCTATAAACATAAGACGTTTTGTTAACATGAATATCTTTGTTTGAACCCATTGATTTAAGAAAATGAAAACTATGTAGTTAATATTGGGGATATATCGGCTATTGGTCCCCAACCAATATATCGATACCGATGTTATCAGTGATATTTGACCAATGTTGACCGATATTTTGGATGCCTTGGTTGATGTAGACCAGAAGGAAGATTTCATAGCTTACGATTAGATCATGTTTCAAATATTGACACTTTTGAGTTTTGACTTCTGACATTACTATTAATATTATATATATTTATGTTTTTATACATGTATATATATATATATAAACTCTGCATGATAATAAAATTAACAATATCCCACCGCAATAGCCAATATCTCAAATATCAGTCCTTGACCGATATTTGATTATAGAAAAAAAAACAACTCACATCAGGGGCAACTTTGTCAATAAGCATGTCTGGATTCGGACGAAGCTTCACAGAATCATCTACTTCATGAGGCTTATCTGAGTCCACGGTTAGCCTTGTTAATTTCTGAATTTGGTATTGCAACTTCTTATCAACGGGACGTATCTGCGCATAATCATTGAAACTGTTATACAATGCAATCTTTAAATGATTAAGAACTAACGAAACAACTTAAACATAATAAACGTGAAGACTAGAGGGGAAAAAACCTTCTCCAAAAACAATCTTGTCTCCAAAAGACTGTTAACAAGAGGATGCCCTTGAATAGAAAGTCCTTTTGCCTTGCGAAGCAAGTAATATACGAGTGACTGACAGTAGTTTAGAAGAAGCAAATGCTTAGCCTCAAGATAGCTGATCCCGTCTTTTGTTGGATAAACGTCTGACTTTACCTGATCATACCATACGTAGAGTTAAAGCTTCAAACAAATACAATTATTTGAACAAAAACGCGCGAGTTGGGAACCTTAGTAGTTAAGAGTTGGACTTTAGCTCGAAGAACATCGAGGCCGCCTTTTATGTCTTTTAATACTGTAATTAGTTGAGGTGCTTCTCTAAAAGCAAGCAAGACAGACATTAACACAAAAACTAGAAACAAACGTACACGTATATATAATATAATGAAGCTACATAAAAAAGGCACCTTTCGATTTTGTCGGACACCTTTGAGTCTTCCATCCGTCAAACTTGATAACAAAAAAATGATAAAATAAGATGATGTATGCATAATTTTAAGCAGCAAAATTTGGATTGGAATTTTGGTAATTGGAGGTAAAGAAACAAAACAAAGGTGGCTGTTGATTTCATATGCATTAATAGAATAGCAATAAATACAAATTGAGTAATGAACAAAGTTAAGAAATCGATATAAAGAACCAATTATACTTAGCATTGCAATTGACATGTATCCGAATTTGAAAATAATATAAAACCACCCTTGAGTTAAGGTGGTGATGGTGAATGAAGCATTGCACAGTTATGAATGAAATAAATAAAATGAAGCGATTGATTAGGATTCAGGGGATTAGAAAGAAGAAATCGAACCTCACCTGTATGTATATATGTATGTATGTATGTATGAATGACTGTCTGACTACTGCAAACGCAAACAATTTGTAACAAATACCACCGTCAGAGGAAGGTGATCAAACAAGGCAAGAAAGAAGAGGTGGCGTCAATTTTGTTAGGGTTTCAAAAGTTATTATATATATTTCAATATAGAAATAATTATTATTAAATTTAATATTTCAGATATTTTGAATAGGGTTTCGGATTCGGATCTTTTTAAACACCAATCCCAGAACAATGGAATGAATTTGAAGATGAAGGAAACGCTAAGTGTTTAAAAATTAAAGATTTTGAGTGTATAACTCATAAGTTATTATTGTCTTACTTAAATCTCAAGTTAGAAAAATATAATATTAAATTGATTGTACCTCAGTGGCAGAGTACTTACAAGACTAGTGAGAGGTAGGGGGTTCAAACCTTACTATCACCAATTTATATGGCAGATATGAGGGATGACCATGGCTTGCCATTGTTCGAGTCCTGATCTCACCCGGTTTTATCCGGTGAATCCCTCAATATGTGGACCGCTAGGGGCTTCGTCCGTCCGGACTAGTGGCCGGCTCGGGCTACCTTTAGCCAATGGGGGCCGCGTACGGAGTACCCGGCGTTACTTAGTTGGTCGTTCAAAAAAAATGAAAAATATAATATTATCTTCATAATTAAAAGAGATCCATGACTAGGAGTGCAAGCGAGCCGAGTCGAGCTCCGCTCGTTTCGAGCTCTACTTTCAAAGTTTGAACTCGTCTCGTGAGTAAATTTTTAAAGTTGGCCCAGACTCGGCTCGTTTACTATTTATTAACTACTATTTTTATATATTTATAATTATTTTTATATATTTTTTCATTATAATGTTTTTTATAAAATAATATATGTTATTTAGTTATTTTTTCGTAACATTACATGTATATATATAAATTAATAACTATTAAATATATATTTAAAAAATTATATAAATGACATACTCATTTAGGCTCGTGAGCCGGCTCGGGCTCGATTAAGCTCGGTTCAATCAAGCTTTTCAACGACTCGATATGTAGCTCGCGAACGGCTCGGCTCATTTGCACCTTTATCCACGACTTGTACAATTTTATTATGTTGTGGGGTGATTATGACGAAAGTAGCACCGCCATTTACTCACTTCGTGTTACTTTGCTTCACTGGTTTGGCAATTCATTAGTAATTGGTGTTGTATCCGCTCATTTACGCCTTGTTAGTCCGTGATTTGCTCACGTTTCATGAAACTTATAATCTTGGCGTCGAAAGAATAAGGTGATACATGAGATCATTCTCACGGCTTGTTGATGCATATGAAAGACGAGGAACAAATTTATCTCTCTTTATTCTTTTCTTTTTTTCTTGAAATGCCAATATTTTTAAAATCCAAAAAGAGGACCGAGATTATATACTCTAACAATCTGCTAGTATCTCTAGTGACAAGGGAGATCAAATCTCTGAGTTACCATTGGATTAAGTTAATTTGCCATAATATCCCTTTAACAATGTGACATTCGTCAATTTCGGGTCTTGTTTGTATTCGTTTATGCATTGTTTTATGTTGTAAACCGACCCGTTTTGTAAACCGAAACTCATGATATACCAAATATTGGATTTGTATGTTACCAAATTGTTCCCAATTGTTTAATTTGAAAAACCTCTTTTACGGATTCAAAAACGGACTTAAAACGAGCAAAATACATCAAAAACGAACTTCCGGACGCGAAACGAACCACTAGACGAGCTGGGCCATCCCCCTTGGGCACGCCGCGCCGCGCGACCAGAGGGCCAAGGGAGGCCGCGCGACGCCTAGGGGAGTCTGCACACATACTCGTTTTTTGTTTGTTGTTTTGTGCTTTGCTTGTTTGTTTAACCAACCTATTTTCATTTAAACATAAAAAGGAACCTTGCAAAGTAGCTTTGACCCTTACCCTATATACACACACCCATCTCCTTCATTTTCACACTTGCTACATCTCCAAAAACTCTCTCAAAACTCCATAGATTCAAGGTTGTTATTTCTTATGTATTCTTGAAGTTTTGACTTCTCAAGTCAAACTAACTATAGTCTTTCATTCTAATTTGTTTATCTAACATTACTAACTCTTGAATATGGTGGTACAACATATATATATATATATAATACACACCCCTTGTTACCTTTGTTAGTTACTTCACCGACTCTGGTTGGTTAAGTTTCGGACGTCGTAAGGCAAAGCTTTATGTAGGACTTTCATGGTCCTTGATATATATACACTTATATAACTTGTTTGCACATACTAATCATGACTAACTTCTACTCTTTTTAGTTTTTTTGACTTATTTATGAAGTTCCATGGTTGAGGTTTGTAGAGACTAACCTCGGTTTAACCGTAAATAGTCCAAACCGTGAACCGAACTTTTGTTTACTAGTTTTGTTAAAATAGTTGTTTAAACATGTTTAATATTAGATTTGAGTTTCAAAAATCATTTTTACAAGTCTTTGATATTAAGCATGTGGAATCCATCTATGAACTCGTTGGGAGATGGAAACCGAACCAAACCGAAACTTTTGCTTAAAAGACTTGTTGTTAACTTTTTAGTTGTAAAACTTAAAAATTTCTCATTTATAAATCATTATACATGATCTATGATATTTGGGCATGTGGAGACCATCAAGGAATATATTGTGAGATGGAAACCGAACCAATCCGATTTTACTCGCTTAAGACACACAAGTGTGTTTTTAGCTATCAGGACTTGTATATTTCGTTAAAATAGTTTACGAACTGATTTTAATTATTTTCTTAAGTACTTGAAAATTTTGGATCCAACTTGATCTCATAACATAGTTTGGACCGACAAAACTGAACACTCGCTTAACGTACGTGGTTAGTTCTAAAACAATAGATCTACATACTTGGTTAAGTGTTATTATGTTTTAATGAGTTATCTCATAATAATTAATATTTTGGAAAGTTGACTCTGGGTTTGACCATTTGCCAAGACCCGAACCGACAACCCGAACACTCGTTAAAAACCCGTTTTAGTATCTTTGTCCCAATGGAACTTGCATTTTAGCATTTTTACCACCTTATTACTTAACATTGGTTAAGTAAATATTAAGGTTAGATACTTTAACCCAGTTTTGAGCGAACTCACATTTTTAAAGGGTTATTATCATAAATTCTTAAATAGTTACATTTTAAACCTCGAACTTTAAATTTTTTACTTTTTGCAACAATTATTTTATTTAAAGATCTTCAAGGAAACCTTTCTAAATCCAAGACTTCTTTTATTTAGGCTTCATACGTTAACTCGTCGTTTCGGCAAATGTAACACCCTTGGCAAACACATCATCGTCCCACTCTTAGGCTGTCCCACATCGGCCGTGGACAAGAGAGATCCTTGGTTCATAAGTAATGTCCTGCCTCTTAACATCACCAACGCGTTTTGGGCTTAGTTGGCAACCAAAAACAAATCCGTGAGCTCTTCGTGGGCGAAGCGGACAATATTGGTTGTACGAGAGGCCGGGGTGTTAAAGCAAATCTCCAAATAATCAAACTTTCAAGTTTATTACTTGAATGTGAGTAACTTCATACCCCGTTTTCTATCTTTTATTTTGGGGGTGACATTTCATCTTATCTAAACTAAATGTTTTATACTTGGGTCTTAAACCACAAATGTTGTTGTATACTTTACTTGAATAATTGCTCGATTTGGTGGTCTATGCTTATATGTCTATGTGTTTATCGCTTTTGGATGGTGGAACTATAAATCCTAGACCATTTGGCAACCCCTCATGGCAAGGTGTCGTTAACGTAATGCAATTAACGGTAACTATAAAATCCTAAACTATTTGACAACCCTTTATAGTTGGGTGTCGCTAACTTGTTAGCGATAACTATTTTATCTAAGTTTATGGCTCTTATTTATGGTTTTGTATGCTAGTTTTGTGGTTTTTCATACTATATATCTATTGTACAAACTTATGAATTGCTCACCAACCTTTGTGTTGACAAACTTTATTTTATGAAATGTTACAGGTTTGCATCTAGGTTGATTTGATGATTGTGGAGGAAACGAAAGTCAAGACCTTTAAGTTATTAGCAAAAAATGAACAATATTTGATTTGCTATATTTTGTTATATCTTGTTGTTGACTATCTCTTGAATATTGTTATGTGACATTTTCGATGTTGTGAAATGAAATGAGTTTGTTAAATATTGTCGCTTTAAATTAGTGTCATGCACTTATGGGCAATCGTTACACCTCGGCATGTTTCGCCGCCTTTGGTCGGGGTGTGACAAACAAGTTTTGAACTCAAAATATATCAAAGATAAACTACAAATACCATTATGTAAATATTACAAACTAAGATCCATTATCATATTCTTCAACCTGTCAGCCCAACCCAGATCCAAACCCATCCAATCTGTGACCCGTATAATATGTTGTTACTCAATCTTCACATTAAACTCGTAATTTATTCTTGCATATCACTCTTATACTAAAAACGATTTCACCGACACAACCAATTTGGAAACAAAGATCAAATCCATATGAATTTTGTGTTTTATTAAACTATCTATAATATAATCGTTATTATACCAAAACAACTGGTAATATTGCAATCAAACTCTGTTGCACCCTCTCCATGATCTCGCGAGTTTTAGCCCTAACCCTAATTACACTCTAAAAGCCTGTAATATCGATTTCTGGTTACATCTTTGGCCGTCGGCTTCGTGTGGTCGTTCATCATCAGTTCATCGTTGTTTCTGGTAATTAATATATGCATTAGATTCGTATTAAATCCTTGATCAAAAGCCCTAACATTAATTAATCAATCAAGCAATGGATTGAACGATTTGAGATCTAAGATTTATATAAATTTGGGGGTTTCTGTTCATTGTTGTATATAATATATTGTTTTCATCTATTACCCAACTGACATGCTAGAGCAGATGGTTAGGGGTGTTTGTAAAAGACAGAAACCTGGTGGTCGCGGCTTCGAGCACGGCCACCCGGTTTTTAAGGTTTTATTTGTTTGAATAGATTTTGTTAATTATTATAATTAAAATTTAATAAATAATAAATTTATATTAGCTAAAAATAAATATTATTTTATTAAACTGACCTCTTTGAGTTACATTCCTCGTCAATTAAATCTCGTTACGAGTTTTTGTATAAATATATGTATATATATATGTGTGTGTGTGTGTGTGTGTGTGTATGTAGGGGAGTGTTATCCTAAAAATAAGTAATTTTCTAGGAAGACTAAGAATAAATCATAGCCATTGGATCATGTTAATCAATGGTTGAGATTTAAAATTACCAATAACCGACATAGTTTCCTAGAATTACTCATTCATCATTATAACCGACATAGTTTCCTAGAATTGTTCTTTCACCATAATTTGTAATGCCAAATGTCAAAAATTTATTGGTTCTTACCATTCTTAGGAAACTCAATATTTTTATTTGAACCCTTTTCTGTGTGTGTATATATATAAGTATGTATTATAAGCATCTCTTATTAATAATAAATCATCATTAATCATTATTTATTTATTTCCCGACACCATTATTGGTGTTTTCTTGTCGTTGAACATATTTATAAATTTGTTTATATATGTAAAAATATGTATTATATGTATATGTATCATTCTTTAAAAATTGTAACAAATGTATTTGTAAACGTATTAATTATATTTATAAAATTAAATTTTCGTTAAATAGTCCAAAATATATACATTGTATGATATATATATATATAGGGGATGGATCATGCGAGAAGTGATATTATGGCGAGAAGTGTGAGAAGTCGATCTCAACCATTGATTATCTTCTAGTTGTTCAAAGCATTAATTCCCTTAATTACTTCTAAATTATTCTCCATATTAAATATTGTAGAAAGTTACAAATCTTAGAATGACTTTTACATAAAACATCATCTAGAATAATTTTAATGAAATATAATTGAGAGAAAATTATTTACATTTATGCTTTCATAAGATTTATTTGAATGTTCTTTTACGTGCCTACATATGAAAATAAATGTATATGTAGGTGAACTGTAATTAATTGATCACGTACACAAGTAACACATTAATCTACATATAGCTCATGTTTAATTATACAAATTGTTATTTGTTTTTATTTTCATCAAAATGTAACTCGTATTACAAACACAACTTATTTTCACCTATACAAAGTTTGTTTCTTTTGTTTTCACCAACACATAACTAATATTCACCTATACATAACTCGTATTCACTTACACAGATTGCTAGTTCGTTTTATTTTCGCTTACATATAAATAATAATCATGTACACATAACTCGTATTTCCTACACATAAAAGAGAGATTATAGAATAATTAAAAAAAAAAAAACATGATGTGTTCCTACATTGCAAATATTTTACAAGTTTAGGTTAATAATATTAATTGTATATGATATCATGAACAAGTTTTGTTTGTGTAGGTTAATTTTGTGATCTTTGTAGGTAAATACAAATGGGTAGGCTATAACATGAAGTAAATTTGTATATATAGGTTAATATTGTGATTTGTGTAGGGTACCATGAACTAGTTATGTGCATATATATATTAATATTGTGATCTGTGTAGGTGATAATATGAACTAGTTTTATTATGTGTAGGTTAATGTTATAATTTGTGTAAGTATTTATTTTTATGATGGTTAATGTAAATTTTTTGTAGTATGAGTATGGTGGTTTTGTTTTATGTATTTTTTGAAGATTAAATCAAATTAAAAAATAAAAATTAAATTATAGTCATTTGTAACTTAACATTAATTAGTATTAATTACAAAAAGAAACTCCTAAACTTTTTATTAATATACTTTTAGAATTAAATAATTCAAAATTAAATAGAAAACTTTTGATTGGTTAGAATCTCTTCGCGTACTTCTCACCATAATAACACTTCTGAAATGAACCAAATCCTGTATATATATATATATTAACGTTTGCCTTAATGCATTTAGTATATCACGAGTTATATTTATATATGTACACATCTATAATTTTATTATATTTAATTAAATATTATTTAAATAATCATATAATTATTCCAACTCATATTTATTTATTTAAGCTAATAATAATGATTTCACCATAACAGTAACTGTAAAGCTCAATCGATTAAGCAATGACCATTTTAATCACAACATAACTCAATTCACATCGAAATCTAAATTCATCAATTCATGTTATATCCCTTATAATTAATTTAATATTATATTATTTAACTAGAAATCCTTGACGGCAAATTCCGAAGGGTTTATCTTTCCCACATCATCCTTTGTCTTTTGTTCTACTTTATCAGGTGAGTATCTCACTCCCCTTTTTTTTACTCATTTTATACTATTTTGGGGACATATGTGTTCGTAGATATTTTACTATTATTTAATACTCAAACTTGCAAGTGTTAGTCTTGTGTGTATAACAATTTATGCCTAACGTGCTATATGCTTATATGCTTTACTTGAATACATTTCAGAGGGGTCCAACATATTCCCAGACTAGTATGATCATACGCTCATCGTGTTAGCCATCGTCCAATTCATCTGGCATCGAGCTTACCGACAACATACTTACTTGCTTATTGGTTAAATTGTTTATCTCACTTGACACAGTTTGCTCTTTTATTTATTATTATATATTCACAAATCTGGTGTTTTGCTCACTCAACCTAGTGTTGACAAAACCTATTTGTATATTTAACACATATGCAGGTCATTGTATGATATGATTCTCAAGCTTGTTTGTAAGAAAACTTAGGATTGCATGCTAGAGAGAAGAAACAAGAACTTGAATTTTTATTTTGTCTTTACTTATCTTAATTATGGATTACGTACTTGGTATTTGTAAATTGTTGGATTTATTTAATTTGAATTAATAGATATTATAATTTAATTATTCCAAGATAATACCTTGAGAAGTGTGAGCAATCAGCTCACGCACCGGCATTTCTACTGTAGGTTGGGGTGTGACAAGACCCATTGTAAATAGTAAATTTTTTTTTTATGATTTTCATGTCTATAAAAAGCCTCATGGTAGAAACTGTGTTCTTCTTTGTGGTAAACTCAGCCTAAACTTATTTACCAAGTAAAAATGTAATTGAACTTTGTTTTCTATACGGTTTTGAGTGACATTCGGTTAATAAGAGTAACTTGCAGAGAAGTGCAAGTCTCCTCGGATGCAGCTTCTTGGAATACTGTTACCATGGTGGCGTTATGATGTTTCTTCCACTGTTTAGATGTCTGAGCCTCATAAGCATTAACATATACTAAAAAACTTATGTGACAGACACGATGATGATCAACAGTTGCGCCTATATCGATGGATCAATGCCGCCTTGCAGTAGGTGATCTCCTGTTCCTACCCAATGCTCCCTAACCATAGGCAATCATGTCAACTACCTTTGGTAATTTCTAAGTCAAATTCAAATTACTTTTTTCATTATATAGAAACATAGATATTACATCAACATAGCAGGTAGGCGGGCAACAAGCTGCGCCGCCACCCCTTTCTGAATTGCAAACCCTAACCTGCTAAAGACATACCCCTGCCCCTTTGGAGTCGACACATTGCTATGCACAACCCGTTGGACCCTGGTTAGGAAACGGATAGCTTCCGGTGCCAAGGAGCCAAAGGTATCAAAATCCAAAGGAACAAAAACATGTTGGTTATCTTCGTAGGCTTTAGCATGTTTCTCCACCTTCTTCGTTTCAGCCCTTTTCATTGCTTGCCCAGCTACAAACCCATTATCCCTCAAACCAGCTAAGGGAGATACCCCTGTGAGGTCAACACAAGCGTGTTTTCCCCCGGCCCAACCAAAGACGAGCAAATCTGCCAGTCGTAGAGTGGATCTCCCTTCCGTGGGGTCTGTAAGGAAGTTTACGGGGGCTTCCTTTTTAGCTGATATCCCAGCTCGCCTTAAGATGTCCCAAAGAACGTCCTGCACCCAATCATGTCGGTATTTGAACCCAGGCATCTCCTTGCAATGAACCGCATGCTCTCCGAATTTATCCAGGCAAGCCTTATGGCAGATCGGACATGTTTCGTCTTCTGGGTACATTGGGACCATCAAACGGTACTTAAGAATGGCCCTATACTCGACCGCAGACATGCTTTGGCCTAAGCCATCAATCGGGATAACGGTCAGAAAATCTTGGGCATGAGGACCTTGTAAGCATTCAATAACCGCCTTCTGTCGGGGGGACAATCCAAAAACTTCTCCCAGGCTCTGAGCGATTTTGCCAAAAAGGGCATTCGCCAAAGTTTTTTGAGGCTTTGGTGGGGCGGTGTCCATATTAGAGAAACCGCCAATGTCAAAGTCTGGGAGAGTGCCATTTAGGAGTTCCAGGGCCTGCAAGTAGTCTGAGTCCAGGTCGACAACTCCGCTATTCCTTAAGATGTGATTTTGTAGCTTCCAAGACTGAGCCCTCGACGCTACAAAAGCGTAAACCCCAACATCATGAGCCGAAAGAAGGCCTAAACCCCATAAGCGCATCGGTAAAGATGCAAGTCGCCACTGAAGATCACCAAAGAACGGGCCTCCACATACAACTATGTCTTCGATGGCTTCTCAAGGCCCCTTATCAAAACAGGATACCGCATCATCCATCATATGGGGGTGGCATGTTCCTAACCCAAAATGCAACTTAGCAACCCCCATGCAAGACCTAAGCAGGAGGAGTTCGCTCTGGGGATCCCTAAGGCAAGGTAAGAGTTTCATAAGATCAACCGCACGAGATGCTCTCCGCCTCGCCAACTCCTTAATAAAGTAGGGATCTCGACTAACAGCCCCTCCAAGGAACTTTACCCCTCTCTCTGGTCTACCAATCCCACTAGGGAAGAGCCCATCTTTGACTTTCACCCCATTACACGCTGGCCAAAAACTCGGTTTTCTTAATATTAAGTTGCAGCCCCAATGATGGCCCTTCCGAGCTGATAATGTCTAGAGCTTTAGCGACTTCGTTGGCATCACCAATAATAGTCCCATCATCCAAGTACCAAGCATGAAATGGGAGGTTACAGTCATTTTGTACCCGGAGAATAAGAGGGTGTAATGCTAAGGCAAAGAGGAGGGGCCCAAGGGGGTCTCCCTGCTGAACCCCAGTAGTAGCCCCTATACAGTCATCACCAACGTACAACCTAGCCGGCTGGGCATAAAGGAACTGAACCCATAGATAGATAGACGGGCAATGATGATGAACCTCCCGGAGAAGGGCTGTGCGGTCGACCATATTGAAGGCGTTGGAGAAGTCCACAGTAAGCATAGCTAAAGAACCGTCTGCGTGATAGGAGTTAAGAAACCGGTTCGCGCTGTGAAGCACCGCCTCTGCCCCATTAGGGGTCCCCACCCCAAACTGAAAGTCCCCTAAATACTGAGTCATTTCCTTCCCAACCATCTTCATAGCCACTTTAGAAACCAACCTACGCCAGATAGCCCCCACAGCAATGGGCCGAATTCCATTATCCGGCTTTAATAAAGGGGTAAGGGGGGCCGAAGCAATAAACTCAGCGAGCACCTTGGGGCACAGACCCCCTAGCCATAAGTTGACGACTTCAGTGATGGCTGAGAGCAGACCCATGGAAGTCACTGATCCCTCACCACTAAGAGCGTCCAACAAGTGTTGCGCCCGCATCCCGTCTCTCCCGCATGAGGTCCCTTTAGGAAATGATCGGATACATTTAAGCACACAGTCCCCATCCACAGAGAGAGTAGGCAGGGCGACAGAGCTAGAAGGAAAGGACGGAGGCGGCACCACTGGGTGTTTATCAATGAGGGCTTTCATGGTTGAATCTCCGAGAGGGGCAACCCCACTTGAGCATAATACCTTGACTGCAGCTGTGAAATGACCATCCCTAACTTTCCTGAGACATTGTTTAATATTGAGGTTGTTTTCAGAACCCTCCTCCCCTCCCACCTCTCTTTTAGAAAAAGTGCTTCCCCCCACGTTATCAAAGAGAGAAAGAACTAAGTCAGCAAAACCAGATCCATCTTTCCACACCGCAAGTGCTTGCTGAATGCTACTACATTGCAAAGACTTTCGATTCCCTGACCTGCGTTCCTGCCTAGTGGAAGGTTTCACCACCCTTAAAGTACAACGCGGCAACAATAGTAATTTGACCCAATTCTCAATCGAGCCTGGTGAATCCACTACCTTGCGTAAAGCGCATGCCAAAGTCTGAGCAAACGCCAAACGACAACTTGGGGGATGCTCTTAACCGTTTGAATGGGAAGGGAGAAAACCCGTTCCAAAAGGGATACATCCCCAACCACTCCTATAGATGGACCTGGGTCCCTATCCACAGACACACGATTAGGTTTCTGGATCCCAACGATGAATTCTCCAGCATCTCCAGAATCCACAGAAAAAGAATAGACACCATCAGGATGCTTGCACCCCCTGCTTAGGGCATGCAACGTCATGCACCTCTCACATAACCATTTATCCTCCGCCCGAAGGGCTTCCCCAACATCTATAAAAAGGTCCAAATCCTTGGAGATAACATCTTTTAAAAGGTTCTTCCGAGTATCCGTTTTGAAATGGGTACTTTGCATGTGCTCAAGTAGGCGGAAAAACCCCGAGGACCCAGGTCTACCATCCTTACACTCATGGAAATGCTTAAAGGGGTATGGCCTTAAACCGTAAGTGGAGCTAGGACCAAGCCCTCCTGTATTTACGTTTCGAATTCTTTTTATGGTAGCCATGTACACACGAGAACAGAAAACAAACAAATCACAAAAGACACCGGACCCCTAAAGGCCCCGACTCGAGATGAGTTAGAGCAAGAATCAAAGACCAAACCCCTCACACTCGAAGGAGGGGAGCAACTACGGGTTGCTCACCCCCCATCTAGCACCCCACAACAACCGCTAAGGCATAAGAGGAGGAATGTATAACTCCAAAATAAAGCAACATGGGTAGAACTCCAACTCAAAATACCCCCTTAAGCACCCAAATGCAAGTAAACAACCTTTAACTTATCCGAACGTAAGTCGTAATTTCGTCGAACACATTTTTTATCGTGTTTTTATACACAAATAATAGACAAAATGAATGACAAACCTGATACATATATCACCGGATAACCATCCGATCGCCTCCGCGTGTAATTCCGCAAGCAAACTTGAATGTGTATATATATGTATAAATTGGTTTAATGGGACTTCTGTGTGTTTAACTTTTTATTAATTTTTTTAAGGGATGAAATGAATGTGAAATATAGAGAATAATAATAATAATAATAATAATAATAATAATAATAATAATAGAGAATGGATTTGAATTTGAATGTGATGATTGATCGACGACCCTCCGCAACCGTAAGCAACCACTCTCTGGTTTTGTTTTTGTTTTCTTCGGTTATTGAAGAAACACTAAGTGACCCGGGGCAGATTATGGATAATCTGGGGGTTAAGTAATGTTTCCCACGAGGATGAGGTCCAGCAGAGAAGGTTGTTCTTCAGGGGACCTGCAAAACAGACACCGTAAGCTCGTCACTGAGAAGGGCGGGGGGGGGGGGGGTTCCTCCTTGTGACCACCCTCCGGCGTGAGAATCAGACTAGATTGCTCTGAATATAAGTGTATATTAAGAGATTGCTAGATAAGAGTGAGATATCAGATGATGTCCTTACCATTCCAAGGTGTTGGAGTATTTATAGCCGAAGGTAGGTTTCCTAGAAGGTACAGCCGGCTGAATAGTATTCCTGTTCCACCAACAGTGGACTACGCACAGGCCATGCTGGTTGGTGGATAGGCTACGGCCGACAGTAACAAGGTCGGCTGTACACTGTTCCTTTACTGCCGGCTACGCACTGTTCCACCAACTGTAGGCTGCGCACGTCCCATCGTAAGGGTTGGTGAGTAGGCAGCGGCTAATAGTGACAAACAGTACTAGAGGGTGCTCCTCCTCGTACTGTTGTCGGTGAGCTGTCACCCTGTGATTGGTTCATGGGCTGTTCTGGTCAAATCGTCTGTTCTGCCCATACCTTAGTAGGTATAGTACAAAAGATCTTCCAGAAGCATACGGACTGGCTCATTTAGGCGGGAGTATTCCCGCCTTGCTCATTCCTTCATGTGACTACTGAAGTAGCTAGTGCCTTGTGCGTGTAGCCTTGCTGTTAGTGCGGGTAGCCTTCCCTGATGGCTTGTATCCGCAACTGCGGGAACAGGCGGGGTACTTCACCATTGGGAGGCTTTCCCTGCGGGTACAGCTGGCGTACTGCGCGTAAGGTTCTCTGAGCATGGTGGGTCCTGCGGGAGCAGTTGGTCGTTGCGCAGACGTCCCTGTTCAAGGTGAGTCTTGCGGGTCCAACTGGGCTCTGCTGGGACCTACCTCTTCAAGTCCCCCCAGTCCAATGTTCTTCTCATGAATTATTAATAAGTGAGGTGAACTTTTGGACTTAGCAAGGGGTTTTGAAAAGGGGTTTAGTTTTTAGGTTTTCCGTGGTGATTCTTCCCGCGGTTTTCCTGATGTCACGCAGAAATTCCCGACTTTTCTGCTTGATCTTTGGGTATGAAGCGGGTAGGTTTGTAACCTCCTCGCAAGTCAGGAGCTTTGAGTCCCACTTGTGTGGATTCTCCATGGGGTTTTGGTAGTTTTCAACATACTGATCAACTATGCTAAAACCACTAATTCCATCTTGGAGTTTCAAACAATATAGTTCTCGACGTTCCCGTTACGCGGGGATGTTATTCCCGTTTCCGCAAGCATGGCCCAGAAGATCCTTCTTGGTTTGAATTCCCTGCAGAGTGCTAAGTATGTGAAGGGTTTTGCCTTGACACTGTACCCGCACTCGTCTTATGGTTACTTTACTTCCAAGGTATTCCTGGCGTCAATTCCCTGCGGGTGCTAAGTATGTGAAGGGTTTTGCCTTGACACTGTACCCGCACCCGTCTTAAGGTTACTTGGTTGCCAAGGTAAGGGGTATTTTCCTGCTTACTTTTGAATCTTTTTGAATTTTGAAATTCGAAGAGTTGGTGAAAGGATAAGAACAGTCCAAACCTCTGAAACGTCGTGCGACGGTTTCTTCTGACTGTGTCAGGACGTGTAGGAAGTTATGGTGACGTGACAGTACCTGGTCATTCAAGACACTTTTTCAGGCGCGTGGGCGCGATTTTTCGGGCGCGTGGCCGCGAAATTGATGGTACGCGTCCTTTCAACAGCTATTGCCAGCTTGCTTTTTACCACGTGTCATAGTTTCATTGCACCTTCGATTTCTCTCTCTTCCGCATTAAATTCATCGCATTAATTGCGATTAGTATATAAAGGGGGAGATGGTCCTTTGCAATTCACACTTTCACTTCTCTCTTCATCTTCAAAACGATTTCCGGCGAATACTCATCTTTTCAGTCGAGCATTCCCTTGAAATCGTTTTCTTCTTTCATATCTGCAAGATGTCGTCTCGTGATCTCGAATCTACAGCCGATGACAAGAGTACTGCTGGCGAGTGCCAGTGTGCTCTGCCTGTCGATCTGTATCAGTACGTCGTCAGGAAGTTCATGCTCGAGTCTCTCGAGCCTGAGTTTCCTGAACCCCATCAGACGGTGTACGATGCCCCCAGAGGCAAGATCGGGGTATATGCTGCATTCTTTGTTTATGGGAATATTAGGTTCCCATTGACAAAGTTTGTGTACCGTGTCCTGGAGAGGCACGGTGTGCACCTGACCGAGGTGCACCCGATGGCGATTGCCAAGATTCGGCACTTCGAGTGGGTGTGCCGGATTCTGGGCATTGAGCCCTATGTTGACCGCCTGATGACCTTCTACTCTTGGAGGTGCATCTAGGGGTGGTATACCATGATAACCCGGATCAAGGGTTTGAAGATTTGCGAAACCGAGCGCAGTCTTCGTTCGTGGAAGCGGGAGTTCTTCTACATCTCCGCTCGCGCCATCCCCCTTGCCATGAAATTCAAGAATGGGCAAGCACTTCCCAGCCTTCACGCCTCCAACTACCAGGAGGCGGAATGGTTCTCGAAGATATCCCGAGTTCAATCTCCGGTTTACCGGTTTGCGGAGTCCGGGATGGTGATGCTGGGGATGAGCCGGGTGTGGAAGGTTGTGGATGCGCAAAAGATCCCAATCGTCCTTGAATACGGTTCGAACTCTGTTCCTTACGGTATGCTTTGTTTCTTTTTGTTAATTTAGAATCTCTTCTAACTTCTTTCCTGTTTATTTCAGAGGGGAACGACTTGCAGTCGCTCATGTACCCGCGGGAAGCTGACGGTCCCGCTCGGATGGGTACTCGCGCTCTAGACGAGAACGAGTTGCCCATCCTAGAACAAACGGCGGATCGGTTCGTGGAGGTCTACCCGCTAGGCCACGAGATCCTGAGCGCCAGGCGGCCAGGTAAGGCGCTATTCAACCCTCGACCCCTCAATGTTGAAACCTCTGCTGGAATTCCTCTAATCGTATGTTCTGATGAGGAATCCGCAGATGGTCCTCCGTTGGTGCGGAAGAAGAAGGCTGCCGGCGGAAAGGGGAAGGAGAAGGTGGCCTCCACTGCCGATCCGGTGCCTCGGTCTGATTCGGAGACCGAGAGCGAAGAGGTGGCGGGGAATCCCGGTGGTGATAAGACCACCGCTCCGGAGGCTGCGACGATTGTTACCTCCGGAGGGCCCAGGATGACAATGGTGACCGGCGTGAAGAGGCCGGCTCCATCGGGTTCATCCCCGCCCGTCCACACTTTCAGGCTCAAGAAAACCCGTAAGTACAAACTTCCTTTATCTTTAACTTCATAATCTTCCATCATTAATACTTAATCTTCTTTGTGCAGGCGTGGATGTTGACGCATTCCAGGGTGGAGCGCAGAGTACCCCTCCGCCCATGACGGTAGGCTTGGTCAGCCTACCTGAGGCGACGACCCAGGCGCCTGCGCCTGCTTCCGCTGGTTCAGTTGCTCACTCTGAGCCGACTGTTCCAGCTGTGATGACG
Source organism: Bidens hawaiensis (assembly GCF_021521415.1). Classification (NCBI taxonomy): domain Eukaryota; kingdom Viridiplantae; phylum Streptophyta; class Magnoliopsida; order Asterales; family Asteraceae; genus Bidens; species Bidens hawaiensis. The sequence continues at coordinate 1,886 of NW_027491051.1, read as the reverse complement.
TCACCGCTGGCTGTGAGTGCCATTTTTACCGCATCTTTCACCGAGCCGGCGGTTACTTTTGCTGCGGACTCCGCAGCGGCGACCGCGACGGACTTCACCATGCCTCCTCCGTCATCGGCCTCGACGGCCGATCCTTCAGGTACGCATGGGGCTTCTCGCCAACCTCTGCCTCCTTCCCATCTACCTGACCTCTTGGACGGATTTCCCTTGGGTTCAGGTGACGGGTTTGGCGGCTATCGGCCTGTTATTGACCCTACAGGTGCGTAGGGTTCTTTTGGCCTATTTTATATATATATATATATATATATATATATATATATATATTTTTATCATCTTTTCCTAACTGCTTTTTGTTTTTTGCAGTGTCGGATTCCAATGAAGTGTATGTTCCACGATGGAACATCCGCCGAGGAACAACCCTTCGCACACCTGTGGAGTGCGTGGAGTGGGCTCGTCACGCTGCTCCCAGTGGTGCGTTGGGGGAAGCCATGGCTAGCTACCAGGAGGGTAGGCTAAGCAATGAGCTTCGGGTTCTCCTGGCCCAAATGCAGCCGCGCGTCGAGCTGCTTTGTCGTGAAAACGACAAGTTAAAAGCAGCTCGCCTTCAGGAAGTAGCTCAGGCGCGGGTGTCCGGGAGGAGAATAGGAGGCTTTCCGCCGCGGCGGCGGAGAAGGAGAAGGCGTTCAAGGCCCTTGAAGTTGAGGTTCAGGCCCGCCTCGTGGCTCGCTCCAAGGCTGCCCAAGCTGTTAATGAACAGCTTCGGCTGGCTAAGGAAACTGCTAGGAACGCAACTGAAAGGGCTACCAAGGCTGAAGCTGTTGCTGAGCCTCTACGCGTGGAGAATGAAGAGCTTAAAGCCAAATTAGAGGCTCTCCAGCAGGCTCATGATGCCTTGGCGATGGAGGACGCGAAGAAGCTCCAAGAGATCCTGGACCAGAGGGGCGTGCTTGACCACACTGAGCGGAAGCTAAAGGGCGTCGAAGAGGCTGCTGCAAAGGAAGTGTTGCTTGCCAACCTTAATAAAAGTGAAGCCGAACGCGCCTGTACCCAAGCTCAAGCCGCCCTCCAAGAAGCTCTGCTTGCCAAGGAATGGCTTCTTCGAGAAGCGTTGTCTCAGGTAAGCTTTTCATGTCTTTACGCTTTTCTTTGTAAATAGAAAAGGTTCTGATACTTGTATTTTTTCTTTGTAGGTTGTGCATCGGGTCTTCTCAGAGACGTCTTATGACGATGCTATGAGCGCAGCCCTCAACGCTTCTCATGAGGATGGGGAAAAGGCCGGCTTCCTGCTTGGTCTAGGTTCGTTGAGAAAGGCATCCCCGCCTTCCACTTCCCTTTGTATGATGTGGATACTGAAGCTGTTTATGACCAAGCAGTGAACCAGTATGCCAGCCTTCCCGCATCCGGTGGTGGAGAAGGTGAACGAAGTCGCTGCTAGCTGATGATGGGCTAGCTATCCTTAGAGCTTTCCTTGAACCACCACGCTCTAATGATGGAGCGGGTCCAAGTGGAAGTGGTCCTGAAGCTTGATTTTGAAGATCCCTTTCCACCATTAGCGTAGATTTTTGCTTTTGTATAGCTATCTTTGTAATATTTGAATTTGATGAATAAAGATTGTGTTAGTTCTTTGCCTTGTTTATTTTACGCATGTTTTGATCTAACTTAGCAATTTCTTTAGTACTTAGATAAGTTAACTTTTTAACGTGGAAAATTATAAGTTTGTTTCGCTTCCTCTTTCATGTTTGTGCGGGTATGACCGTCACTTACACTTAGTAGGATGGCTTAACTTTACTTATATCTGACCTGCGTGGAAGTTTTCCTCATCTTTTCCTTTGAAATTTTCTAAGTGTTCAGAATAAGTTAACCTTTGGACGTGGTAGATGATAGGT